>NC_139354.1:3355000-3767500 GCF_055883805.1 Amblyomma maculatum
TAAATGAATGGTTAGTTTGTTACGGTATGAAATGTAAAGTCAATAAAGCAGCATCGTCATCATTATCGGTGCGGGTGGCACGAAATTTGACCTTCGAGTTTTTCGATCACCAGTGATCGAATCACAACGAAAGGGTTAAGGTCTTAGGATAAGGGAGGTTCAAATTCCTGTTTCTTATTGTTCGCATCAAAATAAAAATCAACAGGATAAAATATTTGGCAATTCTTACTAACGAATTCTCTAGACACCACGACGACATACATATTCCGCCTCCAGTAACATTAAAGTACATTTCCTACCCCAGACTATAAAATATTGGAACATGCTTCAAGGTTTCGTAGCTAAGTCTGTTTCTATTAAAGCTTTTCTTGCAGATTTAGACGTTACTATTTGCTTTGAGAGTGCAGTGCGGCAACACTCTGCGTTTTTGTTGTTGCCATTTTCATGCGTGTATATACAGTCTTCTGCAACTTTATCGTAGCTGTTCTGAAAAATTGTGCCGCCTCAACCGGATACTCATTTGAGCTGAAACTGCACAAATGGCTTGCGCGTTGTTGTTCCCTTCGTTACGAGGTAAGTTTGACCATGGTGCTTACTTGGTTAGGCCGCGCATGATGAGAAACCAGAACCACCTGCGACTAGACTGCGGAGCAAAAACGCAAACGCCAATTTTCCGCCGAAGGGCAGTGGTAGTGCCATGTAGCACCATTGCAGGAACGTGCCAAGCTTGCCTCGGCGCCTTTGAACCGCGGCGCTTTCCTCCAGCGACGCCAGATGAGGCCACAGCTGCCTTTTTGCTGGAAACTATGAGCTGGTGTTTTTTGCTCTTCAGTCTCGTCGCAGACGGTTCTAGTTTCTCATCATGCGCGGCCAAACCAAGCAAGCAACATAGTCAAAATTACCTCGTAAAGACGTGGACAACAACGCGCAAGCTTTTTGCGCCGTTTCAGTGCAAATGAGCCTCCGGTTCAGGCGGGAGAATACTTCAAAACGGGTACGATGCAATTGCAGAACACTGTAGTTATTCTTCATATATAGGTCTAAGGCAGATACACTGTTCTTTTTTTTTTTTTTGTTTTCTGTAACGCAGTGCATGTTACGCGTACGCAGCGCATAGATTTCTAGTCTGTTACCCGTCATAATTACGATTTTTTTTTTCTTATATCAACTGCGCTCGCGCTTGGCCTAGTTAGATGCGTTGGCATTGGTTGTTTCCATTTCTTGTGTTGTGTTCCCGCTCTTGAAAGAAAGAAAGAAAGAAAGAAAGAAAGAAAGAAAGAAAGAAAGAAAGAAAGAAAGAAAGAAAGAAAGAAAGAAAGAAAGAAAGAAAGAAAGAAAGAAAGAAAGAAAGAAAGAAAGAAAGAAATATTACTGTCGCTTCAACATTTCGTTCTTTCCCTCCGCCACACGCCAACAGTGCGTGTGGTCCGGCTGCCACCCTGAATTCATTATACGGATAAAAGACAGAGCCATTCAAAGAATGCCACTACCTCGGGAGCACTGAAATTCCGGGCGAGCGACCCTTCACGCGGCGGTCGTGAAGGACGATGCCATTTAAAGAACGGAAGTAGACGGCGTATATGGTTACGTAACACGACGCTCCCCAAGCAAGGTGGCCGTCCGCAGCAGGAACTGGTTGCTGTCACTTACAACACCCTGCGCCGCTTCTAGCATTGACCTCGAGAGAAGAGCTCATTTCGTGCTTCTATTCTGGCGTTGTGCGTGCTCTCCGCTGACCTTCACCTTGAAGAATCGTGGCCCGTGATGGCGACACAAATTACAGTCTTTATCACTCACCAATCCAAACGAATGTCTGCAGTTTGGCCGGCTTCGGGAGAACAGGGTGTCCAGAAGAGAGCACACCCCGTGCTTTGGCCAGTCCGAAAGCCCATCTCAGGATATGAGCTGTTTCGCCTGGCCTGGGTCGTGGCCAGGGCTCTCAGCGCCACAGTGAATATTGTAAACATATACAACTACTATGCAAATTCTATTCTCTTGGCGTATGCTGGTCAGTTGAGGTTCGCGTCATTCGTACTCTACTGAAGAACCAGTATTTGAACTATTGGAAAGCTCCAGACACCAGCTGGTAAATTATACTAGTCGAATTTGATTCGTGCGCTACATCTAGCCATAAGTATATGTGACTCGCCGCTGCGCACAATGTCAGCCTCTCGTCCACGTTGTTTCACTGAAGTGAATAAAGTGAACATCTTTTCTTGGTGCAACTTAGATAAATGTGCCTGTGTGTTGCATTCTTTGTGTTTTCAGCTTCCGTGTTTCTTTGTTGTTGTTTTTTTTTACTTTTGTCAGTTGTTAGGGGCTATCGGAGTAGTATGCAAGAAGCCTTATTGAACTCTTGTGAAATGCTAGTGAATATTTAAGTGTCACTAGTATTAGTCTTTGGCTGTTATTTTTTCTTACTTTGTGCTATCTGAATAAACATTTCGGGTGCTTTTTTCTGTTTGATACGCGTTTGTTGCATTGCGGTGTGTTGTAGTTTGATGGCATTCCTAATTTTTGTACGTGGTTCGGCTTCTCACACTTTCAGATTCCTTTATCAAGCTTGTCTGATAGCTTTTTGATATTTTTTTTCTTGTGAGTTTTTCAGATTCATCGTGAATTTACCGCTCGCTCCTAGACCGTTGTTTTTATTTTTTTATTTTTCTGTTTTCACTTTGTCATAAAAGGTTCCACTGAAATTACGCTCTTCGCGACCTCTTGCTGCAAATGTTTTTCTATTTGATATACATTACTTCTTCGTGAGTAATTAAATAAAATGAAAACAAACTATGCTTATGTACAATAAGAGAGTGAATTCCAAATAAATGGAAGCGGCCGGAAAAAAACGCGTGGATGTGATAAAAAAGTTCACGAGGATAAAAACATCACTGATGCTGCCCCGGACCGGGTTATTCGGAGGGATATGGGAGACACCGTCGTCCTTACAGTGGTCGTACTCAGGCCAATGATGACTGTTATTTATTGTTATTTTATCCTTAGTAAACTTACCCTGGCCAATTTATCACCCGATAGCACACGCACTTCCAGATTACGTTTCAGCAATGTATGTCTGTCAAGCGACATATAAGAGTGTCTCATTCACCAAGTCACGTGATATCCCCGAGGCAAACATGTCACTGAAATACGCCGTAGAGAGCGCTGAAACGGCTATGACTTGATCGCCTTGCAGAAAAGAAACAGCCGGGTCCTCTAAACACCACCTCCGTCTCACTTGAGCCAAGCGAAAGTGCCAACCGTCCCAGCATCTCAGAGGAGACGACGTGCAGCGGTTCACTACGTCCTCCACCTTTTGTGCTGTCAAACGACGACTGCGCACCCGGCACGTCGCACGCTCTGAGGGATGCATAACCGCCCACGGAAAGACGAAGAGGAGCGAGCAGGCGGGAGCAGCCAAAGCGAACGACGGTATACAGCTATGTGTAGAAGCGAAGAGCGGGGAAGATACCCCGGCGCTGAGCTGCCTTCTTTTCTTTTCTTTTTCTCTTCCTTGTCCATTTTTGTTTTAGAGTACACGTGGCAGCGGGCTACGCCGTAGTCATGGCGGCTCGCAACGCTTCGGTGGGCGGCTTCGAGAGAGTGAGAGCCTGCGAAGAATTCTCTCGTTTCCCACAGAAACTTTCTCAACACGCGAAATGCCTCCGTTGTGTGGTTCGCACTTCCTTGAAACTCCGGCGTTTTTTTTTTTTTTTTTTTTAGAGTTTTTCCTAACTCCGGGGTTTCCAGCTTACTGACCAAATATTTTTATTATATTCTTTTTGCTCTAACGTTGCAATTTTACCCATGAGAGAACACTTGCAATGCTCTTTCCGCGGGCTATACTATCGCGGTCATGCATGAGGACATTGGAATATGCGCATGCACCTATTATCTTTTTTTTTTCTTTCGACGCTTCCCTCCTTTCCTCATGAGAGCGTGCGGTGATTTGCTCAAAGGGTGCAACGCACTGAGCTTGTAGCGCGGTGTATAACATATAAAGATAGTTGGACAATGGCCTCATTACCAGGGGGCCTTGCCGTCTGTATTGGAAACGGGCTCTCAGCGTCATCGCTAACAATCAACATTAGCGTAGCTGTATTGGTACTGCAATTTTGCGTACCGTAAACTAAAACAAAAACTATACACCTCAGATTCCATGTTTGTGCGGTCCTTAAATTTTAGGCGTTCTTCTAAGAAAGTTTGTTTTTCATAGACCCTGCCACGTCATAAGGTTGCAATGTAGACCAAAATACACCCCAGGCTTGTGCTCCGCAAAAACTACAGAGAGTTTATGGCTGGAAGCAGCACAAACAGATTGATAAAATTGACTTTTAACTGCACTTTTTTTGGCAACTTATTCTGCAGGATTAGCAGTGCGTAGCTCTGCAAGAGGAATTGGTTCTTATACTTCCCACCAGATGCTGCATTTAACTTGCTCGATTCAAAATCTTCCAAGGCATCAGAGATATTGGCAACTGTACTGCTTGGTCCAAAGCTAATAACATGGCTTAGAAACAATCTGACACTACAAATGTCAGGAAAAAAAGGCGGGTTCATAGGAGCAAGAATAAAAACTCTTTTCGCAACACGCTAGAACCGACTCCACGTTATCATGCATTGCAGAGCAACCTCACTAAACCTTGGAAAGCTGACACATTACGTACTGCGTTGAAAAAATAGCTCTTAAGCAACTGAGTCACCCCATAGTGTTCCACGGAAATTTATGAGGTGACAACAGCGCGAATGTCCAGAAACACCAGATAGCTTTGAAAATTTGCTCAGCGTTAGTACTGCCATAAAGCTTTACTCAAACTTGAACGACTGCTCACTCGCATCCGCCTTAATCTCACTAAAAGCTACATGCTCTTCGCGAGTAACCTGGTTTGTAGCCATCGGTTGAGTTTACGGGGATGCGAATAAGTCGCGGTATTTGATCTCAAAACGTAGTCAGCCTGTTTGGAAATTATAAAAGCTGGTGCGTGACATTTAGAGGCAGACTGAAGCTACGCACCCATTAAAAATACTGCATAGGATACTTTTCTAGGTAACTGCGTGTTATTGCGCATTGTCATGGGCATAACGTTGCAAACTGTGATGACCGTGGTCAAGTGGAGGAGCGAAGATCGCCATGACCCTGAATTCGTGTGTCTCGGAGATTTGCGGAGAGACGTCTACCGGGTGGTGGCAGTGGAGCCCAACAACTAGCCCTGGAGTCTTCAGCACCGTGTTGTTGAAGATACACCAGGACACTGAACCCGTGAGCAGCACAAATGTCCTTATCACCGCTACAAGAGAAATGGTGACGGTGCTCTAGCCGTTTGACAACAATCTCCGTCACGCATTACAATATTGTGTCCGAACACAGCCGTATGAGATGTCCTAAAAATGGCCTAGCCACTCAACCCCCCTAGAGTCCCAACAACTGGTGACGATTGTCATGCGAACAACGTCCACAAATGGCCTAGCCACTGATACCCCATGAGAATCACGACAATTGACGACGATTCTCATGCGAACAAAGTCCTGCAGAGAGTGGCAAACATTCGTGGATCTCACGCCGGACCCCACTCCGGGCAACTCTTTTGTCGCGTACGCACACTTACTTTTGTCGCGTACACTGTACGATGCGAACCATAAGCAACGCCAACCTCCCAGTATTACGCAAAGCGGCATTCATTAACGAGAAAGCGAGATGTTTATCGCGCGACCGGCGTTAGAAAGCAGATTTGGTGGAGAGCGCAGATCGCCTCTGACTTCGCACGGGGCAGATGAATGTAGGTCGGTAAAGTAACACATGAACGACGCGTCACGTAACAGACGAAATCTTTCGATACCGTGAACGAAATTACAAGCAGAATATAAAAATGAAGCTAAAAGAAAAACGCAATATCCTCGACACTCCTTTTTTCTGGGATTGGTTTGTTTTGTACTTGCTTCTTTCTCGTTTCCGTGAGAACGCATGGCATCTCGTTCGAAAATCTAGAGACGTACTAGAATAATCTGTCTAAATTTCCCTTTTTTTCGGTTATACTTTTAGTAGAAGCTTTGTAAAAGGCTGTACAAAATTTTGTTCGGCACAAGGTAAGACAAGCAAGTAACATGCTGTTTAAGACAAAAGTAACAACAAGCCTTGACTGCCTAGTAAAGAGCAGAGGCATTAGTCTGCCAACCAAGATCCGTATAACTAATGCTATGGTCTTTCCAGTTGTGATGTATGGATGCGAGAGTTGGACTGTGAAGAAGGCTGACCGCCGAAGAATTACCGCGCTTGAATTGTGGTGCTGGCGGAGACTCTTGAGAGTTCCTTGGACTGCCAGAAGATCAAATCAGTCGATATTGTCGACCTTAAACCCGAACAATGGAGGGTCAAATTCAAAAGTTAAAGCTCAGCTACTTTGGTCATCTGATGAGAAGAGAGGAGTCGCTGGAGAAAGATTTGATGTTGGAAAAGGTTGAGGGTCGCCGGAGAAGGGGTAGGCAGTGAAAGCGATGGTTAGGTGGCATCTTTGAGGCGCTGCAGATGAAGTTATGTGGTGTTAGGAAGATAGTGAGAGACCGGAAAGCGTGGCGTGACATGGTCCATAGGGTCACGAAGAGTCGGACATGTACGACTGAACTGAACTGAACTGAACAACGAGCTCGCTCTCTGAGCACGTGTGAGTTCGAAAAGCATGAAGCAAAAAAAAGCGTGTAGGCGCTTTCCCGATTACTGACCTCCGGAACCGTTACATAGTTTTTCTATGAGAGCATAAGCCGTTGTCTCCACTGTAAGAGATGAGGAAACGCGAGAGAAATGTCCTTGCCTCCAGTGTTTGATTCGTACTCAGCTCACTAGGCCACGTCTTCTTCTTAGTTGCGCAGGATGACAACAATTCGTGGCACGAAATAGGCAGCGAAGAGAGGATTCTAGTATATGGTACTATCATTTCACATGTACGAAATAAAAGGGGGTAGGGGGGCGTTTGGTGACGCACAATTAGTTTCCACCGTCCAAAAGGGGCTGCGGAAATAATCGGGTCGAACTTTTAAACTGGTGGCATCATTCAAGAGTCATCGCTGCTGCTTTTCCATAGCAAATTTCGTAACCCCAGCTGTTCCAACTCCGAATTAGCACTTGTTGGTTTTTAAACTCAGGTGTGAAGAGTGCCGAACAGCATCTATTTTATATTTGTGCATTAAATATGGGGAGCGCACTGCCCTCTTCGGTGGAGCAATTTCAAATACGTTTCAACCTCCAATTAGGCCTAGCCCCGCATAGCCAGTTGGGCAGCCGTCGCGCTTGACTTGGCCTTCTGTCAAGGGCTACCGATTTTTCACGTCAGCTGATTGGGACTTCGCGAGCAGTCGCTTTTTATTTGCATACGACACGTCACACATAACAACCTGTGCAACGACGTGACAGGGTGGGCCCCGCAACGCATTTTCTTGACGCGCGTCACTGACGCTGCCAAGAAGTGGTCAGAGAAAGCAGCTCCGATCAGAAGCGCTGAAGGCGCAAGATCGAGCACCCTATATCCCCGTAATCACTTCTGATGGGCAAAACCGCGAGATTCTGATGCGTTCGTCCCAGATGTCATCCATTTCGCTGACACGATTTTCGAATGTAGGTTCCACTGCCCTTGAAAATGAACTTCTGCGGACATGTGGCCTTTCGAGGTCATCGCCGTCGAGTTGCCCATTGACTTTCATGTCGATTCGTTTTCTCATTCAGCCGTTTGGCGGACATCGGCGAAACTGGGGCTATGTCGCGTTTTCAGACCTGCTCATTGGCAGCTTGCCCATTTGGGTTCGTAAGCGTCTCACTGTCATCGTAAGCACCGCAAGTACCTAGATCGCGTCTTTCACGTGCGCTCTCCACGACAGAAGGGCACTCCCCTGCCGTTTGTTGAGGCATGCACACACGGAACGAACGTCGAGGCCTGCCTGGAAATCATGTCGCAATTCCGCAGCCAACTGGGGGCGGTCGGCGTCGTACTTCATACCCATCGCCGCGCCAAAAATGCATTCGCGCCGCGAAAGGGCCTCGAATTCGCGGCCAAACCCGGGATGCCTGATTCGTCACGTCGGGGGTCAGGGAAGCGGCGACGCTTTGCTACCGTAACGAACGGACTCCGTAACGGAGTCCTGCTTCTATGGTGCGAGATCTTATACCAGCTTGCAACAACCTCGATTGTGGAATGCGGGATGTGCGGTTGTTGATGCAGCCACGTAGACTATCAAATGAGGCGTGCGAGATTGAAAACCATCCGCTGGTGGTAGCTGCTGGGTTCATCACGCAGTCTCTGTGTGAGCACCAGAATGTACGCAAGCTATGTCATCTTGCCAGCTTGACTGTACTCGAGCTGGGAGAAGGAAAAGCAAATCCTTTCCTCTGGAACAGTCAGGGATTACATAGATTCAAACAGCAAAGAATCAGGACACCCTCGAATAAGCAGGTCACTGTCTGCCTTCAATGCAGATCGAGTTCTTCACGACTGCTTCCATAGCCAGAAAACCGAATTCAATCGGATATTAAAATTATTTCTTGACTACTACGTCCAAGGCAACAGGCATCCCTCCAAAAATTTGAGACATACACCAGAATGTACACCGGGGTTCAAACCCGACCACCAGTGGCTGCGTTTCGATGGAGGCGAAACGGACTGGCATCCATGTGCTGTGCGATGTCAGCGCATGTTAAAGAACCTCAGGTAGTCAAAATTTCCAGAGTCCTTCACTACGGCGTCTCAGCCTGAGTCGCTTTGAGACGTTAAACGTCATAAACGAAACCAAACTATTTTCGATAACCCATCCTCATGGTTTTTAATATCTATTTTGAATACTCGCTGTGGATTCAAGAAATGCTATAAAATCATTCATTTTTTTTTTTTTTTTTTGCCACGGATCTGAAGCTCAGACGATTCCCATGAATATGTGAGCAACAGTACTCGGACTCCCCTTGCAGTTATTAGGTCTCGCAGAATCCTAAACTGCTAGTTCCATTGATGAATTAAGCAAAGGTCGCTTGTTCTCAGAGCGTCAGTTTAACAAATAAAAGGATATAAAAACTCCTCCCAAAACTTATTTATTACCCCTACTGGTTTTTGAGGTTTAGACGTCCAGTGTATACTTGAAGTCGTCCTTCCTAAGATTCTCAGCAGGTATGCGTTTTATGTCACAGTTCTTATTATACCATCCCCAAAGTGCCAAAGTTACACCGACACATTGTATCTTCAACTCTGTTTAATTTTTATAATCAGGACAATGCCAACTTATTACCGCCATCCAGAAACGACAACTTGTGCTTCTGAACACTCCGGCGTCCCCACGTGACTCGCAAACTTGCAATTTAACATCATAACTTTCAATTTATGCCGTCTTGGGAACATTTACGTGACAGGACGGCGATGTCAGACAATAGCTGTCTGGCCCTTACGTATCGTCGAATTGTAGCGCTAAGGTTCATTGTCCGTCCTCATTGTGCGCACCTCTGCAAACGCTCTTTAATGTATAAATGAAAAAAAAATAACAATCCACAATCACCTTTCACCTCTGGTCGACATCTTAATCGCCTCGAATGACCGGGCAGCACGTCAGGTGCGAAGCTCTTAGAAGCGCCTGTCGCCAGATATCCCCCAAATGCGCATTGTACTATACAAAGAAAAAGAAATCAGAATTCTACTAATGAAAAGGAATAACAAAAAGCGCTATCGACCATCGCACGTCGATAAGAAGTGACAGCTCAACGACATGACTAGCCGTGCGATCAAAGCCCATCTTTTGAGACAGCTAGGCGATGTGAAAATTTATCTTCCGACCTATTTATAGACTTCTCTTCCAGCGCCCGTCATTGCCGCCACGTTGAACAAGCTCATGTGTCGCGGTGTAATTTCGTTAGCCGTAGGCTTCTTTCGGCATCTGTCTTGCAACCTGCTAAAGCTTGGAAGCAACTTACTCAGGGCTGCCTTGACGGCACCGTCAAAAGGGAGGAACGTGGTCGTAACGAGCGTGGTCGTGATCGAATTGGGGCCCCCTAGGCGCCTTTCACTTGGTCGAGGTTTTCTTTTTTTTTTTCTTTTTTTTTTTTTTTTCATATGCGTACGCTTTCTTCACGTTCGGGAGGTGAGGTCAATGTTTCAGACGAGTTCACAGAGCCTGTTCTACAAAGTAGCTCACGAAACACAACAATCGCTTCCCATGTCTTCTTTTGTTATAAATGAGGCTTTGAATGGTTGATGGTGTTCTTCAGCATACAGGTAGAAAACCCCAATGTAAAACATTGAAGAGGCCAGCAGGATCACAAATTATATTTAATTGCAGGTCTGAAGATGCCGGATGCAGGATAGCTGTCATGTATAACGATTATAAACAACCATTTGATATGATTCATTACAACAAGGGCTGTAATGTTCAGTTTAACTCGCCAAGAAAACCATGAAAAGAAGTACTTTTATGTTGCTAAAGAGCAGAGTGAATGCAACAGCAATAGTAAAGAAAAATATTAAGAAACATAACAACAAGCTATACGAGGGCCTTCTGATCGGGAAAGCCATATCGCTGTCCTACCTACAATTCAGGTAGGAGCTCGCCATTCTCCCTGCAACACACCCCCGGCTCTCTCAATAACACACACTCATTACACCCCTGAGACTATCTGTATACGTTTCCTCTCTGACCCCCGTGCCTCCACTACCCTAAGCTTTATGCAGTAGAAGTGGGAATGCGCAAGGGCGCATTCCCACTTCTACTGCCCAGCCGGTCTTCGATCTCCTTTCTACCTTTTCTCTCATTCCCGGTTTTCTCCTGGCATACCTGGCTGACCTCTTCTCGCGAATAGGATCTACTCGGAATAGGATCTGCCCTGTTCATCTTTCAGCGTTTGTGCTGACATGTGAGAGTGCAGAGTTCTTTGTAATTGTGGCAGTATTTGTTCAGTGACAAGTGGTGTGTGTCCAAGACATGTGCGGCATGTTGCGTTTCACGAGTGTCGTTATGTGTGTGCATGGTTTCCTCAATAACTCGGACTTAACTATGGCATCATCACCCTTCATTGACACCCTAATTCTCTTTTACTTCCTCTTCCTCCTTTCCCCAGTGTGTAGTACCAGGCCAGGGTCTCTGCTGTACTGCCGGCCGACCTCTCCACCTTTCTTCTAATTAAATTACTGTCTCTCCCTCTCTCTCTCTGCTCGGCTGGTGTGACAAGAGTAGCTCATGTTGAGAAATTGACTTCTGCTCCTAAACGAAGTGATTTATTACTACTACCGTACTTCCGGAAGAACGTATGATTTCAGAACAAGGCCCGATGGATGAAGGAGGCAAGTATCCAGAAGGATAAATCCTAGAAGGCTGCACACTGGAGGCAGAGCATAAATTTTCACGAATTCTGCACAATGCTTGTTCCGAACACATCCTGATATACTGCAATGGATGCAAGGACTTCATTTATCACAATGGTAACAAAGAGCTATTCGTCGACTTCCTGAGGTAAGCTGCTTTTCGCTGTTTTATTTGAACAAAATAAATTATAAATCATTAAACATGTCGCCCTGTGTCTGTTGGTGGCCGTTCCATCGGTCGTTTTTCCTGGGGCTGGCGCGTTATGCAACACACGTCCGGGTTCCTCAACACGACAGCATGGAAGATATACACAGAGAGGTTCTGCCTGCAGCGCCACTCTCGTACGTGAGTTTCCTTCCCGGATAACACGCCGGAGCAGCGCTCGCTGAGAGCATTGCTGGGATTATGTGGAACGGAAACCATCGCGTCGATAGGACCGAAAAGGGCCCTTATTCTCCTCTCTCATAGGCCATCCTCTCCCCGCCGCTCCTCTCCCTCCTCCATTTTTTTTCTCAACCACACAGCCAGCTACACGCGTAACTGCCGACCAGTCGTATTTCCTCTTGGCCCGCTGGCTCGCCGCTCGGCCGAGACCTACTCCAGTGTGGAGTGGCCTGGCATGAGCGAGGAGCGGCACCAAACGAGCCTGAATCGGGGCCGATGCTGTGGACAGCGTACTGGTCGGAGCCTATCCGCCTGCCTTCCATGACAGGTCTTTCTACAAAGTACATTGGGTAAAGAAAAACATCCAGACGCATCGAAAAAAATTTATTTACACTAAAACGTGCAGGATGATGTCCTGAAATTTATTTAACTGTGAAAAGGCGTCCATCGTCCACGCATTAGTATTCAAACACGGCGAATGAGCCGCTAGTAACGGTGCAAGAAATACGTTCCCCGGACCCCTCATTTGGTAAGTTTTCCTGGCCGCTGTAAATTGCCAGACCTAAAAAGCGAGTGAATTAACTTTATAAAAGAGCAAAGATTAAGCGTTCAAAAGATCGCGGCTTGAAGTCCAGAGGACACCAGGAAATACGACAGAAACGACGCTGAACCAGGCATCAAAAAGAGCAGCTTAAGAAGGAATGGTGGTGTATAGGGAGCCAGCAATGCGCCAGATTAACGTGTGAGGGGGGACTGCCTCGGAAGGAGGGATTAGGATGTAGTTAATATCTGTGAGCCGCTTCACTGTTCACAAGTTGTCTGATCATGTGTGCATTGTCAGTTGCAGGCAGCCAGCCTGCAATCTTTCTATCGCTCGGAACGATAGCGCCAGAGCCCCGTGGAAGTACGGCGACCTTCAAAACCCTGTAATGGTCGACCTCCTACTGTACCTGCCAGCGTGATGACATCTACAGTTATGGTTGATCAGATTCACGTAAGAACATTTATGTCATGACTGTGGCTTCTATTTTCTTAACTGTTCATTTTCATGAGCGGTTGAGAAAAATAACAATCTGTCTATCGCTACGATGTATTGTCAGCAATTGTCATGCTTTCTTAAGGTGCGGTTTGTTTGTTAGCTTATCCGATCGGCTTCTTCTACGGACGATTCATGAAGGCACCTTAAAGGACACTGAAAGAAAATTTCAAACTAAGCATGACGAAGAGATTATTTTCCATTACCAACCACTTACCAGCGCACAGCCCGGAAAAGCAGCTACGTTTCTGAGAATGTCGACAATATTCGTCAGAAAGACTTCACATTCAAAGTGGCCGTGAAAAACGAACATCAGGACGTCATCACTTTGCACATCTGCCGATAAGATAATCCAGTTCCAAAGAGCAGCGACGAGGATCAAAACCGGAACTAGTTCGCCGATCATGTGTACGATATGGACACAGCTGTCACGCCAGCAGACCGCGACCTCGATCGTCTGTCCGCATACTCCACTGCGTCTCATCTCTCATTGCAACACGCACGCACGGTAGAAATCGGCTCTGTGGGTGCGAAAAAATAAGCATGAATTTATCAAGCTGAGCCGCAGAATACGCTAATCGCACTTACACACGTATTCTGTGATAACGAGAATGTATGGCCATGGGTGCGTTGTGCGCTGTTGCGAATTATAGTTACTATAAAGTGTGCTCGGAAACATCTAAGGTTGTCCAGGAGCATGCAAGCTCACTTGCGCTGTATTTAGTTCATTCAACGCCGAATTTCAATGACAAATTAAACTAGCATTTCTCATCAAATGGCCCTTTGTGCAGTAATTCACTAACTATATAGTTAGTATGGTCGCAGCTACCCTTGCGAATAACCCCGTCGTCGTAACTACAATTTCTATGCTGATGAATGGCTCCCTGTGACTCATAAGGAATCAAGACACGTTCCGCCCAACGATAGCATGACATCGTCCGACTATAGCTGTTCGCAAAGAACGCAATCACAAGTTGGCAAACATGCATCAACTGACTGATTATTTTCTCGTGGAAAATTGCGCCTTGTGTGCAGGCGCCTCACACTCTGCATGCTGATGAGCTTTGTTGATAATTTGTTTCTTTGGTAAGCCGAGCAAGGGAGGACGTCACATGCCTGTGGTACTTTTCAGATAAGTTTCCCAATTAGTGAAAGCATATTTGATTTTCCACTGCACAAGAGCATGGGACGACCCCATGCTCGCATGGGGCTTTGGACGTCGATGACGTGCACGTATGCACATGTCTGCATGATCGCCTGCACTGGAAAAATATATAAAAATGAGCACTCTGTGATTTCCTAACGCCCACCGCCTGCAGTAAGTATAGCGGTTTGAAGAGCTGGAGTACAGCGAATCCGCTTCATTGGTTGCCTAGCAAGCAAAACAGAACCAGAATTGCGTTAAGAACTTGAGAGTCTGAATTTGCTATAAATGCACCGGCCGCATGCAAGGATTCGGCGCGCATACATGAGTGTAACCTTAAATTTCGTTGTTGCTTACTGCCATTTTAAATAGGAGATTTCGCTTTTTTGTACTACGCTCGTCGCTATGCTGTCTTCGGATTACCATGACAGTTGCCCCATGATGTTTCGAAGTGTCGTTCCTGAAGGGCTTTCACATCTGTCATGGCAGCAGAAAAAATCCGCGAATTATGGCGTCACAGGTACTTTACGTTTATGCAATTCTTAGCTTTATAAAAGCGCTCTTCCTTTGGTAAAAATACCATGTGCTATCAGGAGAGACTGGCTTATTACTCTAACTTGACTTGCCATTTATTTAAAATCCTTTAAATACGAGGAGCTTTCTAAATACAGCACCTTGCAAGGAATTCAGTCAGTGAATGCTAATTCTAATACATGCGTCTGTGATATATATATATATATAAAAAAAAAGTATAGGACTGTTTGCAGATCGTCGACAGGAAACGGCCACCTACTGTGGTTCAGCCAGAAAATTTGCCATGGGGAGGGGGGAAGGGAAGTTTGCTTTGGACGACTGATAATGGGGAGTACTACCATGCTCTTAAGTAGTTTCGAAATTCATTCTGCACATCGATATACGCGATAAATGTGCATTCCAAACCTGAAGGTATGTTGGGTGCAGCTGAACGCTGCAAAGTGCTTGAGTAGGCTGAGGTCCTTTCTGCATTCCCAAAAAGTATCTAGTAATGCACCCTTCAGAAGAATAACATGTACAGAAATTTTAGAAAAGCTTTCCACCTAAATTGCTAAGGACGTGAAATAAACAGGGGGAAGTGTCCAGGCCATTGGGGTATTTTATGCGCCGTGTGCCACATGGTATTTGATGACATTATTTATATATTTCAGACAGCGGCGTACCTCTTCCACCATACGCAACTTTCTCAGTATCTGAACATGTACATGCACTATCAGCTTTCTCATCACATTGCAGTAGACTCTATAATGAGAAAATTATTGCATGCCCATTTATGCGTTGGCATGGTGGCCCGTGTATCTGCGGCCGATCATGCGCTGTAATAAAGAGGCTTTCACGGCAAGATTTCTATGTGCCTCCGGCATCTTTCTCAAACCAAAAAAGAGTACCAAGAATCAAATTTGAGAAAAGAGATCAGGTCACCGTCATCTCAGAGGCGCCAGCACCGCTATTGTACCTGGCATTTGAACTATTCAAGGTAACCTTGATACCTGCACTAACATGGATATATGCCGTCACGCTGAAGCATTACGGTGATGACACATGAAAATCCGCGATAACTGTCCTTCAATCATGAAGATCGCTGCAAATTTTCACAGTACAGTCTCAGCGGGTTGAAAGAGCGGTCGTGCAGTGTCTTCTATCTTTGAAGGTCATTGAACGTCTGGGTAGGCATCAACAGTGATGAACCTTGATGTAATTTTTACGTGCTTTCCATTTTTAGCGCAGCTTTAACTCTTCTTCGCAGTGACGAGCACCTCTTGCTGTAGTCGTTGCTGGGAAACGATCTCTTGGTTTCTCATCTCACCGCCCACCTCTCTTCAAATCTTCCCAGCTTAACTGGTGCGTTGCCTTTCTCCAGGAATGCGCCCATGTAAACACTTATCTAAGAAACGCACACCCTACTACGCAGGGCATCCAGCGAAAGAACTGGGACCAAGCGAGCCATTTCGCAAATGGTTGCACTCCCCCTCCTTCTCGTCTGGCGTTATGTCTCAGAAGACTTGCACTCGAGAGTGAGCCAGCTATGGGACCCCTTTCCACGCGGACGCCCAGAGACATGCATGCGATGTATGCAGGAACGCGTAGTATACATCGAGACTAGCATACATATAAACATAAAGAGGATCCGTGAACGGGGAATAGGTCGTGGCGGGTGTTGGCTGGCGAAGACGTGCTTGCCTCTGCGCGTGCGTGCGTGTGTATCTGATGTGCTTGCCTGCCGCCTTCAAGGGAAACGGGAGCACGAGCCTGACAGCGCAGGACGCCGGTAGCTGGAGTGTTTCGCGCCAGGTTCTTTCCTTTCCCACTCGCTGTCTTTCTCTCTCCTACTCGCAACAGTGGGGCGAATACGTGCCTCCAGTTTTCACTGCGCTTACGACGGTATCGTGGTGTATATCCCTTTCGAGTTCATAAAAGAGTTGGCCTGCTTTCTCATGATACTGTTAAGAGTTCCCCCGCAACCAACCCGCTCCGTCATTCGGTCTGAGGCAATATTTACAGAGTGGTCAATGGTGACGTTACTAAGGTTACATGATGACGAAGGACCAATTGTAAAGTACTTTCCACAGACGTAAAGCTCATAATGCCTTGCCCCGCCCAGCAAATTAGGGTGCCGCTTCAACCACTCATGGATGTGAGATGATGCGCTAACGAATGAGGCAAGTAAACTAGACCAAACACGCGAAGGAAATGCAGCTGAGAACTCGAATGCCATCTCATTCCCTCGAAAGGAGTCTTAAGTGGCCTTATAGTTTTTTCTTCAATCGACGTTACCGTACCGATGCACTGGAACGGCCTATCGGACTCGCCGTGCTGCAGGGCATGGGTTTATGCAGAACACTGAGCTGCTGTTCGAAATGAACAAAATCTTAGATAAACGTCGTTTTCGATGACCAGTGCTTCAAAGAGACAAATAAACAACATTCTTAAAAGTTTTTGGCACCCCAAAGAGGTCTACCGCGAATTGCGGAGTATTACTCACGTCAAAACAATAGCCGTTGAGAAATCTCAGTATTACACCTATCAGCGTGAATGAGAATCTCAGATAGGCTTGCCTGCATTAAAGTGTGCCATCATTATGAGTAATTCACTTTGACTATGGCTGAATGAAAAGCAGAACAGGGGGTATTGGAAGAATATGAACCGAAATTAACCGTCTTTCAAGGGACCTGTATTCAATTTGTGTAACGAGTACTGTAGCGATGTGCGAGCACCATCCATGAAAATGAAACCCATAAATTTGTCTTGTCTGTCCTAAAATTATCCAGCATGGTGGTTCCAAAATAAAATGGGTGCTACATTGAAATTCATTGAATTATTTTTATCAGTAGAAATCGATTCCCCCTTTCCGCCCGTTTTCGTTCGGCCGACAGCGAAAGATGCATTCATCATCATCATCATCATCATCATCAGTCTGATTATACCCACTGCAGGGCAAAGGCCTCTCCCATATTTCTCCACTTAACCCGGTTCTGTGCTAGCTGCATCCACTTGACCCCTGCGAACTTCTTAATCTCATCCGCCCACCTAACTTTCTGCCGCCCCCTGCTACGCTTTCCTTCCCTTGGAATCCAGTTTATTACCCTCAGCGACCATCGGTTATCCTCTCTTCGAACAACATGTCCTGCCCATGTCCATTTCTTCTTCTTAATTTCCACTAGAATGTCGGTAACTTGAGTTATTTCTCTGATCCACTCTGCACGCCTCCTATCTCTTAATGTACCCCTACCATTTTTCGTTCCATAGCCCTCTGGGCTGTCCTCAACTTAAGTAGAACTCTCTTGGTTAGCCTCCATGTTTCAGCCCCATAGGTGAGTACAGGCAAGATGCAACTGTTGTATACTTTCCTCTTGAGCGATACCGGTAAGCTGCTAGTCATAATCTGCGAGTGCTTGACAAATTCGCTCCATCCCAATCTTATTCTTCTTGTTATTTCCTTTTCATGGTCCGGATCTGCGGTTACTACCTGCCCTAAGTAGACATATTCGCCTACTACTTCCAGTATTTCGCTACCTAATGTAAACTGCTGTTCCTTCCCGAGGGAAGATGCATTCAATTGGGGTGAAATAGAATTTAGAACTGAAATCGCCAGCCAATTCAAACACGTAGCCGCTTTCACGAAAAGAACGGGTTGTTACTATTTTCTGGTCCACATGAAGGACGGTGTAATGTGCACTATCTAGGTTTTGTTCCCAGAAATTCGCCGATTAACGTATTCTAGTTGAGAAACCGGCCAATGATGGCGACACCTGAGGTTTGGGTCATTGGTCTGTTCTGCGTTATAAAAGCTCCTTTGTTAAGGAAAAGAAAAGTGCCTTGAACTTTTCCGATCGTTTCGTATTGATCGCCACAACTTTTGAAACCTGTCTCCACGATCGAGCTGTTGACCATGGGGGTAGACAAACTAAGATGCCCACAGAATCAGATTAGCGACGACAAGCCAGAATTGCGAAAGGAAGCTTCTACAATACTTTATGCCAGCCGGCTCAACGGTTTAGAGCAGAGGACACCGCCAGGCCGTCGTTGAATTAAGAAGCAAATACCCGACCGCACGCTCTAGTAGGCTTAAGACACGCTGAGTGGGCACACCAGAATACGGAAGAAGTGCGGGTAGTACCTAAAACGCCGCGTTATCTCTCTTTCAGTTCGTTACGCTTGCTGACGCAAGGAAGGTCAACAGCCGAGGAAGCGCGTCATGTTATATAGCGTTTGTTAGTGCATTTTGACGTTTCCCTTCGCTTTCTTTTTTTCTATAAGGTAACGGCAAGCTCCGGTGGCGCCTAGAAGTGGGACGTCTGCTGAGCTACAGAAGGAACTGCGGCCGTAATCTGCTTGTTTAGGAGTCTATATCTGCGTTTTTCTTTACTGCGTCTAACAACTAGACTTCCGATTTAAGACGACACGTTTTTCTCTTCCGCTTGCAGTGCATTCGAAAGGATTAAAAAGTTCATGGCCGTTCTTCTGAGCGCGTTTATGCGGTTCTAGTCAGTGTACATGTCCAGTGTATAATTGGACTTTATTAGTGGTAAATTCATATATGATGGTAAAAGAGGAAGTTAAATGCCTGGAAGCATAGGTGGCGAACATATTACGAGCTGGCCTATTCGGTAAATATCCACACGCCTATGAAATGGTAAGAAAGAATTTTGTAGAAGAATCAGCCACTTCACTTTGAAGCTGGATAAAGCAGGCAACATTACGCGTGTAATGAAACAAAAGTACAAATCTTTTGGGGGGTAATTGGTTCATTCTGACACTAATGAAGAAGCGCAAATGAAGTTGCCCGAAGGCGAAACGAGTAGGCGCTTTTTTGACACTTCCTCATTTCGCCTTCGGGCAACTTCATTCGCGTAGCTTTACTGATTTCGTATTGAAATAAGCTATTAAAATTAATTCAGTGACCCTACAAGCGTGCTGAAGAAGGTTGAAGAAGGACCAAATTTTTTTTTTTTTTTTTTTTTGCGGAAATTGTCCGAACACTGAGCAATCCCTCCTTAACCATTATCGCATAACGCTACAGTTACGCCGTGGCAGATCTCCAGTGCTGGACGGAGTTCCATACAGAACACAGTTTCTGTCGTTGTGTCGTACTTTGGCTTTCTTATAGGTCATTCTTCACCAGCGACGAGATGCATTTAGCACAACAACGCGCAGTGTACTTCCACGGCGGCTCTACTGAGAACTGTGTTGCCCTCTCCGGGCGCAAACGTATCGTAGATTGCAGATAGCCCTTGGCCTCTTACACCTCGCCGTTCATCACGCATGAACGATTGACCCGAGAAGACAACGGAATAGCCTCCAGAGACGATGGCCTCTGCGCCAACGGTCGATGAACGTCCATGAATGTTAACGGTCGCTGAACGTCGCCTGGCGCTATCGAAAGGATCGCCACCCGAATAGAGACACCGTTCAGTTTTTCCTTTTGCTGTGGCGCCTCGGAAAGTTTTTCGTTGCAAAACGACCCGCACTGAGGATTACGTATGGGAGCAAGGAGGCCAGCCTGGAGCGCAGATGGAGTTACGTGAAAGTAGAAATGCACGTGGCAGTGAAACGCAAAAGTGAGCCCCATGTGGGCCCTCCATACTAGCTAGAAATTGCGGTTTGCAGTGTTCGCATAGCGCGCGCTTCTCTCGTGGTAATTGGGTAATTCTTTGCTCTATTTTTTTTTAGCATGTAGATACTGGTCGTTAACTTCCCTGTCATTAACAGAAGTGGCCTCACAATGCACATTTATGAGCCGATTTGACAGTTTTAATCAAATGAGACTTGGGAGGCCTTTTAAAATGCTCTCATTTTTGCCTTTATTCAGTCCACGCGAAAAAAATATATATATGTCGGAGTCAAGATATAGTCTCCTAAGCTGGTTTGCAGTTGTCGTGCAAGGATGTATGCAACCAAGATGCGACAATGCAATCACAAATGCCTATAAATATTAGGGAAAAAGAAACTGACGGGGACAGCCCTATTCCTTTGACGTAGCATCATTGTCATGATACATGACCTTGACCATCATTTTCATGACACTGTTAGGATCTCGTCAATAAAGTAAAGCCTTCATTAACGAGAATTATAAGCACTATGTTTACGGCGTGTTCTTCTCTCTAAACCTGGTTCTATATAAGTTACAATTATAACCGAAATTTTTTGAAAAGTTCTAAGTTTCATTGACAACTGGAAGTTATGTGGAAGCCGATTAAGAATTGCGCTGTCGCTATGTACAGAGGCTTTCGTGCTCATTAAACCACACTTGTGGTCATTTCTGAGCTACCAAACTTAGCATGTATTTTTAAACTATAGGCACCCTGCAATGAGTTTGCTGAGATATGCGGCGCCGCCTAGCGGCCGACGAGAGCTAGCAATGAGGCGGCGAGGAGGAGGCCACCTGTATCTTGCAGTAGCTGTGTTGCTGTAGCGTTCGCGTTTTTAAAGGCGAAAGTTTTTACTACTGCTGCTTGCCGTATACCTTCTTCGCTGTGTGCGCCGTGCGCATACGTGCGCACGTGTTTGTCCTTAAACCGAGGAGAAACCACGCGGCAGCTATTACGTCACACAGCCGCCGCCGCTTATTGAACCGCGCGCTCGCCTCTGCCTATACTCCGTTTCATACATCAGGTGCAACGCAGCGAAAGCTACGCAAATAGTCCGCAAGAAAAAAAAACAGGAGGCGTATCACTACGCGCTCGTTCTGTAGGCGAGTGGTTCCTGCCGAAACGGGCTCTATTCCGAGCATACACGTTTGCAATAACATGCTTCGCATGCTTAGACATCTTCACAGAGCGGATCTTATAGAAAAAATGCGCACCAAAGAACCATTTTCTCAAAAAGAGATGCGCAGCGCGGAGGGCACAGCCAGCGCCATCTGGTGGCACAGCTGGCAAGGTTGCTGGACAGCAAAACGCGGCACGAACAAAAATGACATAAAAAGACATACAAATTAGCCGAATCCGACCTTTTCTCCCAAAAAAAGGGGCTTTTTATGAAGTTGATGGCAAATGTAAAATGTATTAAGCTTGCAGACAAAGCAACTATTATTTTCTCTCGTCAAGAGCAAGCACTATTTTTTATCGCGGATGCGGAGAGCGCGAACAAGAGCTGTCGCTTTGGTAGTGTTGCACTTGATGTATGAAACGGAGTATAGTCACTTGAGAACCAGGACGCCACTCAACCGCAGCCACGCTGGAGCCGGGCCGCTCGATCTGTCTAGACAGCCTCCGTTACCACTTACCCGATCGCAACAGCTGTCGAAAATTAATGTCAGCAGTCGTCGTGGATGATCCAGGCAAGACGCCTCGTGAACTGTCTGCGTCTCAAAGGTTGCGAAAGGCCAGATCCGATCATACAGGGGACGCAGCTCGCAGAGAGGCTACCGCACAGGCACGAAGAGCGGAGGGTCGAGGGAAACGTGCCGCCAAGAACTCGGAAAAATTTCGCCAAACGTCATTCGTTACTATCAACCAACAACCAACTCTAGCCAAGCTTTAACAGCTTAACTTTCACTTTCGCTTTGGTTACGTAGGTTTAGCGGGGTTAAATCTTTGCCTGATTTTTATGCCATTGAGAGTGGCTTGTAATGGCGTCACTGAGCTATTGCGCTGCTTAGACTGCTACCGATGCGAACAAGAATCATAATAATGGCACGTACTACTGCGTGAAACCTTGCCACAATCACGAAGGAGACACAAGTGTAGCTTGCCATGAGACCCTGAGGGAAAAAATGATGGCATAAGCGGATAACGGTTGTGCTGGAATTAAATAAGGGAAATTCGTTGGATTATGACATCAGTGGCGTACAGACGCAGGGGTGAATGAAACGATATCTCGTTGAGTGGAGAAAACGGTTTAAACTTTTGACTCGCGCATAGCCGCACGCCGGTTGTAGCACTCTTTGTATAACTCGCTCTGTGGTGTAAAATCTGGCGTCTATGTGTGTGCTGTGCAGGATCGAGCGGCATTATTCGTCCTTTAACGTACTGAACGTCTGCACAAGCAACAAAGTAGCGGAGTCGCAGTATCGAATTCCAGCCGCATTTGAATGTGGAAGGCTAAAAAAAGAACGCCAGTGTGCCCTTCGAAACGAACTTCTATTGCGGCCTCTATTAGGGACGTCATATCCAACGTATGCTGAAAACATCGAAGTAAAGATCAGGACTAGCATAATGCTCAGTAAATATATCTTAAGGTGCGCCAGTCGAGAAGTGGTGTTTGGATGCCTGTCAGAACTTTCATGAACCTGGAACTTCTTACATGTAATTCATCACCAACATGCTTCCCGGCGTACAATACGAGGGCAACCCGAAAGCGCCGGCCGCTTCAAATTACTCGGCGCCGGTGCTGGTGGCGCTGAACGCAGCGCTCCAGTAGGTGTCGCTGTCTCTTACATGTACTCTACTTTCCAGGCAGCTGACCAAATTTCGTGTTACCCTACGGAACATGACAGGATATGGCTCGTGTGAAGCAAATCAGTCTGTCACAAGGGATGCGAAAACCATGAAAAGAGAAATTGGCAGCTCTGCGAAAAAAAAAAAAAAAACATCGGCAAGGAAGCAATTCTGCTGCCCGAATCCATTCACACACTCTGCAGCTCGAGATACTTGGTGCGTACACTAAGCATTTATTTGCCGAACCGTGCTCTCAAACCTCTCCCACTGCTAGAACTTGTAAAAAAATCTACTTCTCTCCGGAACGCTCATCAAACCTGGGTAGGCATCTAATTTTTTAGTGCCCTCCATCCCTCGGACAGACAGAGTCCAAACAAGTGCAGAACTTCTGGATCATCAGACCTCTTCAGTCGTAGGGTATGCCTTTTATACAAGCTGGAAAACCACATGCCACTGAGCGCTTGAAATCAGTAGCGTCAAGGTGGTATATGTGGGTTCTACATTCTTCGAATGCAGGTAAGCTATAAAGACTCGAGATGAAAGGGCTTGGGATTAATTTATACTACCCGGTGTTCTTTCACGTCCACTGACATCGCACGGCCCACAGGTGTTTTACAATTTCTCGTCCATCAAAATGCGGCTAGTGCGGTCCACATTCTTTGCCGTGACCTGGGGCTCAACAGCCAACTGCATGACATAGCCACCAAGCTACAGCGACGGGTTATCCGCTCGAAAAAGTGCACCGCGCATCCTCCTTCTTGAACCGGCTTTCAGCCGCAGTTAACCTTTCCCTTCGCCCTACGACGGCAGCGCGGACACGTGGCCCCGGCCATGAACTTCGCCGCGTGCATGCGTCGCTGCCTCCAGGCGCACCTTCACCAGCCCCACGCCCTGAATGCAAACACTTGCCTTTTCGAAACGAGGTCACGACCGCTTGCCTCCCGTCTCCTTCCGCGGGGGCACAACCAGCACTCAGAATCGCAAACATGACAGCGGCGGCTGCCTTTCTTTTGAGGATTTTTATCAGCTCTTTCGGGGACTGTAGCAAAACGTTTAGACTCTGGAAGCCTCTGGTCCGGAGGTGGTGTGCCCCGCAGCCACGTAATGAAAAGTTTCTCTACTTCGGTGGCCCCGACCGTTATGGTCTTTATCTGCGGCCACGTCGACTCCCATCATATGAGCAGTGGAGCTGCCTAGTCTTTGAGAGATGGGAAAAGGTATCGGAGACGCGAACGAAAGCGCAGAATTTTCCCACAGCGACCTGACACAGATGTCTCTGAAGATGCCTTCTGGAGCAACCATTTTATCAGAGGAAGATCATACTATGTTTCCCCATTATCAGTAGGTTAATGTATCGCCTATATAAGACCACCTTTCAGAACGAGATGTGCGCACAAATTTGAGGATTAAAAGTGACGCCCCAGTTAAAATTATAACTACTTCTAATGTAGGCACATAACGCTTCAATAAATGCACTCGATCATTACGTAATACGTATTGCCTTTACGAATAGATGAGTTGTATTTCCTCCAAGGAGACCTTGCGTCAATGTTTATCTGGGTATATAGTTCCAACTTAGTGAAGCTGTCCGTAACGCTGCTCCTAAACGCGCAAAAATGAGACTACACTTCTGACTTCAGGCAGAAATGTCGACGTGTGTTGCTGTCTCAGAATGAGTTCCGTGATACCATCGGTAATACCGTGTCGCTTTTCTTCTACAAGGACGCGCCTCTTTTCGGTAGCTTCAGTGCACCATTCATATCGTTCCATAGGACATACGATTCAGACACCTTCAGCGCTGAACGGTATCTCCCAAACGACCGGTTGTCAGCGACTGAGAAGCTGCGATGTGCCTTCCATGCCATATCGCAGCTATGCGTTCTATGTCCGTTGTATGTATTTGTGATGGATGAAGCCGTTCGGCGAGTATAGGGCACAACGCACCCCGGCACGCCCACTACAAAGCGTCGTTCCGTTTGAAGCGGTAGTGGCAGCTCGGCTCCACCCTAGTGGCTTCGAGCACGCAGTGGCTCGGAGGGCTCTATGTACACAAGCCGCACTCGTTTTCTCGCCTGCGCAGCCGTGTCGAAGACGGTCTGCAGCTGCTGGCATGCTTGTGAACGTGTGTCTTTCGGTCTGGAAAAGGCTTTGACGGGCGGACAGGAGGGGACTCGAGACGGTTCACTGGTCCCGCCTCCTGGACAGTTGGAACGACTACGCTGAAGGGTGCGCAAGGAACACACGAAGCGGAGGGCGAGTTTACGAGCCTGAGGTTGTTAGGCATGCATATGCTGAAACGAACAAGCGTCGGCACTCTCCCTCTTCCCTCATGGTAGTCTTACGGTTGCTTTCCGTTTGTACCCCGGTCCATTGGTGTTTCGAGAGCAAGTCGACGCTTGTTGTAACAGTTGGCGGGAACAGGAAAATTTTTGACGACGACGATCATTACGTCACTCTTTACAAAACGTCGGCTTCTTTCTTTCATGGTCAGTCGCACAACTGCTGGTAGCCGAGATGCGTGTGACTCTTCGGAGTGGGAAATATGTACTGTGCAACTGTATTTGTGAATGGACATAGAGAGAGCGTGGAACTAGGGTATGCGAAGGAAGGTAAAGTTTGCCATCGGAGGGTATTCACACGTATAATATCGTGAAACTCTTTTGCCGAATCTCATACAAAACTTGCCCTAGTGTCATTGCCAGTCACTTGTTCCTTTTTTTTTTTTCGCTTTTTGATCGCATCGGACATAAGAACTCAACATCTGCAGGCTGAACCATTTCACGTACTGCAAAAATTAGCAGTTTTTTGTGTGAGCGGTTTCCTATTTCATTCCAGCGCCAGCGTTAAATTCATTGAAGCCATGCTATTAACGCTTCAGTAAGGAATCAGAAAAGGAGCTCAATAGAATTGAGTAGTACACTATACATGTCAAACATTTCATGTATAACGTACCTCGATTGCACACCAGGCTAATTCTTTGTATATGTATAGCAAGTGTATTCAAACTAGTCTGAAGGACTGCTGAAGAGTGGTAAGGCATGTTGCATTTTAAGCCCCGAGCTGTTAAGCCCATGGAGGGAGGAGACACTGCTCCACTGCTTAGCTTCACATGTTTCTGAGGTAGTGTTCACCAACGTAGGTCACTCGTTTCCAGGTTTAAAAGGCGCCAGGCTCTCGGCTAGGTACAACCCCCCCCCCCCCCCCCCCTCCCCGTGCAGCTTTCTACCTCGTGGCACGATTATGGTACGGACGCATACAATTCAGCAAGGAATTTATCTGCTAATTAAAGCCAAAACGCGCTCTGCACTCACTGCGGCCAATCTGAAAACGCGGAGATAAATCAGGGCGAGCAGTGCCAAATAAGAATAACCTGAGGGTGGTCGATAAAGTAGCGCGAATGATGAAATAATTCCATTTTGTGTTCAATTTTTTTTAATGCAGATATGAACAACATAAAGCGATAATGTTAACCATAAAAGATAGCGGTGAAAATTAATAGTCATAGCAGAGTCATCCTTGATCTTATAGTGGCGAGAAACCACGGTATGCCTGAGAAAACAACCCGCGTAACTATTGCGACTAGCCCACAGTTTTCAGATGTCACTAGTCTTTCAATAACATCTAGTCGAAAGTACACAAAATTGAAAGAAAAGGACAGTTACATCATTTTTAAGGTCCTTGACCAGCGCCACAACAACGCCAAGAGTGCACGGATCTTCGCTTTCGAGCGCAGGCGGGAGAAGTCATTTCGATTTCTTTTTCCCCTGCGCGCTAAATGGACCCTCTAACAATTCGTCGTTCCGAAGAATTTCGCACCACTATTTCGCCGTCTCTGCTCGTAGGCTGCCGAAAGCCCGAGCTGTCCTGGATAAAGGTGATGGACCTCAGAGAGACAACGATGATGAAGAAAAAAAAAAGAATGAAATCAACAGATTCATGAATAGTGCGGTGACAGTCGTCGAGGGGGCTACTCTACTTTTAAGGCAGCAGTACGTGGGCGAGAGTAGTTTCACTGGGTCGGCATGGACATAGATATTTATTTGGTTTTGCGGACAGCCGTGACATAACCTCCCTCATCCACGACTGTTCCACAGTCCCATCAGTGACACAACACGTAAATGTGCTTTCACTGCATCTGGGAAGGGAGCGTCAATCTGTGCTATGCATGGCTGTATCAGACACAGCGCTCAAAATATAACCTGGACGAAGACGTTGCCCTCGGCCGAATCACAATCCGAATCTCATTGTCCGTGAAGAGAAAAACAGGCGTGAGGTTTCAACGGAGAAAACGTCCGTTTTCGCTCAAATCGGGCCAGACAGGCAGAAAATGTGCCGGCTTTTACAGATCACCTTTAGTTGTCTAAGTTGCCCAGTCGAGGCAATACAAAGAGCCGCAGAAAAAGATAGAAATACAGATTGCAATCAAAGTGGGCCAGCAAGGATCGGCAGTAGCCGGCTATCCGGCCAAATGGGGCCCAATATAGGGCGCCTGAGGATGCAGTCGGCATATCTGAGCCTCCTCGCTCAAGCGGCGACCAGTTTTGCGCAACCTAAGCAGAGTGGGCTACGTGCGCGGCTAGGCTAGGCTAGATTGAGCAGACGAAGTACCGTCGCCTAACGGCGCCAAATGGATCCGAAAATTTTTTTTTTGATGGAGTATAGGCAGTGGTTGGCACGCGACAGAAGCCTAAGGATAGTGTATCGCTCCAGTTTTCGATACATACGCACGTGGCGCTGTACCACGCAGTCACGCAAGCGCACGTGTTATGCCACCAGCTTTTCACTCTACGTGGTCAAACCCGCCAAGCCCTATAAGCAGCAGGTCAGGAAACTAGAAGGGAATCGTTCTCTTCTCGTTATATCTTTTAGAAAAGAAAACAAAGAACTAGTGTAGTTAGGGTACTTGTTTTATAGGGTAAGAGTAACTCCGCCATATGAAGCTTGATAAATTTGGTATCTACGCACCCCCTCACGTTACACAAATGAGTAAATTGGAAATTCAGCTCAGTTTATTGCGGAATATACATCTTTTTCTTATACGCCAGTGCAGTGTCAAAGGCAGAACAAGGACGCAGAAAAATAATAAAAACGTAATCACGATAAAATTACTGTTTATCGGCATCTACACGTGTCTGTCTGGACCCCCCTCATTTCTTTCACGGAGTATGCACGTCGGCCCAGATTATGTACAAGCCTTTAGTTTTTCCCTTTCGACACGTTCCTTGTTTTTGCCAATAACCTTTGTCATTTCAAGCTTTGGGCACATTTCAATATTTGTAGTTATTGTTATTGACCACTGGTGTTCGCCTTCTCTCCCACTGAAGCAACTGGCAATCTGGCTGATGCAGACATACCTCTCCTGGGCAGTATTTCATAAATGGCATCATACTCGCACTCGGTAAACCGCAGCTCATATGTTACAGAAAGCTGGGCTGCTAAACGACAGCACTTGAGAGAAATTTCCTTGGATGCCCATCACTGGGTATTTACCTGAAACATTTGCTTGCTCCACAGCCCTGAATAGATTCATTTCGTTACTGTGCTTACTCCTCTCAGTTTTTCACAGAAATATATTGCTATATATGGAATCAATTGTCACCAACAAGGCTTACTGTGCGCGAACTCATAAATTACACCAAGTAAGCAAAAATGCAGTACTTTCCAGTCCACAGACGACACAATATGCTGCTTTTGATGGTCGTGTATCCTCTGCATTCTCAGCCTTTTATTAAACGAAATATCGCGTATCTATTATTATTATTTTCTTATTCCCAAAAAATAACATTGCTTCATGTTGTTCCTACGTTTGAACACGGGTGACTTCAGTCTTAAGAGCAGAGAGAAGCAGCCTTTACGATTGCCGATCAAGAGGAGGCTATGCTATCGTTGCGACCCAGCGCGCTGAGATGCCCCAGAACACGCTGAAGATGGCCTAAAAACGGGGGAAAAACCGGCCTGCTGAATGCTTCGTAGCGGTACTTCAACAATTTCCCCAAGTAAAGGGATAAAGCAAACGTATAACTGAACGTGAAAGATATAAATAAAAGGTGCGGCAAGCGTCACATACAGAAACAATTGCACGGTTCGCGCATGAATGGCGTTTCGGGTCACGTGATTAATTGTTCCAATCGGAAACTTAGTAGCTCAAAGTGTGGGGTAGAAGCACCGCCTGTGAGCACCAGCCGAAGTGGTGTGTGTCCCATTTACACCACGCTAGCACGGCCAATCGACCGCTACCCGACGGTATGTATGTTGTCTGACGCCTCTTCCACGTATGGCCTGTGAGGTCGTGTGTTACTTCCACACTGCGGCAAAACCTTGTAATCACTACTCGCTCCTCTATGGAGACTCTCAACCCGTCAATTGCAAGAGTAAACATTCTCCGGCCCATTCAGACGTTTCTACACGCCTGATATCGCGGCAACCATCAATAAACTTGTATTTATTTCTCTCTCCCGTTTTCCTTGTTCGGGCTCAATGTACCGGATTATGCGACCGTTCCCCTAAGAACGAAAGATAGAGGGGGGCAAACACCCGTCTCCCCATCTGTTTATCTGCATCATTTTCTGGGGCCTTATTGCACCCAAAATGCAATAAGGAAAAAACGCCAATGCAGTGCAAAGCGCATCTCATAATATGCTGTCACTTTTCTTGTCCAAGGACAATTGCTAATGTGCGGCGTATCCTACATTTTTTGGCATTTTTCTCAATCGACTTTGGCCATACCCAAAATCATCCGTGGGAGACCTACTTTCACCGGTCGGCTCGTATAGAGCTGACAGTCATTCCTGGTTTGCAAGCAGTTACATATACTATATGTGAGGACTTGTTACAAGATTAATTAACCGGCAGGGAGAGACAGGAGATTTCTTAAGCCATCAAGGAGGAATGGTTTATATGAATACTCTGTGTGTCACAAGAAATCCACATTGCTTGGAGGATCACGAAGTTTCATTAAATCTAGGAAAATGTTCAAGCTCCGCCCTGGAAGTAGAGGCGATAGCGCCTTTAGAGCCACTTTTCATTCTTCTAAATTTTTATACATCTGTTATATAAATTATTCAGTTTTTAAAACCATCACGAGAACATGAGTACAGATTTCAAACACTGTAAGTAATAAACACTACAACGTGTTCACTAGGTACCCCTCTTACAGGCTTCGTACTAACGACCCTTCGCGGACCCTAACTAACGACCCTCTGCGTAGCTGCCTTGCGTGCAGAACGACAGTAACGAGTAAATGAGTTTATTGAATTATTTATATTTTTTTGAAAACCCTCATTACAAGAAACTCCTCACTAATTTGGGCTTTATTTGGGCCCTCCCCCTATTCTCTAGCTTTATTAGAATGTGAGCTGTTTTGAAATTCAGGTGCGAAGTCGCGTGGTTATGACGTTGTGACACTGCCGACCAATGATGATTTTCCCCAACCGCCGTGTACGGCACCGGCGGCTTTCGAATAAAAAGAGCTGTACACACTGTAACTTAAATCTATTCGCAGGATAAGAATCTGTGCGACATCAAGTACCGTTAGCAATACAGCTTTACTTTTGCTTGTAAGAATTTATTGAGAAAATTTGCCTCATTGTCAAATCCATAAAAAGGCCTCTAAAAAGATAGCGTCAACACGTTCGCCCGCATAATCATCCACCATTTGGGTTTTTCAATGTCACGAAGGTATTTGAAGTAGTCTTACACGACCGAACTTTGTAAGGGCTGGTGAAACCAAAACAAAGAAAATAATATTCATGGCATTCATGCAAAAGTAGTGTATGCTGCTTTTATATAATAAGAGAGGGGGGGGGGGAGCTTTATTAACCGATTACTGTGGAGCGTGCTCGAGTTCTTCACGCCCAACAGATGGCCGCGAGCCATTGGCGCGCGGCGACTCCTTGGTCTTCGTGCACCTCTCAGGGCTGGATGTCCGCGCAGGAGCTGAGCAGCGCGGCCACCCGAGATGGAGATCTGCGGTCCATCGGAGGGAGATGATAAGCGCGAAGAGTGCGACCAGGCGCGGCAGTGGAAATATTGGGATGCATATTACAATTTGCATGAACGGGCAGTTCTGCATGCCGAATGAACAATTCAGTGTAGGAAGAGGGGATGGTGCATGTCGGAAATTTGCGATATGTGACGTGCTGAGGCAGGGTCACGGAGGATTTGGAGGGGTTTTGGGATAGGGGGCGATGCGCTCTTCTCCTTGCGGTGTGAATGGAGATCTCATGATAGGTAACCATACACTAGCGCACTGCGGGAACGGGAAGGCCACTACTCGATCGACAAAACTTCTGTCAAACTCAGGAGCCGCCTTACTCTCTTCAGGTGGGACGAACACGCAGGGGCCCAGATCATTTGTATTGTCGATTGGCAAATTGAAAATCCCTGATGACGCAACCTGCGGAGGATGAAGCTATGGATAGTTCACTGGGTACCTACTGGGCTTCTTCAGGCGTACTTTAGCCATGCCATCTGTCAGATGGCATCTTTTGAGATAAACAATTGTTGGAGAGAAAGTTTGGCAGACTCATTTGAATATTCTGCTACGCCCTGATAGACTGCATGCCTCCAGCTTTCTGGAATAGTGGTAGTGGAGCGCGTGGGCTCGGGCCGCGCGGCGAGCCATGCGATGTTCAGAATTCAGTTCTTTAGAAATGGGATTACTGCCCCTTAGATGAACGAGGTGGCGCTCGATACCAAGAACGCAGAGGATAATACGTTCCGTAGGGGTACGACGTAGGTGTTCATATTGTACGGTCTGGTAGGTGACTTTACGTCGCTGTACGTGTTGGGATGCCCAATTCCATGAACGCGACCGCGGGTGTGTAGCGAGGGAGGTGAATAGGCGACTTATATGCTTACCTAAAGAGGCAGTTAGCTTTATCCTGTTCAGTTTGATGATGAAAAAGGTAGCGTAGGGTGTCCATTCGACTGAAGGTGAAGACTTGCACCAGCAGATGGAGATCGACTTCTTCAATACTGCGGTGCTTATTTGCCATGTGTTGGAACAGGCGGGAATTTTACGTAGTAAGGTCGATGATGGTAAGAGTGGTTTGTTGGTATAATAAACTGTTTGCGCAACTGTGAATTCTTTAGCTTGGTGTAGTTAGGCAAATCTGAAGGCGAGTACAAGTGCATGAAGAAATATGAAGTATTTAGGAAAGAATGTCTCATAGGCTATAGCGTTACCATGAACAGGGTTCATGCACACAGTCACTTCTGATAACTCCATACGTCTGGCTCTGTTACACCTCTCATGTCCTGCCACTGTGACACATTGGTGATGGAGCTGGAGTACTGAGCCCAAAGGCAAGGATACGATCGTGGCTGCGGCTCGATGTAGGAGAAACGCATGGTGCTTGGGCAAGTTAAAGAACCCCAGGTATTAAAAAAAATCTGGACCCCTACACTACAACTTTCCTTATAGAGTATGATACATCGGGTCGCTTATATCTGGCAGACAGGGACACCAAATTTAAAGATTATAATTTCTTTGTACCTCTTTCCTTGGAATATGCACCAACAATTAGAGGATAGCACAGAGCTTTCCTTAAGAGCTTAATGACGAAACCGTTTCCTCCTCCTTCTCTTCTACCTCTATCTTACCTCTATCTAATATCATTCCTTTCTATTTTTTTTTCTTTGTGGTATAGTAATCGACCGGGTTAAGTGGAGAAATATGGGAGAGGCCTTCGCCCTGCAGTGGGTATAGTCAGGCTGATGATGATGATAGTCATCGGCAACATCGGCATCTCAGGGCTCCTCGACATGCAACATTGAAGGCCTAACAACCCGAAAGGAAAAATTATGTCGACGTCAGAACCTATTGCGACGTCTTGCGGACACATATCGCAGAATCTCGCGAACAAATCTCACGAAAGCGAGATTTTCACCATGAGTCTAGAAAGGCTTCCGGCTTAATAATTCAGCGTCCTCAGCACATAAAAGTAACCTGTATTCATGAAACCGTTTAAGGCAAAGTTGCTCAGCCCCGCCATCTTGGTGTCCTGGTTAGGGCGTTTGGCTACTGTGCCCAACGATGCGGGATCGAATCTCGGCCCCGGCGGCCGCTTTTTGATGGAGGCTAAAGGCAAGGCACCCGTGTGGTGTGCCATGTCAGTGCACGTTAAAGAACCCCAGGTGGTCCAAATTTGCGAAGCCCTCCACTACGTCGTCTCTCATAGCCTGATTCGCATTGCGACGTTAAACCCCACAAACCAAACCAAATCAAACCAAAGTTACTGAATTCATTCTATAATCCTATTCGCGATATCAAATCGTTTCATCTCTGAAGGAAACGCTCAATATGCTATCCTTCTCAGTGAGTGGAAAATTCGTCTTTTTACATTTTTTCATACGCTGTATCACAGCAGTACACCTTTCGGGCGGTCGCATATTTTACCACCACCCCAATGTCACATCGCGTTGATCATACCCATAAAGTTAACCCCATTTTTGCACGGACGAAAAGTACAAACATTCGCCGTTAATCTTATCAATAAATGGAATAAATTAGCACCCAGAGTTGTCATGATAACAGAATCATCTTTATTTCAGTCATCCTTACTAACTTGCCTCGAATAATCACGCTTGAAGTGAACATATTGAACCGCTCTGCTGACTCATTCGCACCGCTCTATTCTTTCTTTTGTGTGTCTGTCACCTCTAGCGGCATTCTACGTATTTACATAAAAGTTGAGCTTTGATGGCTATGGAAGTGCTATAACTGAGTGCGACTTCACCACCAACATTGTTTTTGTTTCTTTGTCTTGTTTTTCACCCCCCCCCCCCCCACACACACACACACATACACCCCGTAATGCCCCCAGTGAGCCTTTAGGGTACCTGAATAAATAAATACCATAACCTGGCTTACACCAAAGACCATGGCAGAGAGAGAGAATATAACACGACCACAACTGCGACTTCGACCTGCTCACACGCTGTAGTCCGCATCTTTATTGCACTAAGGCGAACACGCAATAATGTTTCCTTTTTTTTTTCTAGAATTACGCACGACTACCCACCATTCGATGATATCAGAATCAACACAACTGGCTGACCACTTGCACACACAGCTTCTTCGTGTCGCACACTGCTACACCATAACAGCGATGTTCGCCCGGTAGCTCCGACAACGGCTTCGGCACAGAAACACGAACTCCTCCGCTTTGTTCGTGCAGCGCGTGTAATGCGACCTGCGCAGTCTCCTCTTAAGGACCAATTAGAGGAGCCGACGACGAAGGTTCGTCAATAAACGCTCGCTCTGCTTCAGAGACCGCCTTAGGGGTGCCCACGCGCCGCCACTCTAAAGGCCCATGCATGCCACAATGCCCCCCCGTAGGAGGCTGCCATTAAGAGGACAGGCGGTCTGGGCGACAGCAGCGACTGGAGGGTGGGGGAAGATAACGTCTCATCAAGTGTGGGCTGGAGACAGAGATTGGAATCAGCTTTTAAGAAACGGCGTAATGAGCGAACATTGTGCTGGCGATGGGTTCGGGAAACATAGTGGAGAGAGGAGGGGAGTCCTCACAGAGCGTGGCAGGAGGCGTAGCTAGAAGGCACCCTTGGCGTAGGAAATTGGGTCAATCCGGTCAGTACGCTACGGGTCGTCGAGTTGCGTGCAGTGGCAAAGACGCCAAGGTTTCCGACTGTCTTGTGCCGAAAGAGCGGCAAAGGGCACGTGAATGACATGGTATCACTGTGTTATGTCTGCATTCGTGCATAGAAAATTTTCATAGGCCTATTAAAAAATATATATAGATATATGCCAAGACTGAGTTTTTCAATTTCACATGGTTGGCTTAGCGGGATATGCAAAGCACAGGTGTTCTAAATGCCACCTAATTTCAGTGGTCCCCGTAATAGACTCTCCTATGACCTAACTTGTGTTTAAGCTCTTCTCAAATGCCACAAAAAGGCGTCTTTGACATGTTGTTTTGACACACGCTCAAATTTGACCCAGATAAGTTCATATGCTATTCACAAACAATAAAAAAAAAAACATTCGCGGCAACCCAGGTTACTCACTACTAAAGATGGTGCCAATCCTACCTAGTCGGAACACAGTTATTTTTAGCTGCTTTTATAAGTGACTACCGCCAAGTGATCAATTCAGGTAATGTTTTTGTTACACCGCATAGCACTTCATGATTCTCTTCTCCATTCCATCCATGCTGCAGCGAACTGTAAATTGCGGAGTGTCTTGAGCAATGCCTTCGCGTTGGGCCCAGCCAGAAAGGCCGCTAATCAGGCACTGGTAAAACGATTATTTATCCCCCTTGTCTTGGTATAGCTGTCGCTTGTACGAACCAAATTCTACGCTTCTATTTTTCTTTTTTTTCCCGGAGGGGGTGGGTGTAAACTTCTGGCCTGTTCATTGTAGAAGTGATTTTTCTTCCCATGTAGGCGACGCAAGAGAAAGCTGTCAACACCCAATAAAACGTGCGAGTGTAATCTTTTTGAAAAACACGCATCGCCTTAAAACATTATTGTAGCGTATCTGCAACATCTTTAGTTGTTGATTTTTTGTTTACTGGCATACAAGACTAGCCTTAAAGGTAGGACGCTTATGACGGGCATAGCCTGGTGAGGTTTCTTTTTTACATTTTAGCTGGCCATGTGGTAAGTACACAAGATGGTTATTAACAGTCAATGGTTTCGTGAAGGTGAAAGAAATCAAGAAGAAAATCAAAAGGTCTCTTTTACGCTTTCTGAATGACGCAGAAAAGGTTCACCCTGAGAATACTCGGCCTGATTTTAGCTGCTATGCCAGCAACACCTAAAGCACACTGTTTAGCACACTGTTCAAACATCTTTGAATTATGTCGCTTTGTAAGACTACCTGCAGGATATACCCTAAACCCTCGACAGCGTCCAAGCCGTATAAAAAAGTTCGAGGACACTTTGGCGACTAAAGGGTGTAGGGCTCGTGGCGCGCCGCGCATTCGAAGGCCGCGCCACTTCCCAATGCTCCCTGCGCGCGTGCCTGTTTCCCTCTCCCCACTCGCGCGGGGATAACCGGTCCCGCGCGAGGGGGCTATAAAAGAAGGCACGCGCCGCCGTCGCGCTCTCTTCTTGGTCCCTGGCGCTTCCTGGTCCCTGGCTCGTCGCTCCCGCTTCCCTCCCGGCTCTCCACGGAAACGACCCGCAGCCACCCGGACGACAAGATCCCTGTGAGATAAAGAATGTTCGTTACACGGCCCACTGTGTGTTTTGTCGTGCGCATGCCTCGGGCAGAGGAATCGCCCACAAGGGATGAAAGGAGAAAGCCTGAGTGCTGCATTCTGCTACGCGACTGTTGCACATGTAGCGATGAATGCTGCTACGAGTAAAGCGAACGACTACTCTTTCACATTCTGCGAGTGCATTTATGCGGTGAGTTCTGCTTGGCAGCGACGAAATCGCGCTCCTTTGTATCTTCGCAGTTGTTCTGCGTTTACGTTTGTGTGGTTGATTTTACCGGGTGCGCGGCATGAATTAGTGATTAAGCAATTAATTACATAACTGTCACTAATTAGTGCTAAATAATAAGTAGTCATTGATTAGTATCTTTAATTAGTAATAAGTTAATTGTAAGTAGCTAATAAGTATTCAGCAATTATTAGTAATTGATTATTAGTCATTATTAGTAACTGATCATTGATTGGCATATGGACATATAAGGCACGCATTCGCGCAACTGTGGTGGAGCTCTGTGACTGGTCGAGACCTCCATGACGTCATCGCGTCTCGACCAACCAGAGCCACTGCAAAAGCGAGACACTTTTGCTGACGACAGCGATGAGGCGATAAAGGCCTTCGCCTGAATATGTTTATCATAGGAAATGCTGGCAATAATTATGATTAGAAAATCTGTTGGTGAACAAGTGGCCACATTTGGCTTCGAGCACGGCACCTAGCAGACAATACTGGGGCTTATCTTTTTTTCCTGTAATAGCTATAACTTAGCTATGATGATGAGACGGGTAATGCTGTAACAAAACAATAAATTGTTCCCAAGAAAATGTGGCGTTAGCGTCGGCATAGTGGGCGAAAAATCACGGACATGGCTCTGGCAGGTGGTATAGTTGTCAGCTGACGTAGACGGGCAATGCCACATCACGAGACCACCTGACACTGCTGAATCGGAGGTGCAACAAACACTAAAACATATTCATTATGTACCTTTAGTTTCCTGTGTGTTGGGCTAGTAGCTGCTGTTCTACCATCATTTTCTATAATGGATGCGTCCGTATATGCAATGCAGGTACCTGGAAGTACATCAGTCAGAGGACGAGATGCAAGCTTTCCTTTACGGCGAAGCCGAGTAGTCTTCATTATGAATATGAATATGTTTCAGAATACCCGGACCCCCTTGTGCTGGAACTCTATGCAATCCGCGATGCTAAGGAGGCCATAAATAAAATAGATTCCATAAGAGAAGCCCACATCTATACGGACTCCTTAGCCGCTATAAAACAACTAAAGAAAGTGGCAAAGACAGTAACCCAGGAAGTCCACGCACTGAATAAAAAAATAAAGATACGCATTCAGGCACATTGGACACAACACGATGCTGAGAACGCTGAGCAGAAAAAGTTGATCACCTAACACACGAAGTTCCAAACACTTAAATGCACCCCCCCACCAGGCTCCCTTTTGATGCCCGCTCCGCTGTTCCGATCTTAGCATCCTCTTTAAGAAAAAGTACACGTGCCCTCATTCCCTCGTGTACTTTCCCCCTCCCTCATAACTTAATGAGATTGGAGGAGGTTTTCCTTAGAACGATAAAAGCTGGGGCGGCCCCTACCCCGTCGATAAAATGCGGATGGGAATCTCAAGAAGACATCGGACCCACCACATGCCCGAAGTGTTCCACACCGGCTTCAGAAGTCGATGTTCGCCACCTGCTGTCGACTTGTGCAGGAACAAGGGACAAGGACACAAATTGTGCAGAAAGTGGGACAAACCGCAACAAGGGGAGAGGACTTTTCTAAATGGTTCACCGACAACGATAAGAGCAGGAGCCTTTTTCCGTTCCTTACAGAAAACAATTTACATGGGTTTTTATAATATGTCTTATGGCAAGCTTTCGAAGTAAAAAAAAAACAAAAACAAAAAAACACTGTCTTTACTCTCGGGACGTGAGGGTGTGCTGAGACTTCAACTCTCTGGGACACTTGGATACCGAGTAGGACACGCTGTCTCCGAGCAACGACGGCATTCTTATACGACTTGGTTAAAGTGGGGATTTATGTTGGCCGATTTTTCATATAATGTGCTATCTTAGAAGTGAATGCTGAAGAGTATGCGGGAGATAACGGAGGCACAAATTAAATGATCAGCGAATAAACGATGAACGAATTGCATGTACGCAACTGAGGATCATCGGGGGAACTTGAAAACGGGAGACATAAACGCTATTTCGTCATATCCTTAAAGACGAAGTGTGAGCGCAACCAGACTTGTTTTCCGCATTTCTTAGGTGCATACAAAATCTGTATTGACATGCATTAATGATCGATTCGCCGAAAACATGGACGCAAACGTTAAAAGACGTGGTATGTAGTTATTACACACCTGGCCGTACTAAGATAGGGTTTACACGAGACAGACACTTCATGTGCAGAAAGAGCTTCATAGCACCACATATACAATGGAGCATATCTAAAACGTTTTCGTTAAGGTCTTTCAAATTATCGTTTAAAGTGTGAGAGAAACGCATCAGGTGAAATGTTCGGTTTGGTTTTATTTACGGGGTCTACCGTCCTAAAGCGAATCAGGCTATGAGAGACGCCGTAGAGGACATCGAAAAGTTTCACCAAGTGGGGTTCTAAAACGTGCACTCATATCGCACAGCACAAGGGCGTCTTATTTTTCGTCTCCATCGAAGAGCTGCCGCCGCGGCCTGGATTCGCCCCCGCATCCTTGGCCGCAAACGTCGAGCGCTCTCTAACCACTGACATTACGGCGGAGCCAGGTGACATGGGGTTTACCATGCCAAAAGTACAAAAAATTTGTTGTTAGATTACACGCGGAAAAAATATATAATTCGAATATGTCAGCATGTAAAATGCACAACGGTTAGACATTTTGCTTATTTCGTTCTTGCGACACCGATATTCATCTGAAGCACCTACCTAGTCTTATCATGTTTTTTTTGAATATTAATGTAGCGCTGTTAATTTAACGCATTATGTAAGACACGCTTTTCTCATGTTTTTTCTTTTCTTCTTTTTTTTTAGTGAAAGAAGTGGTTAACTTTGAAAGTGTTTTGTTGAAGCGCTCCAGATACGTTAAGAGTGCAAACTCGAATTGGCGAGCTCCAAGACAGGCTAGTGTTCCAAGGTCACCGAGCAAGCCAAAGCAATTGATTGAGCACTCAGTCACGAGGGCAACGAAGCGAGTACGGCGCCATATTTGGTCGCGCGGCTCCCCGAGAGCACATGAAAAGAAGAAACAACCTATAAGGAAGAGGCAACTCCTGCCACTACAGGATGACGAGTTTTTTTGAGGTTCACTGGTCACGCCCCGAAATGCATCATCTTAATTGCAAATTGCCTTGGCGTTAGCTGGAAAAGGGCGGCTGCTCGTCTTTGCGCGCGCTTGAATCCTGTGATGTCGCACGTCATTTGAATCCCTGACCGGTCACGTGGATCGTGTCCGCATCGGGACCCAGTTTCCGTCATGTGTGCTCATTGAAGCCTTGACCTAGATTCTTCTGGTTCTGTTTGTTGGCCGCTTATTTTGCTGTATCTCGTCAGAAGTTTCTTTTCTTCACTCTTGCATTGCATTAGATTAACTCGGTGGTGGGGCGGATGCTTCAGCTTGCCAACGCACACAAAAGAATGGCCCGAAAAATCGCAAAAGCGGTTTGTGTTTCCCATTGTCTACAACCCCGGCCCGTCTATTACGGATCTTCCGCATCCCCGGGAGACCCGTTCTGAGTTGCGCCGACTGCGGTGTCCGACGAGCACAATCATTTGAGAGAGCAGCCGCTTGTTGAAGCACCCTTGCCTTTCAGTGTAAAGCGGCAGCAAACATTTCGAAGCTTCTTTTCGAGAGTAAGAATAAGGAGGGAGAGGGCCAATAGATTTTCAATTTGATAATTTGCAAAAACAGCTATCTTAGAAATCCTTGGATAAAAATGGTAACAGTCTGACAGCGATTTTTCGTCGTTGACTCCTTTGTTTACGACGACCTTCCTTTTTTTTTGTCGTAGTTAATATTTGCTTTACTTTTATGCTTGAATAAAATCACTTTCGTAAACGTCGTTTAGAGATGATTTCTATAATCTTGTATATATATATATATATATATATATGGTTGTTTTTAAGTTATACATTAGGATGTAGTAAGTGCCCAATCTATGGACAAAAAAAAAAAACGAAATAAGGAAGAGCATACACACATTGCATCAAAGGAGAGGCGCTAACAAAAATTATCGGTGATACTTTAAAGGATCCCTGCCGCATTGGTTTAGGATATGGTATTTATTATTTGTATGCATAGTATGGGGCAGTGTGATGTCTGGTCACGAAAGAAGACCGGCGAAATAGTAATAGTTAATATTTGTTTCTTCTCCATAAATGCTAGTTTCGAGCTGGTGGTGTCGGAACGTTGCGGAGATTTTCGCTAGCGGAAATGCGGTGGCAGCCACGTTGGGCTCTACTTTTCTGATTGGTTCAGCATCTAGTTATTTTTAATGTGCCTGGGAAAAACATAAACAATATGATGCGTGTGAATGCTGCAAGCTTTTTGCAAGGGAGAAAAGCTGAAGCAAAGCATGGAAGCGAGTGACAACCACTAGAGCAACGGCATAAGAATGACAATTTTGCATTCATTAGCACATATTTGTATATTTGTAAGCTACCTAATTATTTTCCATGCCTCGACATAGATATATAGTCCTGGCCTAAACAAAGTCTATGAATTTAATTGTACGGTTTAAGGGCAGCATGTCTGACTCAAGAGTCAAGGGTCCCTGCGCATTTATTACCCACCTCATCATCCCATTTCACAGGATCTGCCCGAGATAGAATCTGTTGCTAACTCGATGTCACTCTCATAGTCACACGACCCCCGATCAAGCAGTGACTGCGCTTGCCAGAGGCTTTTTGGGATTTTGTCACAATGCGGACAAAGACGACGCCACAGGATTTTCTGCAAGAACGGGCCTTAACGATGTCTTGTTAGTACTCAGCGAAGCAAAGGTTATTCAACAGATACGAGCAATCAGACATGAGGCAGATGTAAAGTGAGGCAACGGAGAACGAATTCTAGCGGGCGTTTGTGTTGTTCATTTGACGGGCGATGTCCTCTTTTCGGCAACGTGGTACACGAGTCGCTCCATCCCTGCTTCCTCTAAGACTACCGCCATCTGCTGTCGCTGATCTCGCTTCTTCCCTCCCAATCTGGAGCCTCTTCGGAAGTCCTCGGTGTGTGGCAGCGGGGGTCCGTGCTATACCTGGCCCCCCCCCCCCCCCCCCTTGACCTTCCTGCACTTATCCTCCTTCCCTCTCTCAACACATCGCTGCGTCGGGAACCATCCGACTTATATGGACCAGGAAGGGGGTGTGTTTCGCGACGAAAGAAGAGAGGAAGATGCTGTCTTCCCCGTCGGTCACCCGTCTCAACCCTGCCACGTGCCACAAAGCACGTCCGAGAAATCAGATGAGGAGGAGAGCGAGGGAGCCGTTAGCCGGAGAGGAGAGGGCAGACTACGGGTGATTTACTTTCTACTGCGTTCCTTTGAGGACAGCAGGTGAGAAGGCAGGTCAGAGTAGGGCAGTGTGTAAAGCCCGCTGTAGCAACAGTTACCTATTCAGGGCAACGCAAATCTGCACATAATTTTTCCGTCCTCTTTGGTAAAAGATATGAGGAGGAAGTAGAGAGCGAAGGAAACAGGTATAGGTCAAACAGAACGGCAGATGCCATGATTACGAAACATCAACACCAAGCTGGACATGGCGCTTGAAGAGAAGCGAAGCACTTGAAAGTTTTTTCTCACGTGCCAACCGGCAAGCCTTCTAAACAAAGCCCCCCTCGATCGTTACTCGAAAAGCAAATAGATGGTTAAAACATTTAAAAATTTGCAGTGCGTGTCTACACCAGCATCTGGAGCACACTGCGTCTACGCCTAAGCGCCCGTGATGAATAACTCTGCAGTGTGGGACGGCGCAGTAGTTTTGGTGCTATACCTGTGTGGGCGAAAACGCTGTGGCGATATTGTGAATGAGGACCCCACAAAAACTGCGAGCTGAAGAGAACGACCGCTCCAAAATTCCCGCTCGTCTGAGTAACGTAAAGCAGAATGTACAGCCTTTGCCAAAAGTGTACAGCCAAGCGGATCTACTTTTCAACCGTGTACCTAGTGGCTCTGAATTAGCATTAGTGGAGGTAGGACAAAAAATCTTGTCAAGAAATTCGAAACACTGGAAATGCATTGTAAGTCGCACGAAGTGGTTCGGAAGCAGACTGCCTCGGCTCTACAATTTTGACAAAAAACTGCACATCCTAAGAAAGCCTCCTGCACAGCAAAAGGTTTGAGAGGCGTGGTTTCCTGTTTTAGCTGCTTTCCAGCGAAGAATCATCTTTGTGTACTCCCCATGAGGCGCAGCACGCTCCTCGTGTGAACGTGTCACGCGGTTGGGCTGCTGTAACAAAGCGTACGCACTGTGTTTTTGCGTGAGTGGGCGTGAATATCTAACCGAAGAGCTGCTGAATGCGAGGCTTTCAGAATGCCCTACTCTCACGATGCAGAATAGCGCCACTGTTCTGCAGAATAACGGTTTTTCTCTCAACCTTACTAGCTGCCGTTGCTCATCTTTCGTCTCGCTCGCTGAGCTGGCGGCATGGAAGAACCGGCTGCCAAGCTGCTTCCATGAAGAAATAGACGGTTTGCAATGTGTGGACTGTATGAGAGGCACGCTTCTCAACTGTGCGCTGGTGCAGCAGGGATGTAGGAAATGCGGACTTTTCTAGCGTTGTAATAAAGGCCGATTTGCGTATAGGGCTGGGAAAGACGTGTCTGTATGGATGGCCACAGCGAGATTGAAAAAGTGGAGCGATGACGGGGCGTTAAAGGTACACTGAGGAGGAATTATGAGTTTGACCTGTGGAGCTATGTTACTTCTCCCTAACAAGTGACAAGGTTTCAGCTGGAAAGCATAAAATTTTGTTCTTTTTTTATCGTGAACGTGTTTCTGTGAATGGCATATACCGGAAATTCTCTGTATGGGAACAGAAAATTCTTTTAAAATTACGGCAATTTTATGCAGATTTCTTAAACTCTACGCTCAGCTTTCTTAGCGATGTACAATATGAATTGTAAAAAAACGAAACAAGACGTCGTCTTACAAAGGGACCGGAAGTAAACTGAAGACGCAAGGTTTGAAACCAAAGAGAGCAGGCAGAAATGTGAGAAAGCCACAGCTAAATCCGTGACCTAGCAAGAGCAACAACTGGATGCGGCAATCCACTCGGCGTCCTTCCAGGGGTAATTTTCTTCTGAAGACGTTTCCCTCTGCGGTATTGCTTTGCCTCTCCTTGCTTGAACTTTTAACCTGATCCTGTTGGGCAAACAGCGACGAACGTAACATGCAACGCTACCGCATGACGCCCCGGCCGCCCACCGGCTAGGGGCGTGTATCAGGGAGAACTCGAAAATTAATAACTACCTTCCGACTGTCTCGGAGGGCCCGCTTAAATCATCCCCAAGAAGGACCACTCAGCGGACCGTGGACCCTCTGAGGGGGGTCTTTACTAGCCCGCATGATTGTGAAGTTTACCCGCGTCTCCGGCTGGCTCAGTTTGAATATATATATATATATATATATATATATATATATATATATATATATATATATATATATATATATATATATATATATGTGTGTGTGTGTGTGTGTGTGTGTGTGTGTGTGTGTGTGTGTGTGTGTGTGTGTGTGTGTGTGTGTGTGTGTGTGTGTGTGTGTGTGTGTGTGTGTGTGTGTTTTAGTGTGTATGACCGCCGCTTAAAATAAGGCGCTTCGTTTGCGAGGCCCAGATACATAGGTTTTCTTAGCTCTCCTCCTTCCTTATTACAGACGTATGGAGCAATATATGCATTTAGATCGATAAATTAAGAGTAGTGTAGTGTAGAAGAAAAAAAGTCAGGTGCAAATAGCTGTTCGGAAGCAGTTAAGCTTTCCGAAGCTACTGTTTTAGATCACGTACGTGCCGATAAATGAAAGGTGGCAAGAAGAATAATTCCTTATTGTCTTTTAAGTGCGCTGAAACAGTCTGAAAGAAGAGACGAAAAAGTTTCAGCAATCCCAGCCCCACTTCTTACACACTTCAATCCACAATTACTCCGATCGCTCAACCAGAATGATATTCACAATGCAGGATGGGGAGAACATTATCCGGTGGAGGTGCGTGCCGCGCACGCAAATCTAATCTCCTTGCCGATAATCGAGACTATTTTGACGCAAACTATTCTGTGCAATTAAATTAAAAACGTCTTTGGCAAGTATCGCATTATTCGCAAGGAACCGTCAACACTTTTCCCTTATCTCCTATATTAATTTTACACAGAAATGATTCTGTGCCATCCATTGCATTAAACAAAGCAGATCTACCGCGAACGCTTGTGCGCGGTCATTCTTCGATATACCACTCAGCTTAACCGGTTTCGTACTGCAGCGTACTCAGTAAAAGAACTTAGGTCACCAGATGCAGGTTGGAACGCCATCCTGAACTTACATGCCATTGAAATCGAACTTCTCAGCAAAGGTTGAACACCAGCCTGGCAGTAGAGCTCTAGGTAGCGCTGTCAGCCGTAAATAGATCGGTTCAATGAGCTATGCAAAAATAGCACAAGTACGTCGTGCTCGTAGGAATAGAATCGAAGGGTCGCGTTGTAAATGACCTGTTGCGCATTCCATCGCACTAATTCAAAAGCGAACACATAATTAAATCAGACAAAGTTAATGCAAAACCACCCATCGCCAACTGCACGTATTGTGACCTTTGTTTTTCCTCTATACCCGTATCAATAACAGAGTTGCAACTAGACCGCGTGCAGTAATAGAAACGTAAGATGTCCAGACAGGCCATGGTGAACCTTTTAGAAGAGGAGACAAATGCGGGCTACTATATTGCAGAGCCACAGCCTCACTCATCCAGCGCTCTTAGCGATTATAGGGGCCTCGACCCTGACCCCGTGCAATAAGTATTTTGGAGGTTATGCTCCGGCAAGACACCTCAACACATGAGCAAAAACGGTTGCGCTTGAAACGTCACAGTACAACTTTTTGGATGGGAACGAATGACTGCCGATTGTTCCTCACGACTCACGAGTGTTTAATTTCTTCCTGTTAACCGGTTGTTTTTGCCGTGGCTTTGGTCACGACTGTTTTGGAGCACTTGAGCCAAAAATGAACATTTCATTAATGTTTGTTTTTCCCAACACTCACTTCGTCGTGAACGGTTCCTAACGTTCTTATATATATATATATATATATATATATATATATATATATATATATATATATATATATATATATATATATATATATACATATACTGTGCCTCTCGCAGCACGAGCCACCATCTCGTTGTTTCTCTGCGCCCTCACTAACCTACCCCACGCGATACGGTCGTCTACACTGGCTGCCCTAATTAGTGTTTCGAATGCGCATTCCACGGGGCAAGCGCACTCCCTCGGGCATTCTCCGGTCCCCGCCCCGGACATCGAGGAGCACGACCGCACCGCCACTCGCGAGATCGTCTCGGCGTGACCGTGAGGTCCTTGTGCACGCGTACGGCGCACTGCTGACCCACTCTTGGCTTGCAGAGGGGAAGAGAGGATGAGCGAAGAAAAGTTAGGAACTTCTCCACCTGGCTTCACAACCACAAAAAGAGAATAAAGAAAAGCATACAAGCAAAAAGGTGCCGTACAAACAAAAGTACACATTTTCCAATGAAATATAATTTTTTGAGGCATTATATCTTGCATGTTTTATTTTAAATAAGCACTATATTCTCCCTTCCTCAATGTGTGCATAGCGTAACGTGTGCACAACCCTGTTTGTGTTTGATTACGCGGTCATTTTTGAAGAAATATGTGCATGCTTTGAAAACGACGAGAGCCTAGGCATCCGTGCTCGCTGTGACGCATGGCCGCGCGTTATCTTGGGCTGGGTTCATTTACCCTCTCTCTCTCTCATTGCTTCCTCAGGGTCTTGAAAGCCATAACGGCACTATAATTTCTTTTTCGCAGACCGTTTTTTCGTGCATTTATTATTTATTTCCTTATTTGGTGCTGTCAGCTACTCCTGAAAAGTGATATATAGAGCGTCATCTCCTTTCCTGCATGCGTGCATTTCCTGGCTCTCTGAACATATTGATCTGAAGATTTTAATGTTTCTGCATTATTTACTTCTTGCCTTTCACAAATTTCTGTCTTTTGCTGCGTAAGAAGACTAAAACATAGCTTCCTTGCTTGTGTCCCGTGTGTTAAAGCTGTCGTTTTTCTGAGTTATGTTTTATTTAAATGGATTATGTTCACGAGCAGCTCTCATTCAATCTTGTTTTTTCAATGTTTCTTTAATGACCGGTGTGCCCTGCGATCGCTGCTATTCCATAACTTACTGTTTTCACTCACTCACTCACTCACTCACTCACTCACTCACTCACTCACTCACTCACTCACTCACTCACTCACTCACTCACTCACTCACTCACTCACTCACTCACTCACTCACTCACACTGACCCATTCCTTTCTGTGACAGATACGCAAGCACACAGATGTATATGCACGTTTCAGTATCATGCATGCGCCAGAATCACCACATGGAACATGAAATATTAAATATTAATGTGCACTATTTGTTACCAAGCCTGTTAGCATCTATATATATATATATATAGGATCCCCAGAATCACCACATGGAACGTGAAATATTAAATATTAATGTGCACTATTTCTTACCTAACCTGTTAGCATTTATATATTGCGGCGATCCTCCTGAACATAACCCATCTGACATGTTTATTTAGCATTTCTGCCGGTTATCGGCGTGCACTGCCTAACCCACCTTACACACAGTTGCTGAAATGACTGCCCTACTCCCTCAAGGAGCGCACAAAAAAAGTACTTCAAAAGCTATACTCGATCCACAACAAGCCTACCAGAGATGATATATACCACGCAGTTTACGAAATAAGCGTCAATGAAACCTTATCCCTTTGGTGTCGAAGAAAATAAAAGCCGATTCTCTGGTTACCACTTCGTCACTAAACCAACCTCCAGTAATTGATGCGATAATGCGGCACCATTAGAAAAAGCTATAAAGAAAAAGCGGCTTATACTAGCGGGAGCTTAGCGGCGCGTCCCGCTGTGCCTTTCCTGAGCTCCTGCTGAGAGAAACGTTCGCGAAACCAGTTCGTCATGACGCTGTTCTCGAGCGTAAGCGCCTCTAGTCAAACAGAACGCACCTGTCCTGCTGTGCCAAGCCACTTGACACGATGCAAGATGGAGAGTTCGCTTGCGCGCACTTGACCGCGATTTGATCCGCATAAGAGAACAGGAGCCTTGAATACCTGCGGGACAGAAGGTCCTCCAGCATGAAAAGAAAATGCTCCGTTGCATTGGTGACAGGCTTGCCGGCAAAACACAAGTAAGTAAGTTGTTTTTGGGCGGTCAAAGAGAATATACTTGGTTCTGTGTTTGTCTTCCTCCCTCTGCCCATGTCTGTCTGCGCTACTACTACGTCGCAATGGATCGCAAACTAGCCCAACAAAGGAATAATAAAAGAGAATACTATGCTGCGCTGTGAAGAGGAAGGAATGCTTCTTAGAACGATACTGGACAAGCAAGTGCTGTCTTAGACACTAGATTGAAAAATGGGAATCTTAGATAAAAACCAAAGGGTAAACTAGCAACGACATTATGCACAGGTCTGAAACACGCTGGCACTTCAGGGCTGCCGATGGAACTCTCGAAGGATGTCGGTTTGGCAGATGGTTTTGTATAGGCCACTGGTTTAGCTGTTTATGTTGTGGCCCGGAAGCTAATTCAGTAGAGCTGCTCCAGAACCAAAACTGCAGAATGAAGGCATTGGCTGCAATTACGGCAGCCTGTACAGACCCAACAGACTCCGACTACATGGGTCATCCCGCTGCACACTTCGCTGCTCAGTAAAGTTATACTTTAGCGGAACTAGCTCTATTTCTTTTGGTGCCACATGTGGGCAGGCCTTTTGTAAACTGCCCAAACGTGCCTGAAATTCAGAGCCAATTATGTTTTGAGGAAAATAGGGCATAAATATGTGTGTTCTGTATCATCGTTAGCCGTTGAGGGGATTAGGAAGCTGACCAGTATCACATTGGAAACCCCGCGCCAAAAGAAGCCTCAAAACTTATTGAAAAAGGGCGCACACTTCTAGAGATTTCGGGTCAAGACTTTGTTGGCCATTAGCACGTTGCCATAATTGTGGCGGTTAGTTGTATTTGACCACGTCAAGGAAACTCTTTAGCCCTTTTTAAGTTTCCCGCTGGTTGAGACATGTTTGGCATTTGCTGTGGTGACTGGTACAGCAATAACAGCTCGACCAGCACATTTGTACGAGTCCGTTCACGAAAATGACGTTTTAGTTTAGAGTTTTTTTTTTTTTTTTTCAATTTGTACGTTATGCAAGGCCGCCTCAAAGCGCGCAGAAGAATTACAACTTTCTACTTGGAGAGCTTACGCACATGAAAAGGCTCGAGTGATATGCAGGATTATGGTAACTGAAGTTAGCTGCAGCAGCCCCTGATACTCAACCCACTGCCTGGTTTCCGCACCCTGCCGCACACTCTTAATTACCTGAGATGAGTGAAACGCAACTTGCCACGTTTAGGTAGGAGTTCCATCACATCAATGCCTCAACGAGGATATAGAAGAAGTAGGTATATATGCTCAGGTAGTGGCTGAAAGTTTTAAGCGAATGGTCGCGAGGTTGCAGTTTAGAATAAGACGAGACTTGAAGTCGATTGGGCTTCTCCACTTTGCATTTGCCCGGAGCTTCAAACTACGGGTTTGAAGCTTAATACCATTAATTGTGGCTTATAAACTAGAATCGCCTCTCACGCATAGTCGCATAGTTCGGCTCTGGTAGTTGTAGGTACGTATTCATGACCAAATAAAAAAATCTGAAATTTGTTTGCAGGATATTTGGGACGCACGTCCATGTATCAGGTATGCGTCGCAGGGACTTCGCGATGTAAAATCCGACCTGGGTGTGGCGTGCTTAAGCTGAATATACAGCTACATCATTCTTGTCATGACTACAACCTTTGTTAAGCAACTGCGACCAGTTGAGTGTTGCTTCAGAGGCGACTTAATTGCTACAACGAGAATTATGCATAACATACAGCGAACGCCGTTGCACAGTTCCGTGCATATATATATCTAATTACGTCCAGGTCTATATGCACAAAACAAGAGTAGGACTGGTAGAATAATTCTACTTGCCTCCTCCTCCCTAATCACTGCTTTCCAAGATGGCTGCAGTCCTGGTTCAACGGCCTTTACAGTGCGATAAACTCTTCTGCGCCTCACTTTCCATCGAACACAGAAGATGCACCCAAGACGTATCTGTGCAACGACGACCGTAACCCATTTCTGGCCCACTTTTTCCTTTCCCTGAAGCTCGCAATCTTCTCGCTGCTACTTGCGGCGGGTCTTGAAAGCGGCATCTTCACGACGTTATTACGACCTCTGACGGCCACTGCGTCCGTTCTTATTCACTCACACTTTCTGCATCATTCTTTACCTCGGAGATCCCGAACTGCGCACTGCGTTTACGACTCTGTCACGAAACGAGGCCAGAGCGGGCGGTTTTCATCGTACGACACGTGCCGGACAGGCGGCGACTTCTTGGTGCACGACAGGCCTGACTCTGGTGACACTGAAGACGTGCGCGGAAAGTCGTCCATTGAGAGCAGGCATCGTATGTGTATGCGACAGCGCGACTAGAAGCTAGAAATGACGGGCCTGCCAGATTTTCCGCTTTAATTAAATCGGGTCTGCTTTAGAGAAAAATAAAGGAGATGAATGGCCCCAAGGTAATGATTGCTACTGGGATCCACCTAATTGCGCAGGAATGGCGAATTACAGCTAGAAGCAACATTAGAGGGAATACATGAGTACGTGGCCTTTGCATTTTGCAAAGCGCTGCCACCACCAGAAGACGAAAATTGGTGGAGCCAGGGTATATGCTCGGAGACAGCAGCCGACCAAGCTTACTTTGCACGCACCTTCATCCATGGTTTTTATCACCTGTCGGTGGCAGCCCTTTGCAAAGCGCGTAGGCTACACACTCCCGTGTTCTTTCTCATATTGCTTCTAGCTGTACGTTCGAAATGTAGGCAACTAATAGGCAAGACGGTGAAATATGCCCTACGAGAAAGCCACCGGCGACCAGGAATGCTTCTTGAAGCGACAGCTATAGTATTCCACTGCCGTTATAATGACTTCCCGCATACCTGTATCATCAAGAATGACAGCATACACCAATAATTTTGTACCAGAAATGTTCTTTGCTAATTTACTAAAGACATTGCACTCAGGTCCGAAAATAAAGTGCAGAAGGTCGTCAAGTTTAATACGTAAATACTTCGGGAATCGTGAAAAGAATTACGAAACGTTGTGCTGTGGCGGAGCGAACATTTTTAGCCCGTACAGCTCTGCGATGCTTTCTAACGTAGAGACAACATGAATCCAGATTCATTTTTGATAGCTGTCGCCAAGGTACTGAAGAGCCCGAAAAACCGGCACCTTTTACAACACGTGAATAATGGAGTCTGGAGTCGGCGGTACCTCTGGCGTACTTGACGATCGCGCTCAGTCAAGACAAGAAGGAGCAATGATCGAGCTTCTCTGTTTGCGTGCACTTATTCTCATCTCTGCGGTGCGGGCAATGACGTGTCTGAGATGGGTGCGACCTCACCGTAGTGGGAGTAGGACTAGGAGGAGCGAGAGGGGAGGGGGCGGATGTGCCAACAGGCAAGCCGCTCGTGGTCACAGCAGGCTGCTCAAGAAGAGCATCGCGTCCGCCGGAGCGCGGAGCCACGGCTAACCGCTACGCTGTCCTGAGAGGAGAAGGAGGCGAGGGTAGAGATGTACAACCCCTTCTCTGCTCACGCCCCACTGACGTCGCATCGAGCTGGACTGCTCCATCTCCCTTGTTTCAGCCCTCGTCTGTTTAACCGTTTCGAACCTCGATGTAACGGTGTGCGACCACATATTTTCCCCAAGAACAACCCCTGATATCCTTCATGCAAGGAGTGTGGGTGTACACCGCCATCTTCTGGTGAGCTGTTCCGACAGCCGCAGCTGGAATTAGCTGTGTATTTACATCGCCTTCAACACGGGTTAGGTGCCTTTCGACTGTGACGCTGTGCACGGAGCTAAATGATCACCAAGCTCATACATTTACGCATAGACAGCGCAAACACCTTTATGATCATAAAAGGGGACGCATCACGAAAGACCAATAAAGAAGAAGGAGCTGGAAATACTAACTATCTGATAGGCTACAATTTGGTGCCTTAATTCTTGTTTTCTTTTAAACGTATCTCAAAGGATACATGTTTACGCTTTGTCTGGCTATAGAAGCGTTATATCCACACTATTTCCCTTAAAAACACTGACAAAAATTGAAGAAAAAAATAAAGCGAAGGAGGGGGGAGAGGATACTGAAGAACTGATGCGGTACCTGCATGTCAAGCAAACTGCCATAACTGCTGCAGCATGATCTTATGTTGATATACCATTTATTTGCCGCGATTATGCAGCTATCTCGATCTGCTCTCATGCAGACTGACCACCACCAGCATATTCATGATTGATATGGGTGGTCCTGGAACGCTCGGTCATTTCACCCTATCAATGCATCGACGTCCCAAGTGGGGCTCCCTGATTCATCATAGATTAGTTCCGCGACGGTAGAATGTTGAAATAAACAACAAAACTGCAGAATGATTGGAAATCATAAAAAAAAGCCAAACGAAAACAGCTGGACATAGCATCAAGCTGAGCCAGTATTATTCTAAATACAAGAATGCTCAATCTCAGTCTTAGAAGACTTCGGAAGACGTGTGTCATAAGACGGGGGTTAAACATAGCGGCAGAAATCTATAGTCGGCACCACGCTTGATCACTAACGTTCATATGACACCATTCTGAAGGCATGCGCATAATTCTTGTTCAAATAAAAATCTGACACAACTACACTAATTCATGTATGTTTAATTATTTCAGGTGCAGCGCTATGTCAGCCATGCCATGCAACGTGAAGGGCATTCGCTTTAAGACAGGACCGGACTGGGTGCACCGAACATTACACAAACATGAAATTTCGGTTGCATATTTTCTTCTTTGTAATGTACGCATAAGTAATGAGTGGGATTGGTATGGTTGCCTCGGTAAAACCGGGGGATTGAGAGGAATCCCGGGGGAGGAACCTGGAGGCCCAGTGTTTCCTCGTCCAGAGAGCTCGGGCAGCGGCGGCCAATGGCGTCCCGGAATAGGGTCTGCCACTCAGCTCCACAACCAAACGCACCTCCCTTCCCAAATCATATCATCGTAAATAAAGGTTTTCTCCTCCTCCTCCTTCTTTGTAATGATCCGTAAGAAATCACCAAGTATAGATCAGCGCCGGGCATTTGCCTTCGGCCCCACCGGGGTGGCGCAGTGGTTCCCAAGACTGCTGTTCCCAAGAATGCGGGATCGAATCCCGGCCTCGGCGGCCGCTTTTCGATGGAGGTGACAAGAAAAGCGCCCGTGTGCTGTGCGACGTCAGTGCACGTTAAAAAACCTCAGGTGGTCGAAATTTCTGGAGTCCTCCCCTACGGCGTCTCTCATAGCCTCAGTCGCTTGGGGACGTTAGATAGATAGATGGATTTATTGAAAGGAAAAGGCATAGAGGTTGGCCGGAATAATTCAAATTTGGCCTGCTACTCTGCACTCGGGAAGGGGAAGGAGAGAAGAAAGAAGGTCATGGTGGGTGACGATGTGGGAGAAGGCATGTGAAATACATATACAGACACAGTAGCTTGTTTTACAAGCTACTGTGGGGACGTTAAACCCCACAAACCAAACCAAACCATTTGCCTTCAACAGCCAATTGTGTAATCAAAATTATTCAATCATATTCGTTCGGTTTCTGCAGCCAAACGATTGCTTTGGCGGCACTAATCAACACAGGTTACGTGAAGCATGAAAAAGTGCAATATAATCGCTGCTTTTTCATTCGATGTCATTCTGGCTGTATTTTTATCGAGCCGACATTCTGTGCAGTTGCATTTTTCTTTTCGACAGCCAATGTTGACGATTACATCTGCGAAAATAACTTTCTTTTCCTATTTTCGTCCTCCGCTTCTGATTTTCTTTTCTCATTCAGCCCTCGTTACTACAAAGTCGAGCATGATGCATATTTCACAACCGACCTTGAAAGTGCAACGCCCAAGGAGAATCAGCGAGGGGGATGTCACTGATTAGCAAAAGAGAAAGCAGAGCAGACAACCCCTCCCGGCTACTGCCGTCCATGATAATGATACCGGCGATCCAGATGAAAGCGCCGTCTTCGTCGGGGGCGGAAATCGCTTAGGCCGGCAAGGTCGTGCGGTCAACTGGTATGGAGTTCGCTGCTCGTCGTTTTTTAGTGCTAGCAGAAAGCGGCGCAGTATCAATTTGCGCTCCATTCTTGAGAGGCTACGGTGGCTATGTCGGTACGCCTTTCAATGGCACCCACGTGGCGTCTCTGACGGTTCCTTTTTGTTTTCTTCCTGCTGCTATATTTAGCCGCCTATATTCAGCCATGCGTCCTGTAGACGTATAATTTGTATACTTTCGTTTTTTGTTTATTAAATCTATTTGAGTCCTGTTTTTTTGTTCATGTTCGGGTTCAAAAACACAGTTGTTGAAACAGTGTTTCCCGTATACACGCCCCAAAGCTTAGAGGCTGGCTGAAATTATTGTACTGCACGGAGTAAAAATGGAGATGGGGCAAAAAAAAGAGCTGCTGACAAAATGGAGCCATATAAACTGTAGCCGTCCACCTCGCTCTCGTACTCCGCCAAAGGCGTGGCACAAATTCGTGCACGTCAATGTTCAAGGCAATTTCCTATTGTGGCAAGAGGACGCTCTCTATGCTCCTTTCATCCCTTTAGTGGAATGATTTGTGACTTTCAAAGAGAAGAGGTCGAATAGTAGTTTATTATTCTGTAGTATGCGAGCAGTTAACGATTGACACTGACGAAAGAATTCCCATAGGGCTACAAAGAAGAGCTATACAATTTTCCCGGAAGCTTCGCTGATGACGAAAAATTCGTCTTGACCATGGATTCTTCGGCGATGTCGCTCTACCAATTCAGTTGACCAGGAAGGCGAGCGGATGGCAGGAGGAAAACGGATGGACCAACTCGAAGCGGGAAAGGTGCTGGTCCAATGTTTAGGGGAATCTTTCAAAAAGCACAATGTTTGTAATAAGCAAGCAATTGCACATTAGCACCCAAGCGTAGCTTTACGTTCTCGCCCACCGTATCCGCTATCCTTCCTGGGTAGGCAATTAGAACAGTTTGACAGACGGACCAACCCAGACAGACGCTGGCACCGGGTTTGAATCCCGGACTGACGAATTCTTTTTTGACACCGCGAAACTTGAGTGGTAGCTGTATAGCTTTCTTTTGCAGCCTTACATTGCGCTTGGGTACACGCTCATGAGTGATTGGTCCCTTATTGCAGATTTGCTACACAGTACGTTTAAAATTCATAACATGTATTAATTAGCCATACTTATTAGTCGATTATGTTTCACAGCCGAATCATCAGAGGACGTGAACAAGCGAATTCGCGATATATTTCCGCATTTCAACTTTGAGAATGCACTTAATTTAATTCTAATAAGCAAAGGACGCATGCTGTTGCCTTAGAAATTTTTTCCTCGGAGATGGTAGCATTCTTGCCCAGTCCCCACGACATTTTAATAAAATCCAACAATTCGAGTAGGGCAGTCTATAGTAAGGTATGTACAACATCACATGCTCTTACACGGGTCTTCCTCAAAAAATGAGCGCAAATGCCAGTAGCACCTAATAGCCGGGAGTTCCGTAATCGCACCGGACCTCACGGCGCAACAGATGTCCCGTCCAGGCGGGCTGAGCAATCGGCAGTTGCAACATGCTCAGAATCCAAAGAGGAGGCCATCTGACAGGCTGAAATCAAACCAAGAGCCGTTCGAGTACAGCAACCTAAATTCGCTTCGCACGCGGCAACGTACTAAGCGGCAGCGAGCAAAGTGAAGGGCACCGTTCCGGTCCAACCGATCATCTCTCCTGGAACTCCGTTGCGCTACTCTCGAAGGCACAGCGTCCATTGGGCTTTGCCGGTGAGCCGTAGACGGTCGGTCGGTCTCCGCCCGTCAGCCGGGTACCGACGACGACACACTTTTCATTTCTGGCTCGTGCACTGGGCCTGCCTTGATGGCTGCGGTGGCATCCACGCCGAAGCGAGGGTAACCGGAGCTGAATGACAACCTGTCTTCGTCCCATTCTCCCTCCCAGGTGCGGGTGCGATTGGAAAGGAGGAAAGCGGCGTTTCTCACGTCTCGAAGCCCAGCAATGATGATCGCTGTTAGGCAGGGAAAGGGAAGGGGGCCGACAACGAGCGTGTCGCCGCTGCTTTTGTCTCTCTGAAGAGAGCAGGCGGCGGGGGAGGGTAAACCATCGCGCCGGGTAGTTCCCTTACCATCGTGCCATTCCATTTCGAGCCTAGGTTGGTCGGTGGCTTTGGGATCTCTGGTATGCAGGTCGATAACTGGGTTTTCGTATTCTCTCCGCGGTGTAGGCGACGGAACGGCTTTCCGAGGAGATGTTCCAGATCTGCACGTCTCGATGTGTGTTTTTAAAAAACGCGGTAATACTGTCAGTGGTCTCAGTGACGGCGATGGTTTCGGCCTACCTCTGCGTTGTTCTAATTTTGTTACATACATTTGGGTGTGTTAGCGATAACTTAAAATTACAGATGCCCCGATTTAAGTCGAGCGCTTCTGCAGGTTGCCCTCATTTGGGGATGAATAATGATGACCTAAAATGAGCATATAATTGAGTAATTAGATTAGTCACTACCCGTTAAAAAAAAATGGTTAGAAAAACTAAACAGGATCGTTTGTGTCTAGGGTGAATTTCAGACTTTTTGATACCCCGGAAACAATTCGACTTTACTTCATCCAGTTGGAGATATACATACAATTTTTGGGACATTGTGCAACGAAAATGAAAAAAAAAAAAAAAAAAAAAAAAAAAAAACTCCTTCGACACGTCCGTTTCATTTGGATTGCACGACCCTTTGAAAACAAGAATAATGGACTAGAATTGTGAATCTCTTGTTTCTGTAAAAGACCAATACAAGAGAATGATTGTCCATCTTTGGGAAGAGTATGCCCATACTATGCTCGAACCGGAATGGCACTCACTCTTAGTGATGTCATCTGTATTGTCTCTTCTCTAGCCATTTGTCGAATAGATGTGCCCTAGTATGGGTCACGTTTGTTTTCCTAATAGTTTGTGCATATAATTTGTATTCTTTTATGATAGGTAGGGCAAATAGCCCTGCATGTACAAACTGTGGGTGCGACGAGTCTATAGGCCACATTATTTGTGAGTGCTCCATATACAATGAGCAAATACAGTGTCTATGCCATGCGCTGGAGCATCTAGATGGGCGCCCATTGACTGAAATTAAGATTTTAGGTCCCCGGCCACGGTGATCGTCTGCGGTGAAAGCCTCCCAGGCCCTGCTCCGTTTTATGAAAAGCACAGGCCTAATCGAAAAACTATGATTTTGCTGTTATGTTAGGTGATATGACTGTGACGTGTGTGATGTGACATGTCTGTGATATGACTGTACTAACTTCACCCACCCCTCTCTCCCAACTTTTATGTCCACTCACCCCTTTCCCTCAGTGCAGGGTAGCAAATCGGTTTCTTTTACGGATTAACCTCCCTGCCTTTCCTCCTCATCTTCCTCCTCCTCCTTGTGCATATAGTTTATGGTCTCGGTACATTGTTGCATTGTAATAAATACCACTCTGAAAAAAAGAAAAGAAACTCCAGCGGTGACAATCTCGCAAACGAAAAAATAGCGGTTCGATCAGCGCGGTACCACTTTTTCGTTTCTACCAGCGTGTTTTCTTCGGAGGTATTCTGCAGCGATGGCTTAATGACGTTGTCAAGAGATTTTCGGCTAACGTGCGGTTAACGCTATCAGGTAAAATACGAAATGCACTCTGAACTGCACTGCAATGGAAGAGCTGCAAAGGGAAAAAGCGAATGCCATCTTCGCACTTGGGATTATTTTGCGTGTAAATACGTTTCACAACGTATACAAGCTTCCCTCTTTAAAAATTTAGATGGAGTTCATTCAATGTGATATGAAAGTTCGGCATACACTATATATTTAAGAGCCATGAACGACTCTGCGGCAGCCACGCCAGCATTTGGACAGTAGGGCCCAGTCCCCAGTCCCACGGAGCTAGAAAAAAAAAGAAAAAAAAAAACTCATTATAGTGCCATGACCCTGCCGTCGCACCCCTTCAGCCATTTCGCACTAAGACGCCCTCGGTGCAGCCAAGAATGACAAGACTAAAGACCGACGAAGCGGCTCCAGGACTGGCCGTCCAACAAGCGAGGAGGCTGAGCGGGGATTCGTCCCGGGGATCGACAGACGGAAAGAGCAAGGGCTAACTGAACTAGCTCGCTGGTAGGGAGAGTACAAGAAGTCAAAGAAACAGGCATGCGATGTAGCGCTTTTCGTGAAACACGCGACTTAGAAAGGGGGTTCCGGAGGGGAGGCGGAGCGGACAATAAGTTTTTTTTTTTCCCTTCAAAAGCGCCAAAACATGGAAGCCATAAAGACTTAGAAACGACTTAACGGCTAACAAGGATGCTGGGGATTTCGGAGAAGGATTAGGGAATGGGGGAAGACAAGGGGGGCAGCTGCGGAAAGTTAGAGCAGCTGACCTCGGCTGCAGGTGGTGGTGACTTTGAAATCGCATGCAGAAGCTTTGCGGTTGACGTGATTCCTACCTTCGTACCTTACCGCTGCGAATAGAAGGCCATTTTAAATCACGGGCTTGATATTGTAAATGTCCGACCTGTTGGTACGTTGAAGAAGACGTGGTTAAGAGTTTGGCAGGAAAAGGTTATCGGAGAGTCCTGTGAAGCGGTAGTAAAGACCGACTACAGAATATGTCTTTCGCCGGGCGCGCCGTATTTCTTCAAGCGCTGGACTCCATTTAGCCAGGCTGATTGTGGACAAACCAGCCAAGCGACGAGGTTGGTGCTGGCGTCGGGAAAGTAGCCGGGCAGACATTCGAGGGTGATGTCCTGTCGCGTTTCGTGGAACACCGAAGCGGGTCGGTTATCGGGTCATGTCGAAGACGGAAAGACCGACGAAAGAGCTGCCCCGAACGCACGTGTTTGGCCATGGATGGCCGATGGGCTGTTCGCGAAGGAACAAAGTTTAACCGCGTAGCGCTTGTGTTACGTTACTTTGAACTGATACGTGATTTCATCAGATTTAGCAAAGCATAGAAACGCTAGCCTCGACGTATGCCGGTTTGCCGGACCCCTCCTGCGCATGCACATAAACGGGGGGGTAATCACGGCTACCGCGCCTTCTGAGGGGTCCGGTAAACACGTATTCGTATAAACTAGTATGCCTCCGCTCTGCTAAATGCCTTTATTTTCTTTCGTTACGTTGGATGGAGCGAAATTATTAAATTATTTTACTAAATAATCTTGCATTGGCCGATGCAGTCGGCATGACCAGGTAAAAAAAAATGCATGCGCGCAGCTTTTCTTTTTTTTTATCTTTTTTTTTTTTTGTATTGACGACAACAGATGAGGAATTGGTCAGCGTTGCGGATACTGATTAGTGAGTTTATCGTAGCCAGCATGCTGGGGAAGCTGATATTGAGTCACGATAGCGTCGGCGAGATATTGTAAAGATAGAAATTTTCGGTCGACCAGAGTGTGTGAACGCGGCCTCTCAGCAGTTCGCTTGCACGAAAGCAGCTGGTGTCAGCGACCCGGGCGTTTAACGTTTTCTGAAAAATATTCAAAAGGAAAAAGATATTGAGAAGCAACGTCGTTCAGACAAGATGCCTCTGCTGGCCATCTACTATGCCTAGCAAAAGGTGGCGAAAGAACGTGACCACGGTATCACGAATTCAAAATGAACCTACGGGGAGTTTCCGCGTTGCATCCTCTCTTGTCCAGAACACAAGGCGGCCGCTTAAAATCACCGCAGTGGCGAACACAATGGCCTCCGGAAAGGCGTGCACCGCAACATAAAGACGCGGCATGCGACTGATGCAGGAAATAACGTTGGAAGCACGTGTGACATCGAGTACCCCGAGGCTGAGTAAGTAGGAGGAGGAAGAAGATGAGGAGAAAAGGCAGGGAGGTTAACCCGTAAAAGAAACCGGTTTGCTACCCTGCACTAGGGGAAGGAGGTGAGTGGATATAAACGTTGTGAGAGAGGGATGGGTGAAGTTAGTACAGTCACATCACAGACATGTAACATTACATCACGTCACAGTCACATTATGTAAAAGTTACAGCAAAATCAGTCTTTCGATTAGGTTTGTGCTTTTCATAAAGCGGAGCAGTGCCTGTGAGGCTTTCATCGCAGCCGATCGCCGTGGCCAGGGACTTAAAATCTTAATTTCAGTCAACGGGCGTCCATCTAAATGCTCCAGCGCACGGCACAGACATTGTCTTTCCTCACTGTATATAGGGCACTCACAAAGAATGTGGCCTACAGACTCGTCGCACCCACTGAGTAAGTAGGAACCGCAAGGTAGACCCGGAGATGCATTATATGTTGCAAGGTGGGCGAAAATGTTGATGGGAGAGGGGGAAGGGACGGTACTGTTTTACTTTCCTTCTTCCTTTCTGCGGAAGTGGCCTCGGGCACGGATAGACCGAATGCGCTGGATTTCGTATTGGGTCATCTATGATTACATCAGTTGCCTTGACCCCGAACCAATCAAAATGCCTCAGGCGTATACATCTGGTGCGAAAACAAACATTAACATGGGCACTTCGGCTCCGCCTCTAAGGGTATAACTCGACAGCTGAGAACGTTGACACCGACGAGAAAGTATTTGAGTAACAAGATAATATGAACAAAATCGGTGGGGTTGTCCGTGCCGTGCCGTGAAGAAGAAAAATAAAGGACCCCCCACCCCCCCTCACCCGAAAAGAAAAAAAAAAAAAAAAAAAAAAAACGCACCACATGCTTTGCGTATTGTGGAACTAGTATTCGCGGAAAAAAGGGCTTCTCCTTGGGAGATGCCCTCCCATTGGTCACCAGAATGAAAGCGGTAAACGACTGTCTTGCTCTAAAGCACCTTCTTTTCATCCTTTAAGGCTACGCTTCTTTTTATCCCAGCCTTTGCCGTAAACACCACTGTTTTGTAATTGTTTGCAGACCTACTGATTTTATGTTATACTTCATATTATCTCAGACAAGAGCGCTAACCACAGTACCCAGCAGTATCCTCTAAATAACCTCCCCCCCCCCCCCCCCCCGTTTCCCTCATATATACTCTGACCGTACAGTAATATTAAAAATGCCAAGAAAGTAGTACATGATAAGAATACTGTGCATTTTGCCTGGTGATAGTATTCTGTTTTACATAATCTGTAATCCTCATGCAGTGGCGAGTGCGCAATTACTAACGAAAACTCGTATATAAACTTCAAGAAAAAGTAGAAAAGCATTTGTACTTCATTAGATTATTTGTTTGCTGCGGTCCTTTCAATGTCATGCGCCGAGATGTGTGAAGCTGTAAGAAGGAATGAACATATGCCACTACGCTGGCAGCTCACTGCAAATGAACGTCATTTAATTTGTCTAACTTTAGCAAAGAAGCGTAAGATGAGCGGAGAAAAAAAAAAGTAGATTGCGGGAATGGGTGCGTGGTTATAGATAAGACATAATTTGAATGAGACAGAGGAACGAATATGGTGACGCGCGACAAAATAGTATGTAGCTGGAAATTAAATTTGTTCGATATTTAGCCACTACACCATGGTATGACATCCTGTAGGAATTCGCGTCCTTTAAACAGATCGTTACAAACCGGGAAATTCCCAAAATGGAAGCAAGCACGCAGAAACAGATTTTTCTTGAATATTGCATATTGTTGAAAATTGAAACCAGAATTAATTATAATGAAGACATTCTTTAGAGCTTGCATAATATTCCCTTGGGTACGCATTATAGCCGGTAAACAGAGTTACAGGTCCGTGTGAAAGCAGCTTTGGCAAGTTGTTTGACGTTGAGTTGCACTTTCCAAGTGGAATTGAATTCAATTTTCCGTTTTATATAAAGATAGATTTTGCAAATATTTTCAGCGTTCAGTCAGAGGGCTAATTTCGTTCGTCAGGTGGAGCGGCAAAGCACAGTTGGGACATGCGTGCGATATTGGTTTGATCTGTAATTTAGCTGAATATTTTTTTTTCTTTTGCGAAAATCGCAGGAGTCATCACTTACTTCTTTATATATATATATATATATATATTCATGAATGGAAACGTACAATAAGATTACTATCCGCTTTTTTGTTTTTTTCGATAATAGGTGTGCATCGCAAGACATTTAAAAATAGCCACGAAGACAGGACAGATGTGATTGGAAAATGGGCGTGGTGTACTCATTTCCTATTTTGCATATTCTTTTGCCCCTAGACTATTTCTTGCGGAGATGTACAAAATAGTTATCTTTTATTTATTTTATTCAGTAGCCACAAGCTACTAAATAAAAAAAAAATCAAGTATAAGGCTTATTTTGTATCTTACCAGTAACATCTCCTTCGCCACCATGTCAGTAAACCCGCCATAAGCGGCGCTAAGCGGAATAATGAATTTAGCAGATAGTAGTAGAGAAGAATTCAGAGAACAATAAAGCTCCGCTTTTAAGGGTATGACGCGACCGCGTTAATTATGGCTCTCGTGTGCGGCTCCTCTTGCGGAACCTTGCTCCCGTACACTCCTCCCTCGCTTACATGCACTTTCCCCATCATCAGTCGAACTATACTCACTGCTAGGCAGAGGACCTCCCCCTATTCCTCTAATTTACCCGATCCTGTGCCAGCTGCGTCCACTTGACACCTGTGAACGTCTTAACCTCATCCGCCCACCTAATTTTCGGCCGCCCCCTGCTACGCTTTCCTCCCCTCGGAATCCAATTGGTTACTCTTAGAGACTATCGATTATCCTGTCTTCACACTACTGGTCCTGCCCATGCCCATTTTTTCTTCTCGATTTACACTACAACGTCATTAATTCTAGTTATTTCTCTGACTCACTCTGAACGCTTCTTATCTCTCAACATTACATAAATAAATAAAATAAAAAATACCCTTTTCCATTCCATAGCTATCTGTGTTCTCCTCAATTTAAGTAGAAGCCGCTTCGTTAGCCTCTACGTTTCAGCCCCATAGGTGAGTAGACGTAAGACGCAACAGTTTCGTATTTAGCGGTACCGGTAAGCTGCTGGTCATAATGTTTGAGTATACTTTGAAAATGTGCTCCATCCCAATCTTATTCTCCTAGCTATTTCCCTTTCATGATCCGGATCTGGGCTTACTCGCTGATCTAATTATTCCAGCCTCGATCATCCCACATACAGTCATGAGCATGAAGTCATAATATACTTCATATATTTGAAAGATCATCTCACAGATTCAAATACCCGCATCGATCAAGTCGTACGAATGGGCCTGTGTGGCCTAGACTACCGTGTCTTACTAAGGATTCAAGGCTCCCGCAAAACTCGATTTACATCTCTATAAAGATATGCGGCCAAATCGGCTATGTTACGTGGTCTCGTGAACTCGCACGACCCGTCCACCACTCAGCGCCGGTCCATTTCCCCGGCCAACTACAAACCTACCTGTCGGAGGAGTCATCTCTGCCTGCTCGTTATTTTTCGCTATCAACGCCAATGCCGCATTTTCTGGGAGCCTTTGCCCTTTCGTATCGAAGGTGTTTCGTAGAGAGTGATCGCTAGTTTACGTTCAGCTTTCCCTTCAGTTCGAGGTCTGCAGTCAACTCTGAGGTATTGGGACGCTACGGAGGATTTAACGCCTAGATGTTGGACACAGGCGCTACTCGAATATTCTAGTACCTCACAGCACATGGAACTTTCTTTTTTTTTTTCGTAGAACGGGAAATAAATAGGCTTATTAGATTAGGTAATATCAAGCGCTAAGGCGGTGCGTTATTTAATGCGGCGTGTTGGTTTCTGCCCACCGTTTTCTGCGGAAGAGCGTTCACCCCGGAGTAAAAAAAATAAAATAAAAACGACGATAACAAAAAAGATGCTCTAAAAAGCGCAGCCGGTTGCGTGCCATTGTGCGTCCGAGCACGACGACAACAGCAACAACAACACAGCCTGAAACAGGACTCTTACGCGCCACGCAGTTGAAATACAAGCAGCACAACATCTCATCCGCAAGAAAAGCAGAAAAGGGAATGAAATAAATGACATTGAGCATGCGGGGCAGGCGGAAGCCTAGCAGCGTGACACGTATACTTTTCGTGCTGGCGTCATTAGGCGCCTTTAAGCCGACAGTGCGCGTACTCGCAATTATCGCCCTCGGTGCGCACTCAACAACAACAACGGAAGAGTAACACGGGCCCGACGCATCGTAGTCCGTGCGAATGGCAGTCTCGGGAGCGATAAAGACTTCCGCGTGTTGTTCAGCGGAGATGTCGCCTCTCCAGGCTCAGTCACGGTCAGGGTCACGCTGCAGGTGCAAGTACAGCCAAACGGTGAATAACGGATATAAGGAACCGTTAAAACCGCACGCGTGATTTTAAGGCCGACAACACTGATGTGCGGGCGCGATAGGTCAGAAAATTTGCCAGCCTGGACATCCCCCTCCATTCGGCATCGCGATCGACCTGGCTTCCCCAGTACGTGTCTTGTTTTTCTTTTTTTTTTTTTGTCATGTTAGCTTTGACGCAGTGTAGATCCCGCGGCACAAATTTTACAGACGGCACAGATCAGTATCAACATGTATGGAGTAGGTTTCCAGCCAGTTTAATCCATGGGTGTATTACGTATAGCGTCTGTAATTGAATATTTCGCGCTAAAAGGAAAATATTCTAGAATCTCTGGCCTTCTATACTCATAGTTAATTTCATGCTGATAAAGAAGGGAAAACCTCGGGAAAACTGCTGCAGCGCATTCTGCAAGTTTTGCTCCTGCGAAAGTTTCTGTCAAGCTTTTGTTTCTCACTTTCTCAAACGCCTAAAACAAGCAGCGCTGCTGCTCCAGGATTAAGACAAATAACGTGTGTGTCCAAGAAAAACGGCATTAAAGTCACGTTAAACAAAAATATGAATCACCTTCTCTAATTTATTTTGATATATTTTTCAAGGAAGTCACCGTTAAGAAGAGCAGTGCGAAATGAGTACCATTTTTGAGAATCTTTGAACTTAGGGAATTGAAACGTTATATTAGCGCCGATTAGGTTAACCTGTAATGACGGCAAAATGCAAGTGGGTAGACTGATATGGTTTGTAAATGTTAAAATTAAGAAGAGTTCTATATCGGTGAGGAGTGACAGTTGTAGTGTACAATAAAAATGGATCTGGGCGCAAAACACAAAAAAGCAAAGCCCTTCAAGCGTGTGTTTGCTACCAGTCTGAAATAAACAGTCCTTTGGGGATATCGCCCTACTTCATTAACTGGGCGTTTCCGATGCGCACTGTTACTATACAATCACTTTATGTACTTACCGATAATGTAGTCATATTCCTTCTCAATGTGCTCGGTCTGGAACGGCACTATTCGTTCTCCAAAACGAAGAAATAGGAACGCCGTGAAGGGAATGATCGCTGGGACGAACGGTATATCCAAGGCAACCATGGCGGCGTCTAAGAAGATCGTGGAGGAGAATCCACGCACACACACACACTTAGTAGCTCTTGCTCGTAGATGTCACTTGTAGCACTTGCAGTGCTTGGAGAACTGTTTCCAAAAGAGTGATGTTTTGATTTCTTGAATGTCGGTATAGAGAAATAAATTACTCAATAGAACCTGCAAGATCCGTCCAGGCCCCACACTATTACACACAAGGCCCACACCTGGCACCGTTGAAGTTCATCAAAATAAGAAAACTATGAGTGCGCGAAACTGCAGAAGATGTCCTTATTAAAAGAGTTGTTGCAGTTGTCCTGAACAAGCATTCAACCGACGAAGTTGCAGGCGTTGGCTGGTTCCTGTGTATACTGCTTTAATGATACTTTTAGGCTTGCGTAAAGGCATTACAATCCTAAACCACCCTAGTCAACTCCATCACGTTCACATAAGACATGGACAGGAGTCCTTCATTGACACATTCATTGAGCGACACTGGTTTCTAATCCACAGGTGCCTAAAATTCCTGCAAGCGTCTATTCCAAGCACAGTGCTTTACAGCACACCTGTACTTTAAGTCCACCTCACGAAATTCTTGACCTATGACACTGCCCGAAAAATAAAGAAAATCAGTCACAACATTCCAGGTTCTCCCGCCGCGTGTGATAAACGACGTCCTAGTCCACGGACCGTCGTATTCTTCAGCAACCGACGAGCAGCCGTGGGGTGTTGCCGGCATCCAGGGCTCTGAGAAAGTAAACTTAAAGCACTCAGGGCGCTGAACTCGACGTGGCTAGCTTGCTTCCGTGAATCGAAAGCACTGCTCAACCCAGCTCAAGTTGAAACTTCCGAGTGTTTTCCGGCGCCGCACAAGAAAAAAAAAAAAAAGAAAGCAGGACAAAAACAAAAATAGCGTGCACTCTCTGGAGGCGGGGACAGCCAACCTTCAGCGGTGAGCGTCACTCGGCACCTGCACGCTAGCTGTCGTAGACTTCGGCGTGACTAAACGCCCGCCGTTCTCCGCGTTCCTCTCGCACTGAGTCGCCTTTCTTCGGTGATGGACGCTGTGTTGTTGCCAACGCAGGTGTGCTGCGGAAGGATACAAATGCTCTTGTACTCAATGATGAGTATGACGATCCCTCGCTGCTCCAGTTATGCGCGGAAATCCCTTCGGCCTCACCTCAGCGATTTTTACAAGTCGATTGGGCCGCTGAAACAGAGGGAAAGACACAATTTTCACAACCGTGCAGAACGGCTGATGAGGAGGCCGAAGATAGCGTCCTCGGCAGGCCTGCGATCGTTGGCAACCAGGTTCCAGAAGCCAAGGTCCAAGAGCCCGGAGCACTCTGGGGAATGTCACGGATGCAAAAGGTGCAAGTCCGCCGGCAGTGAACAATTGTCCTTGACTTGCTTGCAACACACAAAATCCGAGTTCCAGAAGTCTGGTTCCACAAGGCCCGTTGATGAGGACGGAGAACGAAGCCTGGCTTGCAGGGCGGATTCAGTCCAAGCACGCCGTGCCGCGAGCCGTCCTCCGCGTGGTGCCTTGAACTTGGCCGAGAAACCAACGTCCCTGAGGAGGTAAGACCCGCTCACCCGCTTCTGACGGCCGTCCGCCGTACTCTGGCTCGGAGCGAAAACGGAACGCTTGCTACGCTGCCGCCAGCTCGCTCGGTTGGTTGGCCCCGCGCTGGCGACGCGAAAAGAAAGAAAATACTCCAAGCAACAAACAAGGAGATCCTCCAAGACACGCTTCAGGAGAGAGATAAACGTCGGCATGGGGGAGAGATACGGCGGACTCTTGCGGCTGCTTCTTGCGTTCGTTTGGGAAGCCAGGCACTATACGGCACTGCTGGTACCCCTCGCAGCGGAGTCGACCCCCTTTCTCTCCACACTAGCCCCCTTTCTTACTGACTCTGCCCTCCTTGCCTGCTCTATCCGAACATGCAAATCGCTCTCTCCCCCTAGTTTTAGTCGCCCCTGTAGGAATAATTATTCTCTGTCCTCGATTACGTGCCCGTTTCATTGTTTCCTTGTACATCTTGCTCGGGCATTGCGCGGAAGAGAGGGTGACGAGTGTTTCTTTCGGTAATATGGCTTTTTTCGTTGTCGCTTTTGCGCATGGTGATCAACATTACGAAAGAAGAGCCAAGGGACGGGGGATGAACACAGTCAGTTAGAATGAGTTCTGCCTTTTCTGAGGCAAGCTTGAGATATGTGTGAACTGAAAAAAAAGGGGAGGCAGTTATTCTATTCCCATCTTGAATTGACATGCAACGGAAATGCCCATAATTAAGACGCGCACCGACACACTGCATGCTCTTGATTCCCAACTGCGTGTGCTTCTAGTCCGCCGAACTATTAACTTCTGTTGTTAATCCAGCTGTCTCCTTCGGATATCTGATCTTGTAAACAAGCTCAGGAGTTTGCGCAGTATTGCAGGAACAGAATCTTGCCGTTTTATTGGAATATATCTTGCGAATATCTCAAGGTCCGGCGCTTCCAGGCGGGCTTTTACTAAAACGTTCACAAAATTTCCTGTAAATTCTGGGACAGTTTCTGAGCTTAATTTGTTTAGATTATGTATAACTGCGCCATAGCAATCGATATGTCCACATATCATCCGTATGTAGGCTTGTAAGCTTTGCTGTGAATTAAAAAAAAAAAAGAAAAAAAAAGAAACTGGCCCTATTGGTTTTGGATTGCAGTTTTAATCGCTTAGCGCGAGCGCTGGCAAATGCTAAAGGCAACGTTTTCGCCAAGCGTCCGGAATTTACACCATTCCCATCACTGTGTACATAACCGTAGTATTAATATATCGCTGTTGCCTGGAGTTGTATTGCCTGGGTTGTTTTCAGCCTGAAATGACTTTCCTACTTCGTTTTCAGATGTGTTCTGTTCGATATGGCGGGATGTGCCACGTATCTATCTGTCTGGAGCGATCATATCTTTGATGGGGCCCATTTTATCAGTTGCACCGACAAGCAACAGTAGTGGCAATGCCAGACATCAATTTTTCTCATGCATTTATACTTTCAGCAGAGATAAAAGGAAAAGAAAGCCTGTTTTAGAACTAGCCAGGAAAAACGCTGTACGCAGCAATGGCATACATATCTCTGCTTTAGTTTAGACATCCACATTGAACAAAATGTTTATACTTTTGTACATGTCAGATAACTTTTCTACCCACATTTTATCTCTATTTCTTCATACCTGCATTTAGCTGTTCCTATAGCTGAGCTAATCCAAAGCCAATTCAAAAATGCTCTTAGAGGGGCAGGGTATTAAACAGTGTTATTTTCCTGTTTGGATAACGCATTCATAAACTGGCGATGTTGTTTTACTACGGGCTTGAATATAAGTGTTGCCCTGTAAAGATGAAGGTTTATTACCTATATTATGCCTTCTTTATGGAAAAAAGATTGTAAGATAAAATACGCGAATTCAACAGTTGCGCCTTCAAGCGGGAGAAAGAGTGGGTAAGGGTATGGTTTTTTCAGCGCCATTATGGGCAATGCCAAGTTTTCAAGCAAAGAACACGAACTTATCATCGATTATACTGCTCGTACGACGCTGAGTGAAAATATGAAGATCTCAATTGACAAATCACAGATACGATAAGAATTTGCCTGCGCCACACTGCGGTAAAATGGCCTTTGAAGTGGTACTTACGATAACATTCTGATGCAAGAAATTATAATTCATAAAACACATTAAAAAGTGCTACTGGCGACTGCTCGCGCGATTAGGGCGACGCATCCACGCGCAATAACTTACCTGATGACGTCATCGGTGCTTGCTAAGTGCGCCTCATCACACGCTCCCAAGTGGCGCGAACGGAACGGCGCGTCGCGGGGAGCCGTCGCGTTTAGTTTTCTTTATTTTTGCTGCCGCGCCGGCATGCGCTGATATAAGGTGGAGAGGAAGAGTATAATTTTCGATCGCCCATATGATCGGTGCTAATGAAGTCAGCTTAAGGCTTTTTTCGTTTTGCGCGTTGCAGACTGATGGGACACCTATTGCTCGGGCGCATTTTGTATGCCTTTTGTAAATAGCTTTTCATGGGCGCTTCAAGGAACGCGAGTGGGTCGACTGAGCACTCGTGTTCTTTCTGTGAAAGTTCGCAGACGGCTCATGCATAAGTCAGCATAGTGGAACTCTTAGTGCTTGGAAACCAGCACGCATGATAAAGATTATCTGTTGTCTACCTTATATAGGCTGTAAACGTGAGGCTCAAGTTTAGCACTGGAAACATCTGCTCGCTCCTGAAACGCAGCGCCGTGTAAGGGGATTTTGACGCTGAAGTTCTCAGTCACATGCGCTTATTTATTTTGTTTCCGCACTCTCAACTTCACGTAGCTGTAGCTCCATCTGTGTATTGAAATAACCGCTTTGGTTTTAAAACGGAAGGTTGACAATAGGTAAACCTCGTTATTATTTTTTTATGCCTGTGCGGCCACAAAATATAATTTTTCATTTTTTCGTAAGTCAAGAGCCTTGGGAGACATTTGTTACGCTTTTCTTAAGCACTGACAGGGCGAGTACGAGGGCGTTTTGCTTTGAGTAAGATACGCGATTAAATGACAGTTTGCATGTAGAACAAATGCATTGCGCAAAGAATGCGCTTAGAGATTAGGAATATAAATTACATAGTTAGCGAAGTTAAAATAATACTGTCCCTTTATCTCGTAGACACTTACAGGTTTTTGCAGGTATTTTCGTAGGTATGTACAAGCATTACTACTCGCATTTTTGGTTTTCGAAGGAATGTATGTAAAATGTCCTTCGAGGAGAAATTTTAGTTTTTCTTCGCTCACAAAATGTACTCGCCGTAATTAAATCAACCGCTTGGAATAACTTTTCAGTTCCTGAAATATAAGTGTGGAAATGAAAAAGATTCCTTTAGAATGAACTTTAAGGATGGCATCTTTTGTGAAGCTAATATTAAGTAGCTGATATGAGCAGTCAAATATAATGATTGTGATGAACCCTTGCTGCATGAGCTTTTCGTCGGAGAGAGTGTTACTTAGATATCAAACACCACTAGAGTTAAGGCCGGCATTAGCGGCTCCGCGCGAGCCGGCCGCCTACATGTTTGTAACAAAATTAGAAGAAAAAAAAAAACGGCGCCTTCATCCTGTTTACACGACAGTCTCTTTAACATATCCTGCCGAACTCACTCCAGAATATGCTGTCAAAATCAATGTGTTTACAGGCCCTCTCGTGACGCACCTTCCGCCGTCATCCGCAACTTGGTTTCGGCTCAATATGGATGGCTTGTCCGACCCTCCCAGAATACGACCAAGTGGACTAGCCGACGTTTTGAGGAGCGGACTAGTGCTCTCAAAACGTCGACAAAATCTCTAGCAAAAGCGTTCATCGTGGGCAGTGGTTTAAATAGTGCTTTCCTCTTTAGTAGGACAGCTCTTTGAGGGAGACGAGAGCGTGATGGCGAAAAGTTGGTAGGATATGGAAAAGCATGACCTAGATAATTGGTTGTCGTGGCAGGGCATCGCGACAGGTGGCATGCGGTTGACCTGCAAAACTGCGATAATGCTCAGCCGAACGAAGTAGGGAAGGGAGAGGAGGGGTTTAAAGATAGAGAACGTGAATTTGAAACGCTGGGGGGGGCCCCGACAAGGGACTGCGACAGGTGGCATCACTGATACAAGTCGAGTTTACCTGGAACAACTGACAAATCACCTAGTGTTATTGGCTCTGAAATTAAAAACTAGACAAGAGACAGAATGACATGAGAATAGAGGGAAATAACAAACACAGGACGACAATCTCATTGAATCATAGTAGAAAAAAAAAATAGAATGTAGAGGGAAAAAGAGGGCGGGTGGGGAGGGAGCCAACTGAATCTGAGAAATAATAGCAGGAAATACGGCGCACAAAGCAAAAGTAACTAGAAAGATGAATAAAAATTATCATGAACGGTTAAACAAAGGGCGAGGGAAAGGGTAAAAAAACAAGAAAAAGGCGAGACGATGTATTTTAAGCCAGGATGTGCGTGTTTCTCTCATGCGGCTTTCCGTTTTTCTGACCAAGTGAGATATATTATTGGTTGATCATGCCAGCCACGGCAACTATACCCGAGATTCGAGGTTTCGTTTGGAGGTGGGCATATATTGAAATGCGTCTGTGCTTTTTCTGACTCTTGCAGACTTGAATCCTGATTGCAAAACGAATAGCTTAAGTCAATCGAAAGTCGGACCTAGCAGTTTTTTATATCTCAGGAATAGTTTTTCAAAAAATTCATAAGTTACAATATGATGTTGGAGAGCCGAAATCTAGCTACCATTAATGTGTCCCTCCTACTTGGACGTAAGAAGAAATCTCACTCATGTAAAAAAAGAAAAATAATGACGGCCCTCAGTACCCACCGAGAATGTCAAAACGTCGACAAAACCTGTAGCAAAAGCGTTCATCGCGGGCAGGGGTTTAAATAGTGCTTTCCTCTTTAGTAGGACATCTCTGTGAAGGCGTGATGGCGGAAAGTTGGTAGGATGGGAAAGCATGACCTACATGTTGTCGTGGCAGGGCATCGCGACAGGTGGAATGCTACAAAAGATTAGATGGGTCGACCTGCAAAGCTGCGATAAAGCTCAGCCGAACGAAGTAAGGAAGGGAGAGAAGGGGTTTAAAGAAAGTGTCAGGCGCGGAATGTAAGGGGCCCGGAGGGTTCGGCTCTCCTGACCCCCTCATCTAAATTCAGAAGCCCGAGTCGGGTAGCTCCAGCCAAATCGGTAATGTTACTTGGTCGCGTTACGTCCTGTAACTCTACGATCAGTCACTGCTAGGCCATGTCAGCTGCCAGCTAATACCATCTTTCAGTCATGCCCATGTTTTTCCGTTCACAACACCAACGGCGACGCTAGATTTTCTGAAGGGGGCTGTACTGCTATTGCAGTAATACTACCAGAAAACATTCGAGGTGTGCACTTAACTTACGTGCAGTAATGCGAAAGCACGCAGAGGTGTCTTGCATTGGCTTTGGTTGGCTTGCTATGTGGATTCTGGATTACATTCAGGACCATGACTTGGATAAGGGCTATGGCTAATGTCGCATGTCGTGTATTGTCATTAAGGCGTTAAAGCCAGTTATTCATGACTGAATTGGGTATTGACTTGTTATGCGGATTGTGTATTGAATTCTTGGCTATGAGTTGGGTTCGGGCAGTGAATATTAAGGCTAGTCATTATATAACATAATTAAAGCAAATAATTTCCACTGGATTCGGTATTTTGTGTTCTTTGGCTTGTTATGTTTATTGTGTTGGATTGGCTTTGGGTCTGGATTTTGGTGCCGCAATCTGCGGACAGTCACTTTCTGCGCAGGCAACTGATGAGCCAAGAAGGGCTTTCACCTTAGTAACTTCAATACATGTCAACTATCTGTAAGCAATCTAACCCGTAAACATTTCATCCACAGAACTGTTATGCTTTCAAACTTACACACGTAATACAGTCTTAAATGTCTCTTCCTAATTTTGTTTTTTGCTGGCAGGGTAACTATAGAACCGCCTTAATTGGCTGCCTTAATGAGTATGCTGTTGCAGAAGCTAATTCGTTTAGACCCGCCTATTTGGTCGTGGAGTGCTTCCTTGCTTTTGAGTTTGCTTTTTTGTATCTATGATTTCTTCCTAGACACTTCGCCGCGGAGGACGTGGGTTCAATCCCCCCGCTATGGCGACAATTTTTTGATGGCGATAAAAAGCAAGACGGGTTTGTATTGTGATACACAGTGAACGTTAAAGAACCCGAGGTGGTAGACGCTTACGGAGTCTTTCACTAAAGCGTCTCTCATAATCAGAATCGCTTTCGGACGTTAAGCCCCTTGTAAACGAACGCATAGCACAACTTAATGTACGGTGATCGAGTTCTAAACGCCTACAGCTGCAGCCTTCGGTGACCGTGCGCTGGGAGTTCTTGGGACGACAGAATTAAAACATACGTTTCTATTGTCAAACGCTTTTATGTCTTTGGAGACTGTCGGTGAATCGAGATTTGTATTTTCTGATATAATTTATTGTGCAGTACGTTTTAGTACCCATTCTTCGTGAAAAAATTGTTACACGTCGGCGAAGTTCGATTCACTTAAGTGATGTCAGCTGGGAAGAATGTTGAGTCCACGCTTCAGAATTTGTTTATCAATATTCCATACATCTGTAAGGGATGCCGAAATATCAGCTGCACTGATATCATGTGTATGTAGTGCTAACGTCCTATCGTCTAGTTCTAACAGGAATGAAGGGCGTTATTTAGCTTTTTACATCTCGCACTTTCCAGCGGATGCTAACATCGAGTATTTTTACCTAATAGTTTATCAGAAAGTTTAGATTCCTTCCTTACCCCGCAATATACATGGTGCCTACGGTTCGTCTGCTTGAGCATTATTTTATCGAGTTGGTCTTTCAAAATAATATAGCTCTCCTCGCAGTGTTCTTGTATGAAATACAATAATATCAGGTGTTTTCCTTACCTGGCAGGCTTTGGTAATCCAGCAGCTCTTGCATTAGATACCTACGCTGCTGAAAGCATGGCAAGGGAGTGGGCGTGTTTGTATCGGTGTATCTTGACACGGTACACTCGTAGTTTGAACACACGAGCTGATGGCACGGGTTCTTCGATGTGCCAGCACGTTCGACACATCCGTGCATAGCGGCTTAGTAGCTCAGTGGACGACCGTGTACAGCGCAAGGGAGAAGACACACACGGTAACAATATGCAGAGGCATGGTGGATAGGCATACTTATGAAATAAGAAGTGTTGCGCTCTATGCGCATTGCAGCCGATGTGATTTTCAAACTTAACCTGCGCCGCATATTTCCGCATCCGAAAAAGGCTCTACGGCAAAATACGGAAACTTGCAGATTGTAGCGACGTCTGGGAGAATAGGACGAACTAAAATAGCGCAGGTCATTGTCTGGGGACAACCATACAAATGTATAACTCCTGCTGACATCGAAAAATTAGCTGCGAGTCCTGACGGTGTTATCAGTGGGGACCGCACAACTTGCCCAAAATATAAAGCTGGCACTACAGGTCAAGCGACTTATTGTTGGAAAAGTTTTACCAATCTTTTGCATCTTTACCAGCTTTTGCATAGCTGGTAAAGTTGGTTACGATATTGAGCACTTAAAAAAAATAAAGCTTAACAGTAACGATGGTGCGTAGCTGTAGCGGGAGCTTTCTGGAAGTGCTGAGGTCGTGACATAATTGAAAGCCGGAAAAAATAAAGATTGAGGATGTATCTTATCAGCTGAATGATAGGAGCGAAGTTGTATGTAGGTGAAGAAAAGACATAATTATCGTCCCGCTTACTTAATGGTTTTTTTGAAATGAGAATTCAGGAGATACTCGCGCAAAACCAAGGAATACAGGAATAGCACTCGAAATAAACAATTAAGGAAGGACTCGGAGACGACTGCAGCAAATGCCTCTCTAAGTAGATGCTACTATTCAACGACGACTTCTATTCATGCATTAACATACATGATGGTGGCGCCCATAGCGCGTCGTTCAGGTGGAAATGGGACAGGAAGAAATTTACCTTATAAAGGCAATATATAGCGGAAGTCTGTGAAAATAAGGACCTCAGATAAACTTGTCGAGCCGTTACTATACCCAGGTTTTAAATACAGCTTCGATTTTGGCAGACGCTTGGGCACATTGGTTAGATATTATCAGTGCAGCGCATACGACGAAAACGAGAGGAGGCACAGACATCAGCGCTATGTCTATGTCTCCTCTCGTCCTCATCGTATGCGCTGCACCGATAGTAGCCTTTGGCGTCCTGGTAAACATGCCGACATATAGCACTGTTATGGGTCAAGCTGTTAAGCGTTGAATTTCCCAAGCACTTACTCGTACCATCAAGTGTCCATGATAGCAAGATATCCTGCGTAGTGTACAAGCAAGTTGCAATTTTGCGCAAGTAGGTTTGATCAGCTTTGCAATCCAGCATTATAGTTGTTTCTGAGAGATACAGATGCATATCTTAAGAAGATAGTTATCACTCTTTTTCTTTCTTGAGAAACCCCTCCGTATTTTCCTCCTCCTCCTTCTCCTCGTCGTGGGTCTGTAGTCGTTCCAGCATGCAGATATCCCTTGATGCATAGAAGCTGCACCTTTGGTGCATATGGGGGATTTGAAACACCCTGTAGAGTACAAGGACATTACAGTTATCCACACAGGTTCTAGAAACAAAAGGCGCGATCAGGGCCTGTGTTCGGGAAATGCCCACATAGACCCACACCCATCCGTAGGAACTCGAAAATGGCAAGGTATACGAGATGGCTCTTATCCTACATCGTGATGGCAGTTAAAACAGTGCTGTCATTGCATCAATGTCAGCAGAACAAAAAGCAAATGTTAGAAAAGGGGAACCGCAAACACCTATGGTTTTGGTTACAAGGTTCTAAAACAAAACAATTGCTGTTTTTCACATGCAGATGGGAGATATCTCTTCCCCCTCCCCTCCCCCTCCCTTTTTTTTTTGTTTGGCAAGAGAATTCGGTCCACTTGAAGGCATTGCCATTTGGAGATGTCGACTCTCTGCACTTAGACAACATGAGTATTTAGGCATAACCTTGGATATTCATTGAGCATGCGTGATTCTTTCTAACATGTTATGTCTCCTATAATAATAATAATAATAATAATAATAATAATAATAATAATAATAATAATAATAATAATAATAATAATAATAATAATAATAATAATAATAATAATAATAATAATAATAATAATAATAATAATAATAATAATAATAATAATTGGTTCACAGGAAGGGAAAGGCGCAGTATCTGTCACACTTGCTCTGTGGACTCCTGAACCGCGCCGTAAGGGAAGGGATGATTGATTGATTTATAGGACGGGAAAGGCGCTGTAGCTGTCTCACTTGTTCTCTGTGGACACCGCAACCGCGCCGTGAGGGAAGGCAGGAAGTGGGGGTGAAAGTGGAAAGAGAGAGAAAGAGGAGCCGTAGTGGAGGGCTGCGGAGTAATTTCGACCACCTGGGGATCTTTAACGTGCGCTGACATCGCACAGCACCGCCTAAATATGGGAGTGAAGGTAGAAGGAGAGAAGGGGAGCCGTAGTGGAGGGCTGCGGAGTAATTTCGACCACCTGGGGATCTTTAACGTGCGCTGACATCGCACAGCACACGGATGCCTCTTCGTTTCGCCTCCATCGAAACGCAGCCGCCGTGGTCGGGTTCGAACCCGGGAACTCCGGACAGTAATCGGGCGTCTTACCACTGCACCATCCCGGCGGGCTATGATAAACCCTATATATATATAATTGGTTCACAGGAAGGGAAAGGCGCAGTACCTGTCACACTTGTGTCTGTGGACACCTGAACCGCGCCGTAAGGGAAGGGAGGAAGATGGGAGTTAAAGTGGAAAGAGAGAAAGAGGAGCCGTAGTGGAGGGCTACGGAGTAATTTCGACCACCTGGGGATCTTTAACGTGCGCTGACATCGCACAGCACACGGACGCCTCTTCGTTTCGCCTCCATCGAAACGCAGCCGCCGAGGTCGGGTTCGAACCCGGGAATTCCGGACAGTAGTCGGGCGTCTTACCACTGTACCACCCCGGCGGAGCTATGATAAACCCTCTAAATTGAATTCAGTGATGTAGCGGGTAGCTTTACCCGTAATGACAACTGAATTTAGGTAGATGCTAAACACAAGAATTACGTCGTTTACTGTGTTCGCAAAGCTTTAGATGGGGCTAGTTGGTGATTCATACTGGAATTTGGGTATTCATACCACGTGTTGATAATTTGTGTGAAGAATCCGCACCTGAATACAGTTGAACAAAAAAATCCTCTATTATTCTGGGCTTACAATTCCACGGGTGTTGCTTAGGCCATTGGGACATGCAGAAGCGACTATGTATTTCAAAGAGCGCAATACCTACGGGGCAGAAGTGCGTAACGAAAACGTCGTTTCAAGCAAGCTTCTTTTATTGACCCTCGACGCAGCCGTAATCTAGCTACCATTAATGTGTCCCTCCTACTTGGACGCAAAAAGAAATCCCGTTCATGTAAAAAAAAAATAATAATAACGGCCCTTAGCGCCCACCGAGAATGTCGAGCAGCCCAATAATCTCTCAGTCTCCCCACTCACCCACTGTCTATGTCAACGTGCAGTCTTGATTGACCTCAAAAGCAAAACGAAGCATTTACAAAATAACGTTGCGCGCTGATAACGGAAAGAGCAGCGCACTTTTCTCGAACTGTCAAGCAGGTCGAAAGAAAAGCTAACCTGAAGTACTGATTGGAGCTGACAACCACGATCCGGCTGATAACTAAATAGCTTTACGCATGCCCCTCTGTAATCACGATGGCAGGCGTCGAGACTGCGTGTTAGCTTTTGACACCAACAGTCTGAGGTGAACAGCAAGAAATCGACACGAAATTGCTATGGTATTTGGAACGAGCAGCGATTGGGAAGCCCTGATAATGCTATCAACGCAAGCGGAAGCCAAGTCGCTGACAGTACGCACGCAGATGGTCTATTAGGAATTTCGTTTCAAGAAGCACTCGCTTGTGATGTCTTCAAACGGAATGAACTAAGGAAACTATGGCAAAAACCAGCCAAAAAACAAAACCCCATGACGTCTTTTCAAAACATGCTGCAAGCCGTCTCGAAAATGGACCTTGAAAAGCATCTGATGGGTAGAAGTCACTGACTCGAAAAAGTGTGTCAAGACGTTCAGGGTCTAGCGGGATGTCGCGATGCTCACTTTGAGTTTGTGCTTTCAAAATCGTCTCGCACACTGAGCTTGCAGAGGGGAGTGGCGTCCTCGAGCATGCGAACGGTCACGTAGGCAGCTGATTTGGAGCAAACCCCGCCCGCTCGCGAGCTTTTCGAAATACCAGCACGTAGACGAATATGCCATTTGTAACGAATGCACGGAAATCTTTTGCCCGTTGAGCATACGAAATTTCCTGCACACGTGTTTATTGCATGCCCTGTGGGCGAGCGCTAGATTCGTAAATGAAACGGTTTCCGCCTGAGGCGTTTTGGATATATTTCGAGAGAAAGAAAGAATTTTCTTGCAGTTTTTTTTCAACCTATCTCTATTATTTTCCTCTCAACTTTAACTTTCCTGCTAGAAAAATCATTTTTCGGTACTGAGCCGTTTTTTTTATTTTTTTTGTGTTCACAGTCAGATTCTTCCTCATTCGTACTGCGATACAGGCACGGGAGAAGTTCTTCCCCTTTAGCCTAGCATTCCAACCTGAAGTAATTGTTGAGACTCGTAATCGGTGGCGCTTATAGCGTGAAAAAATTACGCACTTCTTTAGATATTGTTTGTTTAATATTTTCATTTGTTTCTGCTCTATAAAGATTATTCCCTTTGGACGGTTAAAAATATCGAACGACGGCTGTACAAATATCTCTTTTACAAGAGGATATTGTTGAGAAGGGAGTTTGTTGATAACAACATCGTTAACAAAACCAAGGTTGTCAAAATTTATCTGTAGTTCACAATTCAGTTTCTCACCAGTAATATAAAAAAATATATTGTAAATATTGGGTTATGTGACGCTAGCTTTCGCAAGGAGCGCAGGTATGTAATGCGCTATCCCCGTTCCCTGCTAATGATTTCCGTGAAAACAGCCTCATCAAAGGAAACCTGTAAGTTAATTATTTACGCAACGATCGCGCCTGTGGTCTACAAGCTTCTTACGCATACTTGTACAAAATGCTCGTAAAAGCTTGTGCATACATTTAGTGTCGCACAGGCTGTATTTAAATGACAAAATAATGAAATATGCAAGTCTCTCTGCTTCTAATTCTATATAGGAAGCCCAAAGAAGAACCCAGACTAGAAAACGCCTTCGTCGAGAAACATTTTTTTTTTTTTGTGATGAGAGAAAAGAAAAAAAGCAGAAAATTATAAAAATCCAAATGTATACTTAATTATTTATTTATTTATTTATACAAATACCTCACAGGTTCCAAACATGGAACATTGTGTGAGGGGGATGGGTTACAGTGTATCAAAAGGAACAATGGTACATAGTTTAAAATACAAAAGGTAACAGTTATACAGGACTGGAACTGCAAATAAGTATTAGAGCATGCATGGGAAGTAATAAACAGAGGATTATGACATTATACAATAGTTAGCGGCATTGGACGAAATCAACCTGACACAGTGAACGCAATATAAAAAAGTTATTCTGACTGCAAAAAGGTACTCAATTCGTTTTTGAATTTTAGTGGGTCAGATATGTTAGCGATGCGTTCGGGAAGACCATTCCAACCCTTTATAGCCCGTGGCAAGGCAGAGAAGTTAAACGCATGTGTTCGGCCGAATAGACGTTGAAAACTTATTTTATTATTCAGGCGGTGGGAGGTGCGAGTCGGTCTAGTAAGTGGCACTGTTGATGCATGGTGGCTGTAGATTAGTTTGTGTAGCAAGCAGATAAGCGCGATATCCCGACGTGATTGTAAACTTGTGAGCGATAAGGACAACTTGATGTTAGTCACGCTGGTATGGCGGCTGTAATCATGGGAAATAAAACGTGCTGCACGGTTTTGAATAGCTTCTAGGGATTTGATTAGATACTCTTGATGTGGTGACCAGATGGCTGATGCATTTTCTAGTTGAGGACGAACGAAAGTTAGAAATGCGAGCTTACGAGTAGAAATAGGTGCGCTATGTAGATTTCGCTTTAGATAGCCGAGCGTGCGCGATGCTTTGGCGGTTATATTTTCAATATGCGTCGCCCATGAAAGATTTTCGGTAAGATGAACGCCGAGATATTTATAAGAAGATGTGCGGGTTAGTGAAATCCTGTTGAGTGAATAATTGTGGGTTGAGAGGGAATGCTTCCTACTGACTGTCATTATTTTGCATTTTTCCGTGTTAAGTGTCATTTGCCATGATCTGCACCAGTTAGTTACGTACTCCAAGTCCTGCTGAAGGATGACATGGTCAGTGAGAGAACGGATTTTACGATAAATTATGCAGTCATCAGCGAACAGCCGAACTGATGATCTTATGTGAAATGGGAGGTCATTAATGTATATTAAAAATAATAAAGGACCGAGGACGCTACCTTGAGGAACGCCAGATGTGACGTCGCTAAGGGGAGATGAAAAGTTATTGAAAAGAGTGAACTGCTTGCGAAATGACATAAAGTTTCTAATCCAAGAGAGTGTTAGGTTGTCTAAATTAAGCAGTGACAATTTAGCTATGAGGCGACAGTGGGCGACGCGGTCGAATGCACGAGAGAAATCAATGAATATGCAGTCAGTCTGGCAATTTTCGTCCATGTTCTTAAAGAGGTCAGTAGTAAATTCTAATAATTGTGTATCACAGGAAAACCCTTTTCTGAAACCGTGTTGGTGTGCGAAGAAGAAACCGTTTCGCTCCAGGTGGAAGGCAACGTTAGATGCAATGATGTGTTCTAGTAATTTGCATGGAACACTTGTTAGCGATATGGGGCGGTAGTTACTGACAGAGTGTTTGTTACCAGATTTATACACGGGGTTTGACCAATCTTCCAGTCATGCGGAATTTCGCCAGTTTCTAATGACTGTTTGAAAATATGACAGAGGATGAGGCTAGATGCATCTACAGTGTGTTTTAGAATTTTGGTATTTATTCCGTCTAATCCTGAAGAAGTAGATATTTTGAGACTTTTGATTAGAGATGCAATGCCTTCTATAGTGATGTCTATTGCACTCATGAAAGGGAAATCGGTTTCATGTGGGCTAGGTAGGTTGGAATGGTCGGGGAAATTAACGTCGGGGAAAATAATTTATAAATTGCTAGAAGTTATCGCACTCCAAGGAAGCGAGCAAGATTAAATGCAAAACGGGAAACGGGCGTGATAAACTGCCAATTTGGTGTCAGCTGGAAGTGCAAGTACTGTCATGTTATCGTCCCTGCAAGTGGTAGAGATTTTAACAACGGTGAATCACGATTTGTCCTTTAGATTTTAGACCGTCACCAACAGACAATACCTTTCAATTCAAACAGAATTTTTGTGGTGTTGTTTGCTTTTTATTCTATGTGCTTTGCCTTTACTTTGCTGTCTTGCTTATTCATGTTTTTTTTTTTTTTCAAGCGCGCCGATTTAACCTTGAAGTTTGCCGATCTTATGCTTTAAGGCGTAATATCTTTTCAGGAAAATAGTCTGTATTTATGTATTGAAATCTGTATAGTTTCGAAACGCGTGCATTTAATGATTGGGCAGGCAAAACCATTTTCTGCCATAAAAACCAAGTTGAAAAGATTTCAAAAGCATGCCCAGGCATCAAGGTGTCCGCCAAATATTCTCGGCTTTTTGTTCTGCTTCTCTACCCTTATTTGTTACCTTGCCTACATTTAATATGATCGATACTACACTATTCACGCTAAATATCTGTAAACTGATGTAAGGATGACTGTGTGAATTGTTAGGCTTGAGCAGGTTTAACGTTCTAAATTTTGTTACATATTCTCGTTTCATGATATTATATCTTACCTAAAGTGGGCTATTTTTCAGCGTCTATATAATTCATGATTTGTTTTGATAACGCATTTGTCTCATGGCTTGTTCCACATGCCCACAGCTTAACTTCGAAATATTAAAAATAAAAAAAAAAACACTATTTCATTGAGTTTTGCTGTGTGAACGTTTTCAAGAAAGGCTATGTAAGTACAAAAGATAGTAAAAAAAGAATGGCACTATAGTGGCCGACGTGCGGAGAAACAGAATTGCAACTCGCGACGCTCCGGTTTGCTAAAACCTTGATAGCGACTGTGGCGGGCCGTTCCCACGTTTAGAGCAAGGGAAGGTCGATAAGAAACGACCTTCATTAAGCAAGCCACTTCCAAAGCTTTCGAATCGCCCTGCAATGATTCAGGCCTGGCGAGTGCTGCTGAGATATCTCCATTTTAAGAACTCATTTATCGCAAGCAAGCCTTTAATCGCTTGAAGAGAATTCTCCTCAGGTGATGACTATCTGCTTAGCTTCCCTTAGAGTGAACAGTGTGAATAGCCAACACTTGTTATCGGTGTTTTCCCGAACAGCAACTCCACACTTTGCCATTCTGCACCCCGTTGATCGCACCCTGGTGCTAATCGCTGTTGATCACTGTACTAACAGAGGATTAAAGTGTAGCTTCCACAGTAAGATGAGGATGTTCTGAAGGGGTTTCTTTCGAGACGCCGTTTTTCACACAGAACATAATCATGGTGATCTGTTTCCCTCCCTATCACCACTGACAATAGGCATCTCATGAAAGATAATCTAGATAAAGGACTAAGAAAATCTGGGTAACTATTTTCGATTTGTGTACTTCCCAGAGAAAGGTATGTCTCATACTTCAGTCCTCGTGCCTGACAAGGCTGCTCTAGAGGGATGGGATCATCACGGGCAATGCCGCATGTACAGAGCCGATCACACTGCTCTAGGCAACTCGAGCAATGTGCTATGGAAGAAATACAAAATCATAGCGAAACTGCCACGTCGAGGGAAGTGCGGTTGTTTTTGCATAGTTTGTATGAGCCTGCGGCTATGGCAGTGTGTAAGCGCTATCACTAAAAGTCTCTACTTGCTTTATAATTTCACTTTAATTTCGGCAGACAGCACCGCTCAAGTGCTCTAGACAAATGTGATCGACGCTGTACGCGCCCATTGCCGGAGAAAACTGAGGAATTAACACGATGTCTTCTGAGAACGCCTGCTTCCAGAATGCGAGGCTGGCCATGAATGCCTCACAAAAGCCCACCGAATTTAAGAAAGCTGGGCCGGGCTCTAATTTACTCCCGCTTTTTGTTATTTTTTGTTATTATTCTTATTGATAATCCTCTTTTCTGAGATGCTATCAGTCGTTGGTTTGGTTTGTAGGGTTTAACGTCCCAAAGCGACTAAGGCTATGAGAGACGCCGTAGTGGAGGCCTCCGGAAATTTCGACCACCTGGGGCTCTTTAACGTGCACTGACATCGCACAGCACAGGGGCGCCTGGCTTTTCGCCTCCACCAAAAAGCGGCCGCCGAGGCCGGGACTCGATTCCGCATCCTTGGTGCTATCAGTATTTGCTACCATCTATATACTCGAGGCAACCGCATGAAAATAAATTCAAAATATTAAGTAAAGCCCACAGCCAATAACTTTCGAAGTTTACAGCTTCATGCTCCAAAATCCAGCACAAATCAGACACTAAATGCTGATAAGCATTTAATTTCAATTTTTCGAAACTCTTATCCCAACCATTCTTTGTAGCGGTGGACGAAACGTCTGATCATAAATATACAAAATATATACAAAACATGACCCTTAGACAAGAGAGGTAAAGTATGTAAACTCCCTTTTTTACTTTTTATGCATTTCTGGCCTAAGCGCTTTTCGAGGGGAAATTTCTTATCTCATGAGTAGCGTCACCTGGACTGCTGGACTAGAGACCTCAACGACATATCATCTCCCTTATCTTCCAATAAACTATTTAATTCGTCAGTCTGCCTGTCATCAGTGTGTGTCGGCAGAGCGTGTCCACGGGAACAAGAAAAAAGATTGCCGCGACTGGGTTTTGAAGCCACGCCAAAACAAACAGGTCAGCTTCCTTGACCCACGCACGAGAGCACTACACTCTCGCCGATTTTCTTTAGCCTACTATAACTCGCGTAAAACCGCGACACAAACTCATGCTATGCTACACACTGCTACACACTACACACTCATGCTATGCTACACCTTCCAACTGCAGCACAATTTGACACTGTGCATTGAACATTGTCCTCTTCACGCTGTGCAATCTGCGCCGCTTTTTTATTTAAATTTGGCAAGTACACCATGCACAAAAGCGATCTGAATGAGTGCGGGCGAGGTCCGACAACATAGTTTCCGGTAAATACATTAGGCGGCGTGAGAGAACAGAAAAATTTAAACAAAATGAAGCCGACGCGTCTAGTGCCACAGCAGCAGCAAAGCCCAGACTTTTTCTATTTTCTGCAGCGCAGGTTCTACAGTGCTCTCAAATCTTTTTAATATGAGTCATGTATAAGCACGCTCTAGTAAACAGTTCAATTTTGTACATTCATTTCTTGTACGTTATTTTCATTCATCATAATAGCCTAACCTGCGTGACTGAAATTTGCATTTGCCAAATGCCTTGTGACACCCTTTCGAGAGTTCATTACAAGGCATCAGTTGAGAGCGAATTTCATCAAATAAAAGTTTCCAATGAAGGATGTTTTGAAGAGAGTGTAGCGAAGCGTCAACTCCACTGCCAACGGACTTCATCAGCTTTTGCTCAAATAATTGTAAGCGATATGTGCAGTGTGTGAATCGGATTCGTTTGCTGTCGGTTAGGTTGTCGAGAAGGGCCATGGTCGGGGACACACGTGTGCAGCCATCTGAGGAAGTCGCGAAACGGGCTCGATTTGCATGGCTGGCATGGCTGAGGGGCTCGCATTCAGACGCGCCTCTCTACAAACGAACTTGATTTTATCTTTGTACATGTTTTCTTCTTACTTCCATGTCTCCGCGGTTTGCCAACAGTTATGGCCTCCACGAGCGAGATTTATCGTTTATTCACGGACCAGCGCAGATGGCCCCCTTCTGAATTTTCTTTTTCATTTTGAAACGGCAGAAAGTAGAGCATCCGAGAGCGGGAACCACGCCGCTGTGATCGTTTGAGCTACAAGAGGCGCACGTAAAGACGTAATTAGCGATGGCGGACGCTATAGCATTACGACGTAATCGAAGCTTTACACCGCCGCGATGGCTCACTGGTTATGGCGCTCGACTGCTTACCCCAACGACGCGATCGAGTTCGATTCCGTCCACGGCGGCCGCTTTTCGATGGAGCAGTGGCCCCGTGCGCTGTGCGATGTCAGTGCACGTTAACGTTAACTTCTCGTAGTTAATTTCTATGCCAAGTCGAACTTGCTACCTTTGCAAAAGACCCAAGTAAGAAGTACGCGTACTCAGTTATGGCTCTTTTTTTTTTGTGTGTGTGTGTGTGTGTGTGTGTGTGTGTGTGTGTGTGTGTGTGTGTGTGTGTGTGTGTGTGTGTGTGTGTGTGTGTGTGTGTGTGTGTGTGTGTGTGTGTGTGTGTGTGTGTGTGTGTGTGTGTGTGTGTGTGTGTGTGTGTGTGTGTGTGTGTGTGTGTGTGTGTGTGTGTGTGTGTGTGTGTGTGTGTGTGTGTGTGTGTGTGTGTGTGTGTGTGTGTGTGTGTGTGTGTGTGTGTGTGTGTGTGTGTGTGTGTGTGTGTGTGTGTGTGTGTGTGTGTGTGTGTGTGTGTGTGTGTGTGTGTGTGTGTGTGTGTGTGTGTGTGTGTGTGTGTGTGTGTGTGTGTGTGTGTGTGTGTGTGTGTGTGTGTGTGTGTGTGTGTGTGTGTGTGTGTGTGTGTGTGTGTGTGTGTGTGTGTGTGTGTGTGTGTGTGTGTGTGTGTGTGTGTGTGTGTGTGTGTGTGTGTGTGTGTGTGTGTGTGTGTGTGTGTGTGTGTGTGTGTGTGTGTGTGTGTGTGTGTGTGTGTGTGTGTGTGTGTGTGTGTGTGTGTGTGTGTGTGTGTGTGTGTGTGTGTGTGTGTGTGTGTGTGTGTGTGTGTGTGTGTGTGTGTGTGTGTGTGTGTGTGTGTGTGTGTGTGTGTGTGTGTGTGTGTGTGTGTGTGTGTGTGTGTGTGTGTGTGTGTGTGTGTGTGTGTGTGTGTGTGTGTGTGTGTGTGTGTGTGTGTGTGTGTGTGTGTGTGTGTGTGTGTGTGTGTGTGTGTGTGTGTGTCATGCGTTCCAGCTTTGAAGTTGTTCGCGATCTCGACATTCTAGCCAATATGAAATCACCACACATCACTTATTTGTATTTCTTCCAACTCTGAAGATTCTGCAACTGTCCCTTTTAAGTAGCCAACCATCCCGATATAGTAATACAGCGAGTATTAAGTTTACATGCCTCATCCATTCTGCACCTTAATATACTCGAGGCTCCCACTTGACTAGTCTTTTATTTCACCCCTCTCTCGTTATTATAATCGTAATCTCCATCTTCGTCATGATATTTGTAAGCTTGAACTGTACTTGATAAGTGTTACATAAAACCGACTTTATGAGAATGGTCAGTACGATAGGATACATAAAATGGCTGAGGGCAATTGCGAAGTACGGGATGATGGTACAACTTGTGAAACAATGCGAGACGAGATGCTTTTCGACGAAGTGACAGCTATGAAAGAGAAGACTAGATTTCATACTGCTTATGCTTGCTGTGCGGTTATAATTATTTAGAATAAAATGCATCGAGTTAGTTTGGACCACCTCAAGAGCAGTAATATGGCCGTCATAAGAAGGATCCCAAACTGGAGTTGCATACTCCAGTTTGGAGCGAATTAGTGTTTCATAACGTAGAACTTTCGAAGAAAGTAGAGCGTAATGCGTAATAGAAAGTAATGTGTAACAATTCATTACACGTAATGAACTATTATTTCCTATTTGGGGCTGTGTTATCCCTTAGCGTATTCTGATATGCTTTGGAGAAGCAATAGCCGCTTCGAAAGCCCTCAAATGAGCTGCGGGACCAAACAAGTTGGCCTAGGCAGTTGAATGTAAATACGCACCATTATCAGCAGAGCAGCGTGTTCCACATTGCGCTCTAAGGGCTTCTCAAATATTTCAAATTCATCCCTGTCTCGTGCAAGTCGCAGCTATTACGCCCTAACAAATTTAAATAGTACTGCAGCACTGAATTCCGGCAGTTCTTAACGCCCCTTTCATGTGTCAGGTTAATATCACTATTACTGTCGAATTCTCTGGCGCTCCGTTACCGCCATTTATGAATATAGCCGAGCACAAAGCAGGATACGCTGCATTTGCCATATTGGCTACGGAATCGGGTAAGCTCCGCGGGAAAAGAACTTAACTGAAATGTTAAGTTACAAAAATTGGGTGGTACTAAATAGATAAGACAACGTACACTCAAGAGTCGGCGTGGAAGAGCTCATGGAGGTGTTAGCCTCAGTTGAAGTCTCGAGCTGGCTGTAATATGGTCCCGCAGAGACCAAGCACATGCGCAGGGAGCTTTTGCAAAGTGCGTGGTAGCGCAGCGAAATGCACAACAAACACACAGGATCATTTATATCTCTAAATAAAAATCGAGGGAGAAGGCAAAATGCAATAGGCGCGTGAGAAAAGTCGGACCTCGTTATATTTCAATCAATAATAGCAATCGACTTAAACAATTCCAACCAATTGCATCCTTTTGGAAAAGTACATCTCAAACTCTGAAAGCTTTGTATGCAGAGAGACCACGAACGCGTTTTGCATGGTAATCTGGGCCACCCTGTTGGGGTCCACTAATCAATTCTGCTTTCTCACGACCAAGTAGGGAGTCAGAATGCAGTGAGCGACTGATAGCAACCACTGATACAGACATTTCTGGACGTCCCGTGAGAAGCCGAAGACCTATGCGTTGAAACGTCCGGTTCCTGAGGGAACTCTTCTGAGCATCGCGGTCACTGAGCAAGACTGCGTAGACTGGGGTTCTCATTGGCATCTACAGCGGGTGGTGTGCGTACCCGCTTTCAAGCGTGCTTTATTTCAAATCGCGGTTTGCGAATTACGACAGTACTGCAGTAATTACCATCGCGGAATGACCCATGGAGCTTAATGAATAATATTCCTTGCCATACTAAGGTATTTGCAAAAATGAATTCATATGCTGGTGGTGACACCTACACGTCCCTGCTTGTGAAGCGACACGTATTATAACCCACATTGAAAGGCCAAAAAATTAAGAGAATGTTTTCATTGATCCAAACATAGGAAGAAAAAAAACTCGTCATCCCCAAACGCTCAGTAGAAACCGTAGGAATATTTTAAAATGCTAAAATTATTTTTGTGCGAAAGACCAGTAAATATAACTGTAAGGCTAATCAAGTGACAGGGCGCACGGTTTCTAAAATGCGCGCTAAAAGGGCACAGCACACTGCGTCAAAGTCCAGGCAGAAGCGATTGAAGTGAGAGATTTCGAGGCTACAGATATGTAGCGAAAGAAGTTCACTCCAATTTCAAGGCCTATTCGGTGATGAAGTCTAAACGAATAGACGCGCGAACACGCGCAAAGCCCACGCTGCGACGTTGTGTACTCTTGCGTCATGAATTACCATTGGCAACCTTTGCTACATTCGGCTAAGCCTACCGACATAACGCGCCATGTTAACACATCGGAACGCTTCGGCGAACTCCGACATGTTGGGCAGTGAAAGCATGCACTTCCACACTGGTATAAGCTGCGCCATAGCTAGGGTGCCTCGATGCTGCACCATAGACCCCTGTGGTTTTTATTGAACTAGAGAAGACTGTAATGCAGGAAGATGCGCATCGACTCTGGTCTGTAAGTGATAAACACGTCGTGCGGCTGGGCGAGCTCCCGGGACTTGAGTTTGAGTAATTAGAAGGCAAGCCGCAGTCCGTGCACGAGAGCCATATTGGTCGGCAGCTTCTGCAGCTCCTGCAGTGCGCGCAGTACTCGTCGCGACTTTGTGACCTGCTGGAGCATGACAGCAGCAGTGGTGGCATGCATTTGAAAATAATCCGCAGCATTTAATCACTATGATGCTTCTTTCACTTCCCTACCTTCAACTCCTTCATGGCACCCAGCCGAAGAGAAGGGATGCAGTAACTGAGAAGATCAAATTTTTATGGTGCATCACTAACCAATTATAGGATTGTAGAAATAGCGCCATCTTTCGAAAGCACTGTGTACTGCATAACGCGCAGCGCTGATAGGAAAGGAAATCAAGGGGCTCATGGCAAATCATCCTTGCTGAAGCGTCTTTTTGAAATCTGATAGATTTGTTTTTGCTCAAAGTTTATATATCGCATCAGTGTTCATATTCTCCATAATTCTATTCCAGTTCTTCATTTGTGCCAATGAGTGCTGCTGTTTTAAGACATCTGCAGTAGGTGGCGCTACCATACTGTTGTCACTATCGAGGCACCCTAGTTGCCACACGCACCACGGCAGGGACGTGCGACTCTTCGCAGAGTTCTTCATTATCAGCTACGAAAAGCACGTTCAGAGTCGCTGCATCTCTATCAGCCAGCTTGTTTTTACCTTATGCATAACTTAAACCTAGTAGTTGAGCCGCCGGTTCTCTCTTGTGACAGCTGACAGTGCTCAACAAGATCTTGTTCTATTTGGTGCCACAAGTTTTTTGGTTATCTGCCAGGTTAAATAATGGGTCACTATGCGCGTCAAAATTGAAACAGGTGCGTGGATATTCAGGAGGGTATAAACCGCGGCTATTATATGTTTCATTAATTCGAAAGCATTAGTAGGGTATGTAGGCCAGGTCGCGTCTACAGAACGTGTCCGCAGCCGTTGTGTCGTTCTCAGAAGAGTTAGAGTCAAGCATATGGTTCTGGTAGATCGAGGATGATGTGATGATGCTGCGGAAAAAAAGTTATGTCAATAGAATGATTGGTTCATTAATTAGAGCGAAAATGTAAAAGTAAAATCAATCTGACGTCGAAATAGCCATGCGACGATCCTAATGTCGACGATCAAGGGACGTGACGTTAAGCGAGCCGGAAGTAGATGTGTTTCTGACTTAAAGAGCCAAATTAATGCGTTATAATGATCAGAAGAGTGTGATGAGTATCAAATAATAAAAAAAAAAACCCGAGAGCCCTGCAGAATTTAAAATGCTTAAGCTTGCGCGTTGCTGTGTTGTCTGCGAGACGTGCCAGCGAGATTCCGTGAGTGACAAATACCGCGCCTTAACATTCCAGTAACCCAATTATAGACTGCCGGTTAACTTTTGTGTGTTCAACGGAACGCTGATTGTGTTTTACAAGGGGCGCGCGATGTGCCGGGTGCAGCAGCAACGCTGTCTTTCGCATTTCTCCAGTGCAGATTCTGCAGTGCTCTCAGAATTCTTTTATGGGGGGTTGGTTCTGCAAATGTTCTGCATGCCTGCACTTGCTGCACTAAAAACTGTTTGCGAAATGTATCTGGTTTGAAATATCAATCAATCAATCAATCAATCAATCAATCAATCAATCAATCAATCAATCAATCAATCAATCAATCAATCAATCAATCAATCAATCAATCAACGGATTTTATCTTTCCAGAAAACAATTATCGTATGAGCCTATGCAAAATGAAACGAAACTTTGGTAACCTTGACTCTGAAATCGAATAGAATTTTTTACTGCAATATTAGTGCGAGTCCTAAATTCACTCTTCTTTATTTGTTGATTTGAGGACACTGCAGGCTAATACATTCCCACTACTCTTTAGATGCTAAAAAATGAAATCTATACATGCCGTGCAGCAAGAAAAAAAAGTAGAAAAGTATGGTAAATGTCTCTGAAACGCTGTGCTGAAATTAGAAGCTTGAAAAATTTATCCAGTCGGAGATGGTGCGAGGGGAAAAAGCACACATAAAGAAGTGTTTTTTTTTTTTTTTCGCGGCAGAAACATTAGATGCAAGTGACGCTCTCTGATATATGTTGTGTTCGCCTAGTATTCGAAGACAGAAGGAAGTTATGTTTCGTGATATTTAATTTTTGTGGCTTAACCTTACAGAGAAATGGAGTGGGATTTATCGTACGGCGCATTGATCGAAGCGAAATTATGCTATCAGCTTTTAGCATTATATGAGGACCAAACTTATTGTACGTGTAGAAAACTAACCTACCTGTTATGCCCAATGTGCGTGCGAGAGAATTTGTATTTTTTGTTTGAAGATCGCAAATAACAAAGGCGTACCCAAGCTTATTTTGGACGGAAGTATTATACTTGTATATCTAAAAATTTAATGTTGGAGAGGAGCTACTTAGTTTTCTTTTTACGAAGTGCAATGCTGTAAATACGATAGAGAAAATTTGTTTGATGTGCGAGGTACAGTTCAACTGAATAATATGGGTTAACCCTAAATATTTGTTCTAACAGTTCTTGAATGCAGCAGCATTGAAGAGAGCATACAATGCGGGACATCTTGAGGATCCCTTTCCGCATATATGCTCTTTCCACCTCATTTAATTGTTAATTAAATAATGTGTCTTTGTTATCTCACACGTCTCCATTAGCATAATCAGGTATAAACTAGACCAATTACGTTAAAGACCCCCGCCATAGATACCTACAAATCCCCGCTTTATTTAAGGTGTATGCACGAGACTGTTTGGCTAAGAAGTGGCGTGTCCTCTTCCTCGCCCAAGGTTCCTGGAAGATCAGATTTGACTCTCACTTACCCTAAACCTGCGTTGATAGCGCCTGTCATGCCATATGAGATCGTGACGTCACATAACCTATCGAGCAACCATCTTTTTGGCCATGTCCTGTACCAACTACGAACTGCCAGAACCATGCATGTGATGTTTTGCTCAATATGCTGAGAAGCCTGACAACGCCGACAGCACTGACCACAACTTCCTGAAGACGGCACTCTTGCAGAGTGTGGTCGAAAGCGTTAATATGTCTTTTTTCGTCACCCTCAATACACGCGCTCATAGGATATCCCGTAACTCCCACCCTAATGCAGTCGTTTTTCATCAGAACAGCCAACGACTGGAATGACCTTCTATCCGAAGTGGCAACCATCATCAATCCACTTCACTTCAAATCTGCCATCGAAGATCATCTGTATTCACATTAATATTATTTTGTCAGCCCACTCCTCATGTAATGTCCTTCGTGGACCTTAGAGGAATAATAAATAAATAAACTCCAGGTTGGTTGATTGGTTGGTTTGTGGGGTTTAACGTCCCAAAGCGACTCAGGCTATGAGAGACGCCGTAGTGGAGGACTCCGGAAATTTTGACCACCTGGGGTTCTTTAACGTGCACTGACATCGCACTGCACACGGGCACCTTGCTTTTCGCCTCCATCGAAAAGCAGCCGCCGAGGCCGGGATTCGATCCCGCGTCACTGGGAGCAGTAGTCGAGCGCCGTAACCACTGCGCCACACAGCGGGGTAAATAAACTACAGTTTTCGCGGTTTTGAATCTCATACCCCACTCCATACTCCAGTTAAAAATAGCCGTCAAAATGTTCTGGATTATGTCCTGAAAGTTCGTTTCCTTGTCCGGTTAAGCAATGTCATCATTCCTTTCTTCTGTGAACTCTTATTGTGATGCACACAAAGTATACAACAGGATAAGAGCACTCAAATGATATAGCACCCTCCCAACACCCCGTGTCAGCACTAGTGGTGATTCTCTTGAACATTAAGGAGACACAGTAGGGTAGCACTGCATACATATTCAACTCAGCGCACTATACAGATTCCTTTTTGCGGCACAAGGTAACTGAGGATAGGAAGCCTATATGGGATAAAAGACCGTGCACAGGAGGGTACAACAGCCCTTTCACCATGCAGGAGCTGAAGATTGCACTAGGCATATGTGGGAACACAGCACCAGGTCCTGGCAGGATTACATATGGAATGCTCAGGCACCTGCATGTTGACACGCTTGAAACCCTACTTTGCCTCTATAATAAAATATGGGCCACAGGACGCTTTCCTAAAGCATGGAAGGAAGCGATCATTATCCCGATATTAAAACCCGGAAGAGAACCCACTCTTGCTGCCAGTTATCGGCATATTGCTCTAACTAGCTGTTTATGCAAACTTTTTGCAAAAATTGTCAATCATCGCCTTCTACATTTCCTTGAATACAATGGTCTTCTTCATCAAAACCAAGCTGGTTTTAGAGCTGAGCGGTCAACAGCTGATCAGCTCATTGCATTTGAGTCGTATGCAAGGGATGCTTTTGTACACAAACAGTGTTTATCTTTTTCGATCTTGAAAAAGCATATGATGCCCCTTGGCGCTATGGTATCATGCCCGACCTCTTCTCTCTTGGTATCATAGGGAACATGTTGAATACAATACGAAGTTACTTGTCTGAACGGACCTTCAAAGTTCGTGTTGGTAATGCACACTCAAAGCAGTACATACAGGAAAATGGTGTCCCTCAAGGCGGTGTTCTCAGTTACACACTTTTCATAGTCAAAATAAACTTTGTAAAAAGCGTGCTGCCAAATACCATTTCTTGCTCTGTTTATGTTGATGACATCCAGATAAACTTCAAATCTTGCAACTTGGCCATCTGTGAAAGACAGATTCAGCTAGGTGTTGACAAATTGTCCAGGTGGGCTGATGGCAATGGGTTTAAATTTAACTCTGGAAAAAGTGTTTGCGCACTTTTCTCTAAGCAGGGTGGCATCAGACCTGACCCCAACATTACACTGAATGGTCAGAGCCTTGTCTTTAAAAAGGAACATAAATTTCTTGGCGTAGTTGTTGACGAAAAACTTTCCTTCATTGCCCACATAAAACAGTTACGACTGAAGTGTCTCAAAGCAATGAATCTGCTAAATATTCTCTCTCACCTTTCATGGGGCACAGACCGCGACTGCCTTCTGAGCCTTCTGAATAGTGTAGTTCTATTACGCATTGACTATGGCTCGATGGTCTATGGGTCCGCATCATCCTCTGCTCTAAAATTGCTTGATCCCGTGCAGCACCTCGGCCTTCGCCTCGCCACGGGCGCTTTTCGAACTAGCCCAATTGTTAGTCTTTGTGTCGAGGCGTACCGATGGTCACTGCAACGAAGAAGAGAATTTACTCTTGTAACTTATGCTATGAAGGCACTATGCCAACTGGATCATCCATGTCGCCGGCTGCTGCTTGACAAAACTAGCACAGCCTTTTTCTAAAAAAAAAAAAAAACCCTCTGACACCACCACATCCAATCAGAGTTGCCACGCATATTGAACATTTGGGCGTTCTGGCTACCAGTCTTCATACAACTTCCATAAAAAACTTAATTCCTCCTTGGGAAATGCACGCTGTCAGTAGCGACCTGTCGTTTCTTCAAGTGGGGAAACATGCATCCCCTATTGCCATACAGCACCACTTCATATGTCACTTCAGGCGAAGTACACTTGTGATGAATATTACACTGATGCTTCAGTCTGCTCAAGTGTCCTGTGCAGCACATGGACCGCAATTTTCACTTTTAAAAACACTGAACAGACATACAAGTATATTTACCGCTGAATGCCATGGAACCCTACTAGCTGTGAGACATCTTATTGAAAACGAAGTACGTACAGCGGTAATCTATACAGACTTCCTCAGCCTTTTAACCTCTATATCTTCTTCGAAATGGCATATGAACCTAGTCCTAAATTCTCTCTTTTACAACCTAGTGTCTGCCCATAAATTAGAGCTTAAAATTACGCTATGTTGGGTACCAGGCCACCGTTGTATATCAGGCAACGAGTTTGTTGATAGGCTTGCTGCGTCAGCTGCCCTTCGAAATGACACAGAATTCACAAGATAACTTATCATGACCTAAAGCCACACATAAAAACATGATTCGGCAACAATGACAAGAGGAATGGGACGCAGCAACAGAAAATAAACTACACACAATAAAGCCAAGGATAGGCAGGTACACCACAGAAAAACGAGATAGATTTAAAGCAGTAGCTCTGAGCAGGCTGAGAATTGGTCACACATACATAACATATACATATATTTTAACAAACTCTCTTGCACCACTGTTTGAGATGTGGTGATCGGCTTACTGTAATTTATGTTTTAATTATATGTGCACAACTCGAACCAGAAAGGAGACGTCATTTTTCCTCCTTGTACACTTCTTAAATACCTGCACACCCATCCATTTTTATTGGGGACAACCCAATGTTTCCTTTAAAACGTGTGTTTAAATTCTTATCACAAGTAGGCTTTTTACATGGAATTTCTTATCGACGTGGGTCTCAGCCCGTTCCTCCTTGAGAGGACGAATGAGATCTTTTAAAGCATCTACATATACTTTTTTTAATTTTTTTCCGGCTCATTATACATCGCAAATGAATTCTAGGCCCTATACACCACTGTTCGTTATCCCTTCATGGAACATCACAACTAGCACATTACATCAACTTGAGTACACCGTTAACCTTGTGTTTGGCGTTCTTTGGCCTGAGACGCCCTTGCGCCATTAAAATCCATCATCATCATCATCATCATCAACAACAACATCATATATATATATATATATATATATATATATATATATATATATATATATATATATATATATATATATATATATGTCGACAAGTAACTTTGAGGCTGCAAAATTATTCAGAATGTACGGTTAGTCATTTACGTAAATAATAAACAAGAGAGCTCACCAGCCCACTTCGCTGCGAAAAACTAGCTCTTTCGAAACGGTGCCGTTCGTACCAAGAAACTATTTAATTTGGTGAGGGACCCTACAAAGGTCTTGGTGAAGTGAAAGAGCAGCAGGTACACCTGGTGCGAGATGTCAAGGACAGATAATATTTTATGAAATATTGTCGGCACTTGAGTACTATGATTGAAATTCCCTTTTAAACGTCATGCTGGCATGATAGCAAACATTTATCATTGAGAATATCTCTGACGAAGTCCGACATTATATATTGTAAATATTCAGAAGGAATACTCATTGCTGATATAGTCAAGTAATGCGGCACAATAGACTGACTTCCGGATATATATATAGTCACTACTTGCGCTACTTTTCTGTCACCTGATTGCGCACTTTAGCATAAAGAAACTGTGCACATTTTCACTAGAAATACACACCTACATCCAGAGTACATCTTGTAAAATAGTGCTGGTCATATAAGTAGGTTCGCCGCTTCGTTTGCTGTCCTGTATGTACAGCAATAACAACACACCTTCAGCTAAAAAAAAATAAAAGGATTTCCAGGATCTTTACTAAGTTTTGGCTTCCTTAGAGCCCTTTATAAACTGAACACGGTTTAGATATAGTAATTGAACGAATCACTGATCTAGCGATCATCAACCAATATGCTTTCGCTTGCACTTTATCAATTGGTTTCCTTGCATGATCAAACGATGCCAAAATTTGCTAAGATTTTGTAGAAAAATGAACAAAGTGTAGCTTTATATTTGTGATTATTTGCAGTAGTTACCTTTAATCACAACTAATGTTTCACATTGTGAACTTAGGCCTTTTCTCCTGTTTTTCCATGTCCATTTTGGAGCTTACTAAATTACGGTAAAATTCATTATGATTGTGCGCAGAGTGGACTATTGATTGCGAGTTTTCTATCTGTCCGAATCAATGTTCCATCACACGTAACAGATCTGCACGAAAATGCAATCAGAAAGCAACACTGCGGACAATTGTAGCACCTTAGAGTACTAATTCACAATGTGTAGATACAGGGTTCTTTCACGGTCGCTGAAATATCGGTGAATGGACGTTTTCGAGTTTAGCTGTTCACGGGATGATGTCATCGTGGCAGCATAATTCACACAAGAACTTAGAGACCAGCAGTCAAATAGTGCACAAACTGGGCCACCACGGTTAATTTATGACAAAGTAATTGCGATTTGATCGTATTGGTTATGTAAGCGCAAATGACAAGCGGAAGTTGGCCTATACATGTAGGATAGCCTGCATTAATCAAAATGGCCTATGTGAATGCAGCGTTTAGGAGTTTAGAAGCAATCTCAACATAATGGTGTTGTCATATGAGTGCCCGATTTCGCAACAAAAATCACTTTCTGGGCATCGATTTTTGTCCACGTGTCCTAGAGCTTACGCTACGCCTTAATTCCAAACAAAATAGTGTCAATTCAATCTTTCCATTTCGATTAGGGCGACAAGAGCTTTTGGTCGGCTAAATGTATGAGTCTTAAATAATTTTTCCTTCGCAAAATGTATTTTAAGGCAGGACAAGTGTGCACATCAAAAGAGCGCGATCAGCGCCTATGGAGAACAAAATATATTTAGAGTTCTCGTATGATTCGGAACCGAAATTGGTTCCTGCCTCAGAATTGTTCCCGAGAGCTGTTATTTGCTTAAACCAAGGCAAACGTGTTTGGAATTAGCGCTAATCTAACTGGTCCTTATAAAACATCGCAAGCAGACCTCGCCACTTTTATAAATGAAGCAGTAAAGAGAAATTGAATTTCGATTTCATCCAGAAATTGCTGCAATTCTAACATCGACGGCATCAATTTAACGGAATGTTAAACTTCTTTATACAAAAGAATGAAGAAATTAAATGCAGGTGCGATATCGCCGGCTGATTCCGGAAGAAGGTTATGATAAGTAGACTCACAGTTTTTTGGCGCCGACCTCGGAGGCTACCGTAGATCGCGATTCACTTCAAAATATTAGTACAATGTGGTTTTTAGGGCAGATTTCACAAATTTGAAATGAGTGCAATTGATATTTTCCTGTTTAATTTCCCCAGCATTGAATAAAGACTTGTTGCCGGACAAACACCAACATGTTGATGTTTTCCGTATGCATACTAAGAAGAAGCTATGAATGAATACTTTTCAAAGCAAAAAATTGGATGGAGTTGCTTGGAGTATTTTATTGTTAGGGAAGACCTTCTGTACATATGTCTCTAAGTGCCTTGTGAGGTGGGGAAGGGACGCAACTAGCCAGATTAAGCTCATGTGCGTTGTTTTGCTCCAGCATGAGTGCCATTTGTTTACACGCCCGATACAGCCTCTATCGGTGTGAGCTTTATCGCCTCTGAAACATGAAAGGCACACGTGAACGATCAGCTGCTCGATTGCACTGCATGCCTTTCGCAATATTTTAGTCCGCTATCGAATGCATTACCAGCGCATCTAAAATGAAAAAGCCTTTGCCTTTAGTGTGTTACGCAAACACACAACACGATTGAGCACATAAATAGACGGTGAGGACACATTGTGAGCACAAAGAGAAAGAGAACCACTAGTCTTTGTATTCACTCGGGCATGCTCCGTGTGAACAGTCGGCTTGGCAACTAGCCTTGACCTACACTTTACTTCTATATTCGGCTGGCTGGCAAGAAACTGACAATAGGTGTAATCGTAAGCATAGCATGAAAATGCGCTTTTTATTTCTGCAAAAAACTTTCATACGCACAAGAATGGAGCCAGTCAATGAACGAAAAACAAGTCGTTTGCGATGTTTGGTCTTTCTAAGTGGCTCATACTATGGGGGATACCGTGGAAAAATATCTGCATAATTAAGACTATGGGGAGCTACTCAACGTGTAGCGACATCGCACAGCATACGGGCGCCTTGTGCTTGACCTTCATCGTAAGACAGCCGCCGAGGCCGACAGCGACAGAAAAAAGTAAATGAAACTGGGAAAGGAAATGTGATCTTCGTCCTTATAACGATATGACTTGAGTCCCGTGACAGCGTTCGTGGCTTCCTTCTGCGGCTTCCCCTCGCAGGTATTCGTTCAAGTGCGTGAACTATGCTACTCACATCACCTCTCGTGGCCTTTAATTTGTGCTTCTCGTTCCGCACGTGGCCATTAGCATACATTTGTAAGCTTCGAAACATTTTGTGAAAGATCACCCAAATTGGCATAGAAGCAGGTTTACCTTTAGTGGCTACTCTACGGCAAATTGGCTACTTTAGAACCCGGTATGGCAATGAAAAATTGAGTTTGGCTTTCTGGCTACTTCGCGGCTACTTTGAATTTATCTTAGGGCGAATTTACTAGCCACTTTTTAGTAATAGGAGATACTATACTATGCAAACAAAGACAACCCATTGCTCCCAAACTTTGCGATCGTGGTAGGCAATACACGTGCGTCGTCCTCGCCAGCGGTGATGATGTGCTTTAAGAGAATCTTGACCTCACCTAGGGGGCTATCATAATCTCATGGTACTAGTTTTAAAACACGTACGCTTGTTGGCTTCGTGCTCGAGGTGGACGCGGTACCTCATCTGGGGAGCATAGTAAATCCAAAATACTTGCTCCGTAAGGATCACGCATGCTAAGACCAGTGACGGATCTAAGTGGTTGCCAAGGGTGGCAACCACTTTTTCTGGCACTACAAAATTTTGTCGCGCCAGAAAAAGAAATATGCCTTGCGCTTCGTGATGAGGATGTTGTTTCATATTTTGGCGCAGCCATTACTTTGACCCATCTCGAATATGTGAAGCTCTCATCGTTGTCGTTTGCTCATTCATGCTTACGAAGAGTCACGTGCACAAAGGCGAAATGACTACCCTACAGCGATGCAATAGATCAGACATATTTCAATTTGCAGCATGCAACGGCATCGCACTAAGACACTTGCGGCCATTTGCTACAGTTGGCCCAACGCGTAATGAAAGCTTTACCATTTTGTCCTTTCGTTTCTACCCTCAGCGTGTGTCCTTTTGTGTAAACTTGACAAATCAACTAGTTGCACAGAAAGCTGCACTTCCTTATAGCAGTTCTATGAATAAAATTTGATCTATGTTTAAAAGAAAACAAAGCCTGCTACAAATTTGGAGCCGAAGTCAAATTACGTAGACTTTTGGCTGCGTTTAACTTGAATGCCGGCTCCTTATATTACCTGCCCAACGCGAACCCTGAAGAAGCTCTGCTTTAACCAAAACAAGTTAACGTGTCTGCGCGGTTTTGGGCTAGCTTGTCTTGCTCGGGATTAAAGAGACAGGGCGGGAGTATGCGCATGCCATCTCCCTCCTCAAAGGATTTATTGGACTTGGCTGCACCTGCCAATTCGGCTACATCACGTGGCCACGTGACGGCACACAACACGACGAGCAGTAAGTGCCTGGCCATGTCACCTGCCACCTACCACCTGCCACTTACCACCTGCCACTTACCACCTGCCATAACATTACGCTGCTTTTGAAGCGAAAACATCACTACACCATATATCAGCCAAGGGCAACCTGGCAGGCCGCTTGACCTTCAACGAGCCACAGTGTGGCTATATATCTTATTCATGAAACACGCTGTTGTGTACTATATCACTTGACCTTTGACGCTAACCAACTGACCTTCGTCACTAGATACAGCATTACGTGTTACCTCTTGCAGTTGACAGCGTCATTTATTTCATTGTCTGGTGCAAATACGTTGCTGCAAAACCATGTCTGGCCATGTGTAAACCTAAGCCTAATCAAAGACAAACCAAGCAAAACAACGCTTTCGCTTAGCATAACTAGGTTTAGCATGGTCCTTTTGTCACTCTCAAAGTCAACACCAGCCAATAAGAGACACAACACAGGAAGGAGACACGACCATGGTGTGTCCCTTGATGGCTGATGTTTTATTTGAGATGTGAACAAGCTAGCTAAGATACGGGTCATCCTGTAGAACTTTTCTCCCAACGACGTAACCGACAGCGCGCCGGCGCTGCATCTGGTGGAGAATGGGGCCTCTAAAGCGATTACATTAATTCGGTTATCCTCCGACGCAAAGAGAAATGTGACGCGAGTGTCGCAGAATGGTAATTTCCCTCTTGGACTTAGCTATACTGCTCCTAGCTTTGTCCCTTAACCTGTTAATCTCCCCCAGTGGCTGCAGCTCTTAAACGGATATAATCGGAGAAAGGGTGCTCAGGGATGCTTCCCTCTGTTTGCGGCCGGGGTATCGAAATATCCAACCGAGAAATCAGTGCGCTTGGAAAACAGCGCATCTGCAGTGCTAAGTGCCGTGCAAGTCCGAATACTGCTATGCACATGTGGATGGCCTAAGCTTACGATGCATAGCAATGATTTGCTTTTAAAGAGACATGAGGACAACTTCATAGCAGAGAAACGATGGCCACGCCGAGAATCCACTGTGTTCTCTCCGGCTGATCAGCCTGGGCTGCATTTGCCACCGGCAGTAGGGAAATGGAACCCACCGCCTCCCATATACAGGCGTGCTTGTAATGCGCGCTACGCATCTAGTAACAACTCTGCATCTGGGGACAACCCTTTATTAAGTTTTTATATGAATAAAATTCAATATTGTGGCGTCTTTTGTTTGCTTGTTATCGCTTGAAAGTTATTCCCGCCGCTCTAATTTATACGTATGGCACAAAGGAAGACTCGGTGATTGGTGTTGGGCGGCTAGCGGTGCGGTCTAAGAGCAGCCGAAATGAATGCTGCTGTTAGCCGTAGTGGTGCTTTGTTTCCACCAGCCGTATTGTTCCTGAGGTCGACAACTTAGTTTTTGTGAATAATGACAGCCTGCATTTCAACGATCCCCTTCCTAAGAGCGTTCAATTTTTACGAGCACTGATACTACAAGGATATCGAGAATTTCCAACGTCGACATTCCCCTCGGTTGCACTGAGACGATGTGGGAGGAAAAGATACCGATGCCCCAATTGACACTGCCAAGCCACCATCGCGGCTGGTAAGGAGATCCTGCGACTTACGAGTGTTAGTTTAAAGGGATGAATGATGCAGTTTGTCATTAGGAAAGAAGAACACATGAGTTGTATTGTGCAATTTCTTTCACTGCCTTCACTGAATTGTTCTCAACCGAGGTGTGTGCTATCAACTGCGAACACACTCTATCCAGCGTGTTCGCGCCTTAAAATGCTTACTCGCTATTCCTCAGCGTGCATATATGAAGATAAATTGCATATTACGGTTTGGTTTGCTTTATCGGGTTTAACAAATTGACACAAGCTATTAGAGGTGCCGTAGTGGAGTGCTCCGGAAATTTCGACCCCCTGAGGTTCTTTACCGTGCACTGACATCGCGTAGCACATGAACGCCTGTCTCTCCATGTCGTCTCCATCGAAACGCAGCCGTCGGCGGTCCGGTTTGAGCCCGGGTACTCCGGTACAGTAGTCGGACATCTTAACCACTGTGTCACCGCGGCAGGGCTCACATATTATGGTACAATTTTAATCTTTCCAGACAGCTCTCTGTATCACGAATTACTCGCGTTCTGAGATGGACAGAACGGCCAGCACTGACAACATATGCTGACATGCCTGCTATTGCAATGTGTAATAGAAAGAAAAACGTTTCAGCGCGCTTAATAGACAATTGGTTAGCGACTAAGAAAGTTCAAAGCTTGAAAAAAAAAAAAAAAACGCATTGAACTATAATTTCTCTGTCACACATTTAGAGCGAAGCTCCACTTCTCGCATGTAGAGCTAAATGTCAAATCAGGCTTGGGAGTGACCTCTAACGGAAGGCACGGCGCTGCCACAGCTGTGCGCTTCAAAGACACTCCGTCGCAGCACCGACAGTCGCTGCAACCGATCGCTCTCGCCAGTTGTGTCCCGTGGATCGTCCAGTGACTCGTCAGGTACGTGATACACCACCTAGAACAGCGGTGGCAGGAGAGCGCGCAGCAATGGAGGAACAAGTGATATGTGTGAGCGGCATGTTGGCAGATGGAGAATCGAGGGAACGTTGGGGTATTAAATGCAGTGAGAGGCGGCCGGGTGTCTGCCCTGCTTCTTCTATTAGGGTAGCTGAGCTGGTTACGAGGCAGGACGCCGACGGCAGCGACGACGCGAAACGCAGGAACGGGCGCCAAAGAGCAGTGCTCTAAAAAAATTATGTCAGCGTCATCGCCAGGAGCCGAGCCAGTAGCTGTCCCAATCCCAGCTGAACGCGCTGAATAGTGCTCTTCGCCAGGCTCTTTTCTTTATTGTGTGGCTTCGACATAAGATATTTTACAAAAAGAAGCTCCAGTCGCAACCGTGAGTGCGGTTTAGCAATTCTTGGATGCCGTAGGGTGCCGAGGGAAACAACAGGGACCTAAGAAAAAAAAAAAGCTCAAACTGAACCAAAATTTTCAAAAAGCTGCTCCCGAAGATTGGTTGAAGTCAATGGTTTGCTGACATCATTAGACATTGTTACAGTCACACGTCGTGTGACGTCATAGGTAATGTGGCGTCATAAGGCATGTGGCTACCAGTACCAGTGACGGCAGTGGTTTGATATGGCGTCACACAGCCAAAGGCTGTGTCAATTTGTACTCCTAATGCCGCGAAACACCAACGGCTGACTAAAAAATTACACGTCATCGAGCGGTAGCATAGGAAGCCGAAAAAAAGCGGTCAGATCTTAGATATACAAAAGTAGATGTACAAAATTTGTCAATAAGGAGTCAACAACGTCGCGGCAGCGATAATGCTTTCGCATTCTCTCAATGCAGTTTCTTCAGTGATCTCCGCGTTTTTCCTCCGAGGCCGCTGCTATACTGCACATTTCTTTTCCCACTTGTATTTCCTTTTCTCCTAGTTTGTATTTCAGTTGAATACTGACATCCCAGAGGCTTGTCTAGCACTGTGTAAATTGCGTGAATTTCAAGAAAAGAAACATTGGTGGTGGCTTAGTTTGGTTAAGCCTGGATATCAAAAGCGAAAAGCTTCGGCGATGCCATGGCTTAGCTTGTGGTTCCTTGGCGTAGTTGTGGCTTACCTTGTTGTTCATGGGGCCACCTTATAGATATTCCATGGCTTATGATTACGGTGAAACATTGATTACAGCCGTACATCACATAAGATTAAACTTTATTCTGATTCCTCATCATCATCACCGTTACACTTTTGTATAGACATAAACACAGCCCGGTGAAAGCGCGCGGCACCGGCTAAAGGTTAACCGGCGGAGTCGCGGCGGCGGTTGCGGCGGCAGTGGCGGCTCCGACCACCTGCGCCTCTCCTGTGACGTCACGTGGTTTGCGCATGCGCAGCTGTGGCTTTTATTGCGAAAGCAATACTACGCCAGGTCTAACTGCTCGCCGCTGTGTGCCGTGTCCGTGTCCATGACCGTGGTCTCCTGGCAGGAGCTGCCAACTTGGGTCTCTCGTTTCACGTGGGGCGGTTATGTCACACTCAGCCTGCCAGGACCCTTGCATTCATGTTAGCCCTATAGGCCACTAAGGCACGTTCAAACGACTTGGTTAAAGCGGGGCTTTATATGTATTTCTAACGACATAGCACACACGAGACTCGGAGTTGACTAGCCTAGTGAAGCTTATCGCTTCAAAATAATTTCGTTGGAAGGCTTAATTTTTATGAAAAATGTAAGGCAGGTGAGGGTGATGGGCCAAGTGAGTAGATCGTCTTCAATGTTGATGCAGGAGGAATGAATGTTACAATAGTGAGGCTGCGGTATAAGTGCGCATTGATAGTGCCTAGCTTGGGTTAAGTGCAATTTAAACTAAATTTTGTGGTGGCCGCGAACTTTTCCGACCGTAAGAGAGGGGTGCGGCGAATTAAGATCATCTAGGTGTGAACGAAGGTCTGCATTGGGCAGCTTGGTGGGCTCTTCATGGCCATTCATCATCTAATGTAAGAGGACATGCCTATAGGGTCAGTGCAACAGTAAGAACTTTCACGGGCGATCCCACGGGCTATCTCATTACCGAGTAACGCCACATGGTCAGGAATCCCCATATAGTTCACGGGATGTATGCAATTGCTTAAGTTTATCATCTGTGCTTTACGTACTTTTTACAAAAAGGTTCTAGACTTGCATAAGCAAACAGCTACGCTGGCGCGCGGAAATCCGAAAGAGGGCTGAATTTTTATGGCAGTAAAAATTGTGGAAGTAGTCCTGCGGATCTTCCCCTTAGCAACTTTTATTGCTAGTGCAGAACTTGGGCTGCAGTGCAGCCCAAGCTATGGCACCAGCTGTGAAACGAGACATTAGCATTTCGCTGCGCCAAAGGCTTCTGGGCTTGTTCGCACCTGAGAAAAAATCAAAAGCGCCACGTTTGACCGCCCACAATGGTTCTCCTACCGACACCATTCTTACGCCGACACTAGGGTAGGCTTAGATGCCGCGGTTGATAGTAATGCAGTTTCGGCCCGAAATCCCACACAGCGTTGTGTCTATGCGGACGCAGGGTTGCGACAGACAGAAGTGAACACCCAAGGGAAATATACGTTTACCTCTCCATGCAGTACAATGGCTACTTTACCGAAGCAGCTGCATGTTGCTCCAAAAACACCTGTGACATTGCCAAAGCAATTGCGATAGTTCAAACTGCACAGGTCGAGAAAAAAGACGGTTTTCTTTGAAGGTTGCAAGTATTGAACAATGGGAGTAACACGAAAGTCTCGAGCGCCATCAGGAAGCAACTACTGCTAACTCGAAACTGTGGCAAAACGTGCTTTGACCATTTTGCGGTTCATTTATTTGTTATAGAGTTGTTAAGACCGACACCATGAAATGTACTCCAGATAGATAAAATGAATCTGGAGCCTCTCCGCTTGACCGCGCAGATCATATATACCTCGTGCAGCTTCGAGAGCATAAACCTCACATACTGCACTGCAAAAAGGCGACCACCCCTTACGACAGTGGTTGCAATTTGTTCTAGCAGAAAAAATAATTGTGGGGGAACATAAGTTCCGCCATCCAGGGCATGACGCTATAGCGTAAGGCCCGAGTTGGCAGTTCCTGCTAAACGCAACTTCACGCAACCATAAGCCGATTAAATGCTTGGCCATGTCAACTGGCAGCTACTATATGAATATCCGCACCTGTTTTATTTTTCGCGCACAACAACAACGCCGACAAAGTCGATCGGCGCTGTATTTCCTCGTGAATGGGGCCTGGAACGCTATCGCGTCAAAAGAATAATTAAATAACGCGAAAAAAGAAAAAAGACTGCAAGGCGTGTATAGGTCTTGCATCTGTATTGCACGCTGTGCAGTCTCATCGCACAGCTTAAGGCTTTCCGTCTTCGCTTTCTGGCTAAAATGCTTGAAGTCACGCGGACTCCGGTCGCACCTGTTCCATAGACGTCCTCTGTGCGTGGACCGGTGTCTGTTTTGTCTTTGAGACTTGTCGAGCGGAGGAAGCACAATGCGTGCACAGCGCTCATTGTTCGACGAGCGTCTGCTGCGGCCGGAGCCTGGAAGGAGAAAGCGTGACGACGTCCTCACTTCTCACTGCGGCCCTTCAGGGCGGGAGATCCCCCTATATTGGTGCTGCGTCGAAAGCAAGAACAAAGTATGACACTCCTTGTCAAGTGGTGTTTCGTTACCCTTGCCGTCTTCGGAGTACACTTCCAAGGTGAAGTACACTGGCCTTGAGAACTAATAGGGACTGTGGCTGTGCCTGTTCACACCATGAGATGTGATATAGAACAAACTGGTTAGAGCTAGTGTATCAGTGTACCGCCTTGAAGCTAATATATCTGCGAGCCCCTGTGAACGCTGGTTTTGAACAAGCCATAGATACAACTAAATTATTTTTGATTCTGGACAGCGTGCCATCGTAGCTTTATCGCATATGCACCCCGCAAGTGCTGGACCAGAATGGATCGGGCTGGAACGCCCACAACAATGCTCATTCGAACGGGGTACTCTGAGCGTGCTGTTATTGCCACTTCCGTGTCCGTGCCGTGCACAACGCTAATGTGTAATCGTGAACAGACTTATGTCGGAGCCTGTGCTTTGGATTGTCTCCTTGGGTGGGATACTGGCCACTCTATGGTCGGTGTTTGTGTATCCAAGCACGCCCAATGAACTGATGCCAGGATATGTCATGCCAAGCGATTTGATGACCTCAAGATTGGCTACGAAAAGACTTCAGATTTACCATGTATCAGAGCCGCATTAGAACGAAATGTCGAAAGTAGCGAAAGATTACTGTTCTTCAAAGAATTTGGCTGCCCCATTGGCGACGATAGCGGTAGTCTCGCTCCTTCAGTTATGACTATATTAGTAAAATTTGTCTTAAAAAGCTCATATTTCATAAAAATAATTTTTGAATGTATAGTGATCCACAGTGACTTCGCCTTGGTACGTGACCTTAAATGTTTAGCTATATCAGGGGCTAACAGCGCTTCTCTTCGGGGAGATTTGCTCATTTCGTGCGTTAGATAGGCACAAAGTACCTACACTTGACAACCAGTGCACTGCTGCAAATGTTCATTTAAAGCTTGTGTAGAATGTAACGGCAAATATTGGGATTTCCCGCGGGCGGGTAAAGATGTCCGGCAGACTAACAGGATAGTGTTTGGTTTCCTCCTTCAGGCCAGAGGACTAAAAACTATGGGTGCAATAGAAACAACTCTATAAAAAGCATACATAAGCACTCAAAGAACTAAGAGGCAAGTGTAGGATGTTGACCGTCCTGACAAGATAACTGAAAGAAGCAGCTCCTAGGGAAAGCGCAATGTGGGGAGTACATGTTGTTTATTGATGCGACCCGCAAGCTCTACAGTCTACACGGCATTGAGAACAAACTTCAAAGTATTGAGTTTGAGCCCTTTTTTAACATATATGATTCGGTACTGCAAGTTTTGGTGATATAAATATTACTACCATTAACGGCCATCAACCGGTAAACGGTAAGAATTATGCGGATATTGTAACACTGACATGAGCAATGATAAAGTGCATGTTGCCACACTTTTCTGGCTGTGACCCTAATGGGTGAGGCTGCATAGCAACATACACTGCAGCATGAAGGCTATACTTCGTCTCCGAAGCTGTTTGCAGCACTGCGAAAGGCAGCGGACACCAGGCCCAATCAGGATCATGCGACCTATATTGGGTTAATTGTGCTCTGACGCGCCTCTCGCTCTACAAAATGGCGGGGCCACAGTCGAAGCACAATTACCTTATTATAGGTCGCAGGATCCTGATTGGGCCGGGCGTCCCCTGCCTTTCGCAGTGTTGCAAACAGCTTCTGAAACTAAGTATAGGACAACTGCGCCACCTTTGCGGCGCAACCCTGGTACTTAAAGCACGTGTTGAACGCTGATTTTTCGCTCCATTGTTAATTAAAAAGACCCTGTCCTTTATGATGCAGGATGGAGTTATGAAAATAGAGCGGAACATAGAGAAATTGTCTTTTTCAATCGTGCTGTTGATCAAAAAGAATTTAGCACTGTAATCAGTTTATGATAGAGAAGAAATGAATTGTTATGTTGTTCTTTCTGCACGTTCTCGACGTGAGTCTATTTAAGAAAGGTAACTGAAACCATATTGTATCGCGGAATTTGTCGAGAACTGAGCAGGAGCAAAAGTTTAAGACGCAGCTGCGTATGTATTGCAAATTTGTGGGTATTTTTCTCCTGTAGAAAGAATCCTTGCAGTGACACATTGTTGACTTCAACGCAGCAATGGAGCTAAATTTATTCTTAAAGAGTGAACTCAACTTTCATTCGAAATAGCAGCTAGAAGAGAAGACAATATGAAAGAACATATTACCATGTATTCAGCTACTGTTTATTTGAGCCACATTTTTTTTTCTAGTCATTTTCTTCATCGCGCATGATATATTTATCGCTTTTTTGGCACATAAACATTTGTAGGATAGTAGAAACATTCTATTATTATCTAAAAAGAAACGGTAGAAAGGCTTGTACGTAAGTTCTGTAAGGGAAAACATGCTCTCGGTTGTTGAGCCACAACTAAGTGCTCGTTTTCGGCCTCCGATGTAGCTCGGTCCGTGCTGGCCGAGTTGAATTCCAGTAATAGTGACTAAACATCTATGAAGTCACAGCACATTAATAACATACGGTGGCTTGAAATTATTGGAAAGATTTTACTATCATATCCATAAACTTTCACTTTGCAATTCCATCATCGTACTATTATAACCCCACTTGCCATACCAGCGTACTTTCGTCGAGTTTATGTTTAAATGTTTATGTTTATGCCGTGTATGCCAAAAACGCTCCCGCATTTGTCTCTTCCACAAAATGTGTGATCAAAACAGTATTTTACACATTCTTTATGTCACCCCAGCATGTTTTATTTCTTCGCGGCGAGACCATAATGAGAAAGATAGCATTCCATATTTTAACACCGTCGTGGATTCTATCTCATTTTCCCCCCAAAGCTAGCAAGGACTGGAATAAGTTATCACCCTTATTATCAACTATAACTAACCCTGATAAGTTTAGAAGAGCGCTTGAAAATGGTTTGCTTTCATGTATGGTTAGTGTTTATTTATTTCTGTTTTTCTTTAATATCTTTGTTTGCGTTTTTATGCTCCCATTGCACCATATCTGCTACCTTGAATGTCTTAACTTGCGCCTATTTTGTTTCATTGCCCACTGAGGAGGTGATAATCTAGTAATTCGCTGCATTTGTGTAATTTGATTATTGGGATTTGAAATATGAGTGCTATAGAGATTTTCAAAACTGTTATTTTTAGAAACTATTGCAGGGAATAGGATTCTGCGCACTAACCAAAAACTTGTTTTTCGCAGAACACGCACGTGCTCAGCTTCTTGGGTACTTTCGAAAGTGCGTACTTCCGCACGAAGTCCGAGCTCGCATGTGGGAGCGCTACGACCAGTTCTGCACTGGCGGTCGCAAGCTGGAGTGGCGACGCCGCACGGGGCGCTGCATCTGCAAGCCGGGATATTACCGCGACGAAGAGACAAAGAATTGCTTCGAAGCGAAGCGCTGCGGAACGTGCGACAGCTCCAAGCACGAAAAGTTCAATGCCTGCCTCAGCGACTGTGAGATGATCTGCGGAAAGCGAGTTATCCAGCAATGCAACAAACCCTGCAAGCCCGGCTGCGAGTGCATGAGGGGATACATCAGGTGAGGATCACGTTCGCTTTGAACGTTTTTGACATCTGAAGTACAAAAGTGGGGACGAATAATTAATGTATAGTGCAGAACATGTGGACGACACAAAAGAGCATATAGCCTGCGTTGGTTTGAGAGGGAGATAGTCGTTTTGTATTCTTGCGTGCTACCCTTGTCAGTTGTGAGGTAACACTGATACATAGCCACTCCATCTGGCCGATAGTGGTGGATTATTTCAGCGTTAGGTATATATGACTGATTTCACGATGCCTTCGTTAGAACACTTGATACCTGCTTCAAGCCCTGCTCAATAGAGAATATGCTCCGTGGTTTGAGATATCTTTTTCGCAGAGCCTTAGGAGCGAGGCATGCGGCTAAAAGGTGCCAGATAGTGCCGTAAATATCATTTGAAAACACGTACTCTCTATTATAGTCCTATTTTGGTTGCTGCGCGCTTCCGTGCACTGAAATGTTTTCCTTAAGGAAGCTCTGAGTCATGCAGAGAGATCAAAACTGCTCCACTCACTTTGAATATTTTATAAAACTTGCTGATGAAGATTTTCATAATTTTTCTAATCGAGTGGCTCGGGCGTAAAAGAGTTTGAAGTCGTCGTCAATACAGTGCCATAAATTTTTAAAAGGAAAAAAAAAATTAAAGCCCTACAGCGTGCTAGCTGTGTTCTAAATTTGATTCAAATACTCACAAAAGCGTCTGTATGGAATTCTTATATTAGAATGTTACCTCGGGTAACGTTTCATAGGCCGTTTAGATATTCAGGAAGTACAAACTGGTATAACAAATGACTTGTAATCAGCAATCCGAAAAAAAAAAATTCCCATTTTGATCTACAGCGCGTCGTAAAATCATCGTCTAGCCCTTCCAATCTCAAGAGGGACGCAGAATCCGCTTTTTATAAGCGCAGCGAAGAAAGTTCTGAAACTGGACGGCGACACATTCTGGAGAGGTCTTAAAATGACGTTTAAAAATGAGCAATATGACAAGATCTTTGCACTATGAATTCAAGTATTTTAGAACTCGTTGGGAATACGAATTCTAGCACCGATTATGTAGTAACAAATTTTGCTTGTTTCATGGATTGAAAGAAGAACACTGGGTTCCTAAATCACTCTCCTTCTATGCACACTCTACAACTACTCTGCTATACACTGCATGATTGTTGGTGTTACCTGCTGTTCTGCGGAATCTGAAACATACAATCCCGGAACAGCAGTCACTAACAGCATCGAATAAAAGACCAAACTGTAAAGAATAGTCATATAACAAGCCTCTTACGCGCTTGAATGGTGCAGCAGAAAATCAGTCAGCACTAAGACGCAAAGAAGCAAACGATTACTCGGAATCTTCTTGAGACGAGCTTTTTTGGCCGCGATGACGTGCGTTTACCCACGTCCTTTATGTCAAGAAACAAACTAAACACAATTTCTCGCGTTTCCCGGCTCAGCATGCATGCCACACCGATTAAAGCCGGAAAAGCTCAAGAAGGGACAATCAATGGCCGCTGTGAAGCGAACTGCGCGATTGACAAGGGAACACAGATCAGGCACTCACACAGCAATGAGCACAATGGTAATGAGGATTGTTGCTGTAATTCCGAAACGGACACGCAACATTTAAAGAGGCGTAGGTGAGAGCCACAAGCTCGGCAGAGCCGTCACTGCCGCTTGTGAGCGTCGAGGCAGGCTACCGTCCACTGAAACGAACTCCGAGCAAAGACAGTTCCCCAAAACTAGACGCATTTTCGCTAAAAACGCTGGTATATTATATCTCCAAAATAGCGGAGATTTTTCATTACTGGTTTAGAAAGACCGCTAAAATAAACCGCCTTTCTTTCTAGAACTTCTGTTATCGATAAGATGGTCTAAGTAGACAGCGATTAGACCAGACTTGTGCCCTCACTCAATACGAGGTCAACAAGCTCAGCGAAATTAAATGTAATTCCGTCCAACACTTCTGTTGTCAATGAATGGCAAAGAAAACGCGGAGGTACAACTTCTCTTCGTAAGCTTTCCTTTAGCCGTCTTTCTAGGACAGATTGAATCCTGATGGCAAGAGCCTTTCCAAAGCTTTATTAAGGTCGACTTTTAGTATATCTCTGAAGTGGACTTACTTGTAAGACGACGTGCTACTTCGAATCGGATACGGGCATTTTATTACGCAAAATAGTAAACAATTTATTTTTTTCACAGACAAGGTGCTTTATGAACTACACTGCTATTAACGGATTGTTAATATAGGCCCCGCGTGTTACATTCGCAGCTAGAGGAAATACTGGAAACGTTTTACCAAGAAACTTTCATTGTGTCAAGAGAAGCTGCTATCAATCTGTTCTTTATAAAATATTATATCTAGTTATCTCTTGAATATTACAAGAGATCAGCACTACCTGATTTCAGAAACGATGATCACAATCCTAGACCTACTCGTGACTGCCAATGTCTGCGAACTGCCTCTGATCGAATAGAGGAAAACCGCTCACGATACGAACGATGTTTCCAGAGTGAAGGTGCATCGACATTAATGTCTGGCTTCAGGCTTCTTCTTTATATTCGCCTTTTACAGAAAGTGTAGGCCAGCAGGGGGCTCTCGAGCAGGTCACTTTGTGCAAGGGTATACAGCTCCTTCTTTTTTTCTCTTAGTCGGAGTATGAGGACAGGACGGCGACAGCAGCGTCAACGTGCAGCCAGGGATCGATGCTGTTATAGCTAGAGCTTTAGAAGCATCTTAGAGAAAAGCAGAAGAAAAGCTCTCTATTGGCTTTGAACAGAATTCGACGTTTAAGCCAACGGGCCCGCCCCTTAAAAGCTGATGGCTCCAGCGGCCACTGCTGCAGTGCTTGCCCGGTTCACCATCTGGACATCGTTATCCGGGATAACGCAGTACACGAAACATGGGTTCACTGGGATTGCAACGTGACTACTGCGACTAAACTAACTTCACGGGGCACATGACCCTGGGATATCAACGCGAGTGCAGTACGGTAAAAATGTGGCCTTCAGTATTAGGGTCTTCAGAAGAAGCACCTTCTATATATATGTGCGCTTAAGTCCTTCCCGCTTTGCCTTAAGTGGGCAGTCTGGTGCCACAGACAAGTAAAAATAGTATATGCTAAGTCTGGTGCACCTTACCACTTTGTACCAGTATCGTGGGAAAAAAACTTGCGGCATAACCAGGATATTATATCTTAAATTGACTGGAAAAGTCGGGTTTTCACAAATGGTGGCGCCATAGTGTGTCCTTTTGCTGCCCCTAATATTTCTTCTGTTTGGGAACATACCATATTTTATGACGATGCCACCATGGCAAACACACAGATATTGGTATCCATTTAAACTCAAGCCAACCTATTTTTTCTGTGTTAATAAATTACAATAATGTTTAGTCCTTAAAAATTTGCTTGATTCGCTTTTAAAATGCGTTTAAAACAGACCACCACACACTCAAGACGCCGCCATACTTGCAGCGGCGCTGCAATCTGTAGCACTGCTATAGACAAGAACAGTTGCTGATATATGCGCTAAATATCGCCGGATTTATTAAGGTTATATATTCATTTTATTGTGTTTCTAGCTATTTTGGTACTCTAAATTAGTTTTAATAAACTCTGGGCCTCTTAGTTAATGACACACTCTGCACGCGACTTAAAGGGGCGATGTCAGGGTCGATCGATGTATTGCCGTTTCTTACTTCTGTGAATAATATACAGGTCTGTTATTCTACACGCACAACTTTAGTGCATAGCAAGCGGTGCATATTACAGAAAAAAAAAAAGCGCGATAGAAATCGGAATCGAGAAGCTCCTCCTACCGAGCTTCTCGATTCCGATTTCTATCGCGCTTTTTTTTTTCTGTAATATGCACCGCTTGCTATGCACTAAAGTTGTGCGTGTAGAATCACAGACCTGTATATTATTCACAGAAGTAAGGTAGCGAATGATCTAGCCCGAGCTCTCACAAACCGGGCGGATCCCCATCCCTACCTCACCCCTCTCCTAGGACCCTACGGCGACAGGCTGGAACACCTACGGTTAGAAAGAAGAATTTTCTCACCACCACACAAACACCTTCCTTCCTCGGACGCTATAGACTGGAGAAAAATACAAACACATTCCCTAATCTTCAAATTTTAAATAAGATAAGCCCAACAAAATACACGAGTTACTGTCCTTGGTGCGGTGCAAGCCCCACACTCTTTCACATCTCTTGGGAATGCCAGGACAAACCTGACCCAACGTTAATAGTGCCATGCCCGACACACGAGCAGTGGGAGGCGGCCCTGACCAGCGACAACCTGGACCAGCAAGCCTGGATTATCCAGCTAGTCCGCAAGTCAGCTGCTGCCAGCGGAGCCCCGGACTAGGGGCACCGACCACCCAGCTCCTGCGAATATTTACTGATTATATGCTCATTAAAAGTTTTCTCTCTCTCTCTCTCTCTCTCCTCCTACCGAGAGCGACCGCCATCTTTAGATGCTCGTGTGATGTCAGAGATGATACGCGGCGGAGCGTCGTCTGCAATGAAGGCTGCAATATCAAAGGACACGTCTCTCTCTCTTTTTTTTTTTTTTTGACCATTGAAACAGTGGTTGTCCCTCATGCAGGAGTGTTTGATGAAAATGTTACCGCACGAAGGCGATATAGAGTAAGGCACGTTTTTTTTTTCGTTTTTTTTTTTCCAGAAGGCACAGTCACAGTCAGTGGGATACACGCGATTACTTTCCTTAGCGACTTATCGACGCACTGATCTGTCGCATCACACTTGCAACGACGCCAGATCGACCAACTGTCGCCTATCACCGTAGTGTGGGGTTTTCGGCCCCGCGACGCCGACGGAACTGATCAGCGGACGGTCGCCCGAGGTGTTTTGGTCGGATCGCGTTTGGAGGCCGAGCGAGATCTCGATACCCCATGAGTGAACGGCTTGACCGTCTATGCTAGTCTTTAGCAACGTCTTATAAAAAATTAGTTGTGGTTTAACTCTGGTTAACCCTAGTTGAATAGCGATAGCAACGGCGGAAGCTTCTTTTGGCTGCTACATTATTTCCACATATCACGCCCTATCAGTGTAAGGTGCTACATTATTGGGGACACTTAAGCTCATCGTTTAAGAGTATGAGGCGAGAGCGTAAGTTACCAGCCTTCTTCTTCTTCTCCGCCTAGGCTGTTCAGGTCAAGCGTGGCGTACGCCGGGGATATGCGACGGCTCGAAACCCCGAGCAGTATTGCTATGGCAGTAAAAGGAAAACAAGCGGCTCCAGTTTATATGTTTCCCCTTCTCATTCGCAATGACTTGGTCAGAGATGTTAGTCGACGCCGAACTACCGGCGCGGTCCGCGACGAATAGGCCTAGCGCGAGATACGCGTGGTTCGGGTCAAGAGTTTCGGCGATTACGGAGCGCGCATTCACAAGCTTTAGCGGTTGAATGTGGTGTCGAGTGTAGTTATCGACCACAAAGAGACGACTGCTTACATCACAAAGCGCGTGCACATTTAGCGGGAAACGTCGATGTGACCCTGTCTGACGAGCGTAGCCGGCAGCTGTCGGAGCCGCTTGTGGGTAGGGAGCGCAGTCGTAATCCGCGAATCGGCGCATTCCTGTGGGAGGTTAGGGCTCACACACTGAATACTATACTAAATGGTGTATGTTTACTGCGTATATGTTGAAGCACTAACGAGACGTCATTTGGATCGGGAGTCGGTGGCTGTCGCGCGCGCGGCGGCGGGGGAGGCGAGACACAGAGACGGCGGTAGATGAAAAGCTCTTGTTCGGGCAGTGAAGCGCTTTCGAATCGCGATTGGTTTTGCGATGGCGCGACTGAAGAGGCGGCGCATGCTTTCGTGCGCTGGCCGTGGCAAGACTGAACATAGTTTTGCAAAAAAGAACGCTTTACTAGCCGGGAATAATTAAGCTTGTCTAACACGTGCACATAACAAGTCAAAGGGTACCGCTCCGTTTAAAATTTTTGACTGCTTTTTGACTCTAATGTCGCAAGGTATGCTCTCGCGTCAACGTATGCTTATTTGGGATTTCCTCTTAGTTTCGGACCGAAAGAGAGACGGGCAATAGCTCAGCAATCAGCAACACAGCGCTAACCCCTCCCCCCTTTCGCCGCGCTCACGGCAGAAGGAAACGTTGGACATGCGCTTTTTTATATGCGGCAACGATTTGTTGATAAGCTAACTCTCATAACGGAAGAATATTATGCTTCTGATTGTATGCATAATAATACAGCATAAGGCCATCGATTTCGGCCTACTCGAATATCTCTAGAAGAAGCCCAAAACAAGTGTGAGGATCACTAAGGTCGCATATTATAGTGAAAGCTTGTCGAAGAAAAAAGAATATGCGAATAAAATATTGTTGCTGAAGAAAAAAAAAGCTCTAAGTGACCACCATCCCCGGCGTGCATGCAAGAGCGCAGCCGACACCGCGAAAAATAGAGACATGGGGATGAGATCTCGTTGTGACGTCAGCGGCTAATGCTTGGCAGAACAAAAAGCGGCTTTCGACATTATGAATAAAAATTCATTTTGAAACTATCTACCAAACCGAACGAGTCCAAACTTTGAGGATTTTTAATTTAACGTGTGTGTGTATAGTGAAACGCAATAATCAGTTTATGCTCAAATATTAGCTGTCATGACCCCTTTAAGCAGCGGGGCAGTTGCTGTGTTCATAGAGCTGCATAGTCACATTCTAGCTCTATGTTGTGCCCACGACGACATTGTTTACCGACACGGACTACTAGTGAGAAAACGAGACTGGTTCGTGGGGTTTAACGTCCTAAAGCGACTCAGGCTATGAGAGATGCCGTAGTGGAGGACTCCGGAAATTTAGACCACCTGAGGTTTTTTAACGTGCACTGACATCGCACAGCACACAGACGCCGTTCCGTTTCGCCTCCACCGAAACGCAGCCGCCGAGGCCGGGATTCGATCCCGCTTCCTTGGGCAGAGTAGTCGAGCGCCGTAACCACTGCGCCACCCGGCGAGGCGAGAAAACGAGACTACCATATAGAAGTTCTAAATAGTTTTGCCGTGTTTCCCAGCTCCACAGCCAGGTATTTGTTATTGGGGATGTTGCTTTTCAATGAAGGAAAAAAAAATGGTGAAAAATTTAGTAGACTGTCCCATTAAGCACTTCTTAATTGTGTTGCGCTTTCACTAAACTTGCTGTCACAAACATGACATCATTGGACGGTTTTGCAAAGTTATTTTTAGTTTCTAAGGAAAAGCAGATCAAAAATATCTAGATTAATATGTTTTATCTCCATAATACTGATTCATCTGACAGGCAATGTTCCAATATATTATTAACGTTGTGAGGAAATGAAGCTTCGATTTAATGTGTTAAATGACGCCAACCTAAATTTTTGTGGCAGGCCTATATGTGTAGTGTTCTGCATGAAAAGCTCCTTTTTAATCTATGGGTTTTAGTGTTTCCAAAAAAACAAAAACTGGAATTACTACTATGCTCATTAAAAACTCGTACTCGAGTCTGGCGTCCAGCCTTCGGAGCAAGGACAGCAGAAGTAAACCATCAGTGGGCTATTTGCACAGATTAGGTTAGTTAAGCAGAGCATGGAGCCCAGCCGAGGGATGAGAGTTAGCCCCCTTTCTTATAGATGTGAGAAGGAACTGAGCATCAGTGGTTGTCTGTAGAGCAGAAAAAGAAAGCACTTCATTAGTACTTGCTTGGCAGATGTGTTTGTTATGCTCCTACGTTAAACGAAAGCTCCAAAAAAACCCTTTAAATGTTAGTTTTTGTGTTGTGTACCCTTTGCCCCCGTCCTGGCTTCCGTTTGCATTAGCAAACTCATCGAAACAACTACCCGTGTCAAATGCCTTTGTAATGTCTTTAACTTAGCTATTCCATCAACCGATTTCTCTACAAATTCATTGCCTGGGTAAAAGGCTGTATCTTCTCTTCCTTATAACACCCCCAGCGTTTCCTTCAACACGGTTCCTATTTACTACGCACCCTTCTGTTTCAACGTTTTTTTTTGTTTTTTGTTAGAATGACGATCATAACATGAGTCTGTTGACTGCATGCTGATAGCTTCTCAGTTACACTCGTATTGACGGTGTTTCGGCGTGTGTATTAAGAGCATTTTGCACTGAAGAGCAGAGCAGTTGGCAATGCATCATTCTCGACGGAGATTTCACCGATATGAAACAAAAGAGTAAGCGACATGCTGAGAGTTAACTGTTATGTAAGTCCTCTACCGAACTGAAGCTACACTGCTGGCCTGTTTATTGCTTTTTGCAGCTGCTCCACTCATTAAAACCCATCTCTAACTTACACGAGGGCCTATTTTTGTCTGTCTTTTCCTCAATCGGTTCTTCCTGCTCTTTCTCAAGAGAAGCGAAACTTTGTGCTCTAATTTTATTTTTCAGGCGTAGCCGTGTGTGGCTACAAAGAATGTTTATTTTGTCGAGGCAGCATTTTGCTATTACAAGAACAAATAGACATACAGAGGGAGCCAACATGCACTCAAACTAAGTATAGTACAAGGGATGTTTTTTTCTGAACTTTGAAATTCGGAGGTTGCAGGTTTGAATCTCATCGGCAGCGTGTGGCTGTGTTTCTTCCATATACTTTTAACCGAATCACTCAGATATTCTATGATTATTTCACACTGATCAATCCCTCCAACAATTCCTATGCTTTTCTGCCCTTGTAGGCATCTCAAAACGATGCATTTTTTTCTTGCATTTGTTTGCTACAAGAGTACAGGTGTGGCACTTTTATCAGCACAAATGACATGACCATTGATGACTAGGTTTCCACGGGACAAAGCATATTTCAACGGCCTGTGGTGATCATTCTTTTTGCGAGGTCTTCGTGCGTTTAAGCCACAGCCAATAATGTTTTTCGTTATTGGGCATCCACTATGACGTCATTACAGAGGACTGGCTTCCGTCTATACATTTTACACCTTATACATGATGTGGCGACATATATGGCATTTAGAAAACACTGTACCCAGAAGTACCTTGAATGTCATGTTAGCTTTGAAATATACTTCTGTGGTGCACAAGCGGTTGTTTGCATTGAAGTTATCCAGGTTATGCGTGCTGACTGAATAAATGGAAGGCTTTATCCCTGTTTAACCGATTATGGGGCCAAATCACGGGAAGCTGCAGGTTCGAGCAGTACGTGTGGCGCTCTGTAAATGCGGATGTTTAACCGCGGCCTCCGCGATAAATTCCGATGCAACGGTGCGCTTGATCGCTATGATCATTGGTTTGTGGCGCCATCCGGGAACGGCTTCGTCAAATGGGGGACATTTAACCCTGCTTAAACCTGATTGGTGGTTCAGTGGTTAAGACGTTCGGCTACTGCACCGGTATTCGAATCAGACTGGTCCGAATCTGCTCAGATGAATTTTTAATGTGAAAGCATAGCAAGATGGTATGGTCCGTCACTGATCAATCATAGGTTCCATCACGCTCTATTTGTTGGCTGGAGAACCTGAAATAAACGTCAAGGATGCTCGCGCCTTGTAGCTGCAGTACCGGACTTAGTTAGGGTTACCCGTGCGAGAACACGTGGCTGTAACCTCACGAAAGAACTTAGCCAATCAGAAATATGGCACAAAAGACAACAATGGTGGGACAAGATTCTCTGTCGAGTGCGATTGCTGTATCAGTGTTTAGTACTAAAACTTACCATGATTTCTAGATAAGTGGCTTCACACAGAGCCCGCCATCGCACCCACAGCACCATGGTCCACAGTGCTGACAGGGACTTAGAATAATTTGCTCTCCTTGAGAGGTTTTCAGCTTCTTGATCTTTAAGAGTGGACTTAATAAAAAACTTCATAGCTGGGTAGCGAAAGCTGTACGTCGCAGGGGTACTGTCAGCAAAGAAACGATCCGGGTTGATAAGTCGAGGCAGTGGCATCCAATGGCAAACAGATAGTGGCATATTGGCTATACCTGCATTAATAACGCACGTAGGAAAACATTCTGAAGAATAATCTATGCCAGAGTGTTCCATGCGGAAAACAATAAAGGTGGGCAGAACACTGTTATTTCGGTTACTTGAAAAGCACCACTTGACTATACAATTTTCTTTCACCTTATATAATCTTTATGTTCTAAAGCTGTGTCAGGAATGCTGAGTTCGTAACCTGGAAGGAGTTCGCATGTTCTTTAGAGTGCAGCTCCGACAGTCCGAGAAAGAGAATATATTATGTTCAAGTTCACTCTTTTCATTATTAAGTGAAATATTGCTTGACATCAAATAATATTTCGAAAACCGGATAGAAACTGCTTCAGGAAGGAGAGTAAAGCATCATAATTCTTGAATAGGAGGGGAGAACAGTTACTGTTGCGCACTTAGATTAGTTAGCTTAGTTAGCACTGTAACTTCAAGATCACTATGAGAAAAACTGTCTCACGCGTTTATGTTGGCGGGAACAGCAAGGAAAATTATTCCTCTCTTTTTTGGCAGTGAAATCACTGTATAGATAGCTGATCTTTTATTTTCAGTCAGGAGTGAGTAAGGATTAACAAGTTCCAATTGTTTAGGACACTATCTTGCCCGCAGGTGTCGGGCAATTTACTTCGCATTATGAAATCCTCTGCATGTACCTTGTACAGAACTGAAACTCCACACGGATGATAAATTTCGCCGAAGGAATCTGTAAAGATTCACTAACACATACTAATCTTTAAAAACTCATGAAGTTTTCCTTACGCCTACTGGAATTGGTACAAAAGCTTTTGGCAGGCGAGTGTTACAGTGTGATTTCTTATTTTCCTTTAGCAGTCATGAAATTTCCTTCTATGGCTGTGTGTTTTGAACGCAGGAATAATCTAAATGTTAGGAAAACTTATAACTTGACACATTCGAGGTTTACCACAAAGTGGTAGAAATTTGTGTTGCAGGCAGAAAAAGTAATGAGCATATTGTTACGGGGTAGTTCAGCTTGTAGCAGAGGGCGGACACCGAAGACAAGGCTTTCCAACGGACGTTCTCTGTAGGCACCAGCCGACGCTGTTGAACGTCGTCTTCTCTCAAACACTCACGAGAGTCTTCTTCTTCTTTCCTTATGCGTATGCGTTCTTCTTCTTTCCTTATGCGTTGCACCGCCTAATGTGACACTACCCCGGCGGCTGAAAAGCACCATCCCGGTGCGTACTAGCGTCCAAACCAGGGTCCATGTAGTACGGTTTTAGGCGTGCAACATGGACCGTCTCGGTGCGTGGTGTAGAGGCATGGCGGACGGGATGCAAGGGCGCAATTTCGTATGTAACTGGTGTCACTTGTCGTAAAATACGGTAGGGTCCTGTATACCGGGGCAAAAGTTTTTCCGAGAGGCCAACGCGGCGAGCTGGAGTCCAGAGCAGCACGAGAGAGCCGCAAGAATACTCGGTGTTGCGATGACAGGAATCATAGCGACGTTTCTGGGAGTGCTGAGAGGCTGCGAGTCGGTTGCGAGCAACAACGCGGGCAGCATCAGCTCTGGCTCTGGCGTCACGAGCATATGAGCTGGCAGTGGTGACAGACGGGAGCAGGCTGTCAAAAGGAAGCAGAGGTTCACGGCCGTATAAAAGATAGAAGGGGGAGTAGCAGGTAGTGTCGTGACGCGACGAATTGTAAGCGAATGTCACAAATGGCAGCGTTATGTCCCAGTCGCGGTGGTCATCAGAAACGTACATAGACAACATGTCAGTCAGTGTCCGGTTAAGGCGTTCGGTAAGCCCGTTCGTCTGTGGATGGTAGGCAGTCGTGAAAGAATGACGAACGTTGCACAGCCGTAGGATCTCGTCGACTATACGAGCCAGAAAGCAATGGCCACGGTCGGTGAGCAGTTGGCGGGGAGCTCCATGGACGAGTATAACGTCGTTCAGGAGGAAAGCAGCGACATCAGTTGCACAATTGGTTGGTATTGCTCGAGTGACCGCGTAGCGTGTGGTGTAATCAGTGGCCACCGCAGTCCATTTGTTCCCCGATGCGGACAGTGGAAAAGGCCCTAGAAGATCCAGACCCACTCGACAAAATGGGTCTATGGGGATGTCGATCGGCTGCAGAAGTCCAGCTGGTAAAACTGACGGCTTTTTCCGGCGTTGACAGCGGTCACAAGCAGCTACGTAACGGCGGACTGCGCGATATAGGCCTGGCCAAAAGAACCGACGACGCACACTGTCGTATGTGCGAGAGACGCCTAAATGACCCGCTGTAGGAACGTCGTGAAGCTGTTGAAGGACGGCTGAGCGTAGGTGCTGAGGGACTACTAGTAGAAGGTCGGGGCCATCAGGTCGCATATTGTGCCAGTATAAGGTGCCGTCGTGGAGCACAAACAAACGAAGGGAAGGGTCATCGCGATCGGCGCTGAGGCGATTGATAATTTCGCGAAGCTGAGGGTCCTGGCGTTGCTCATGGCGAATGTTGGAAAAATCAGAAATAGAGAGCACGCAAGCGTCATTGTCACATTCAGGTTGGCTTGGCGGGTCGACTGGATGACGGGACAGGCAATGGGCGTCTCGATGCAACTGGCCAGACTTATAAACTACTGAAAAATTGTACTCCTGAAGGCGCAAGGCCCAACGTCCAAGGCGGCCAGTAGGGTCTTTGAGTGTAGAAAGCCAACACAGTGCGTGGTGGTCAGTGACTACTGTGAATGGCCGCCCATACAAGTAAGGGCGGAACTTTGTAATGGCCCAAACTAAGGCTAAGCACTCACGTTCAGTGATTGAATAATTTTGTTCGGCCGCAGAGAGGAGTCGGCTGGCATAGGCGATGACGCGGGGTAACCCGAGCTGACGTTGTGCGAGAACGGCACCAATTCCATGACCACTTGCGTCGGTGCGTACTTCTGTGGGCGCTGACGGATTGAAGTGAGCCAACACTGGCGGACCGGTGAGGTGGGCAATAAGAACGACGAAGGCGGCCGATTGTTCGTGGCCCCAGGTAAAGGAGACCTCTTTTTCCAGAAGCTGCGTGAGCGGACGGGCTATTTCTGCGAAGTTTGGTACAAATCGCCGGAAATATGAGCAAAGTCCGAGGAAGCTACGCACGTCGCTGCTAGATTTCGGTTTAGGGAAATCCCTTACAGCGCGAATTTTGTAGGGATCCGGCTGGATGCCATGGGTGTTGACTAAATGTCCTAGGACCTTGAGTTCCCGGCGACCAAAGGTACACTTCTTGGAGTTCAACTGAAGGCCAGCTCGTCGGAAGACGCCAAGAATAGCCGAAACACGATGGAGGTGGCCTTCGAAGGTTGATGAAAATACGATGACGTCATCGAGGTAGCACAGACATGTGGTCCATTTGAGCCCGCGTAATAGGGAGTCCATCATACGCTCGAATGTCGCAGGGGCATTACATAAGCCGAAAGGCATCACCTTGAATTGGTAGAGGCCATCCGGGGTGACAAAAGCCGTCTTTTCACGATCTCTTTCGTCAACAGAGATCTGCCAATATCCAGAACGGAGATCGATGGAGTAGCACCATGCAGGCAGTCGAGAGCGTCATCGATCCTTGGAAGAGGGTACACGTCTTTCTTAGTTATCTTGTTTAGGTGTCGATAATCAACGCAAAACCTCCAGCTGTTGTCTTTCTTTTTGACGAGTACTACCGGAGACGCCCAGGGGCTGCTCGACGGCTCAATAATGTTGCTTGCCAACATTTTCTCTACTTCTTCGTGAATGATCCTGCGTTCGGAAAGAGCAACTTTGTAAGGCCGTCGATGAATAGGTCGGGCATCTCCAGTATCAATACGATGTGTGACGACGGACGTTTGGCCCAGGGATCCGTGACCGAAATCAAAAATGTCGCTGAATGACCGCAAAAGGCCGGCAAGGGCGATGGCATATTCGGGACGCAGGTCAGAGGCAACCATGGCTGAGATGCGGTCCTCCGGACTATGTGATGGGACAGGTTGTGCAGGTACGTCGGCGTGACGGTCGGACAGCACTGCAGAAATGGTAAAGCTGGACAAAGGCGACAGCTCGGCAAGGAAAATGCCCTCCGGGAGAACTTGTGAAGACATGCTGAAGTTGAGTACGGGAATGTAGGTGAGGTTATTCTCGACGTGTACAATGTTATGAGGTAGGACGATGTTGCGCTGTAGAGCGACGTCGGTGATGGGGTTGACAACGTAGTCGCCGTCAGGAAGGGAGGGAAAAGGTGACATGGGCACGTATACTGCCGCCTCGGGAGGTAGGCGAGTAAATGTACTGGAGCGGAGGCGAGGCTGGGATTGGTCAGCACTGGGGTCGTGAACACAATAGGGCAGGGCTAGGCGCAGAAGTCCGGCGGAACAGTCAATGAGAGCGGAATGGGCTGTTAAAAAGTCTAGGCCTAAAATCACGTCTTGAGGACAAGTATTAAGGACGGCGAAGAGCACAGGGACATGGTGGCCGGCGATGCTAACGCGTGCAGTGCACATTCTGATGATGGCAGCAGTTTTTCCATCAGCAACGCGAACTGTAGAGGTGTTAGCGGGCGTAAGAACTTTTTTGAGGCGCTGGCGGAACGACGAACTAAGAACTGAAATATGGGCTCCAGTGTCAATGAGAGCGGGCACAGGGACTCGATCTACGAGGACATTGATCAGGTTGCGGCGTGGTGCGATGGTCGAAACACAGTTGGCTGTCCGGGTTGGTAACGCAGCGTCACGTCCGGGCGCTGCGTTGCCTAGTTTCCCGAGTAGGTGCCTTGGTACGTTGGGGACAAGCTGCGGCGACGAGTAGGTGATCAGGAATGGTGGGCTTGAGGCAATGGAGAACGGCTAGGACGACGGTCTTGGTCTGTTTTCTCAATACGAAGATGTGCTGGGGTGACAGAAACGCGTCGTGGTGCATAATAGTTATGGCGGACAGGGCTGTAATAGGGCTGAGAGGGGGGAGCCGGACGGCTGCGGCAATAGCGGGATGTATGGCCAACTCGACAGCAGACGAAGCAAATAGGCCTATCGTCAGATGTGCGCCACTCCGCAGGATTGCGGGTAGGGTAGCGCGGTGTGTAGGGCGGGGTTGTGGCAGCAGCAGCAACCACTGGGATTGGCTGTGGTGCAGGGGGTGGTGGGGCAGGATTTGAAACGAGGCCCACATTAGCGAATTCTTGGCGGACAACAGCCTGTATCATAGCTATTGTTGCCTGTGCAGGAGGTGACGTATGTGTAACAGGAGTCAAGGCCTCGATTTCTCTGCGGACGATGGTAGTGAGGTTATCCTGACTTGAAGGCTGCTGTAACGTGGGCAAGTCGTCACATGAGGATGTAGTCGCGGTGTTGGGAAGGCGCTGAAACCGATGGACGATGCGGCGCTGCTTCGCCTGTTAAATCCTGGTATGAAACGTAAAACGGCATTGTAATTTGTGCTAAGTTTTTGTTCAGTGCGACATTTATTATCCTTCATTGTCGTAAAACGTCGCAGGGCATAAAACAAATTTCTGTGATGTGTACAGGAAAAAGAATAAAAGAGTTTCCACGACCGCGAAATCTTGGGCACAAAACAATTGTCATAGCCAAAACGTAATTTTAACGCTGCATTATTATGATAATAATACGCAACTTGCATTAAATGTTTCCTCGATTATCAGCAATAATGACGATAGCAATATTTCCGGTTTCTCTCGTCTTGACCCGCGCCCCAGTTTTCTATGTCACTGAGCACAAAGACACGTGTCATCATTTTTTTCTAGTAACACTTAATGGCCCGGCTAGGGACATTATATACAGGGGGAGTTGTTATAGCTATGATCTCGAGTCACATATAGCAAAAGGAAGACAATAACAACAAATAGCAGTAACATTCTCTTCTGCAGATCCAATGGATTTCAAGATTAAGTCAGAAGTAGTATAAGTCTAAGAAAGGTCCACTCTACAATTAATTGAAAGGTGTCTCCTTAAAAGTAAGGCGAGTGAATTTGCTATGATTCATTGGACAAGAGAACGTCTATCTGTTGTTATTAATCATCTATATCAGGCGTGTATGGAACATCGGCACGCGGGCTACGCATTGGTTTTTATATAGTATATTTCCAAGATGTTTCTTTTGCGCGGGTGGGAGGGGGGGGTGGATATATATTCACATGCTTACCGCGACGCGGCCTCGGTGCTCAGCCGCAACGAAGGCAAAGCGGTTGTTAGCGCGTCAGGAGCGCTGGGGCTAGAGCGCGTTCGAAGATTAAAAGGGTTTCTCCTTGGGTCCATCTGCACGTCCCTGTATGTCTACACGAGCCTATGCCAACTCACACGCCCACGGCTTTTTGGGTCACGACAATATACATGATACATCCAATGCTTGAAGTGTGGCTCCATAGGAGGGAGGTCGCTTTGAGCACAGGTGGAAAGGGAAATAAAGAGGAAAGAGAGAAAACGGCTGGTGACCTGCTTCGCGCATCATTTTATAGAATGGGGAGAAATCATTTTTCTCCATCTCGTGTTTTACAATATACTAATATACTACTGCACACGATACGTACAGACAGCTGCTCTCATTTCTGCCAGAGCAGGAGAGGTTTCCACCCTTTTGCTGCACTCCGTCATTCTTCGCCACGGCGCCCCTCACGGTCATCATCAGTGATGGTGGTCGTCAATTCACTGCCGCTATGTCGTTCAATTGTTACTCCGGCTATGCCACTGTGATATTGGCACTCTACGCCCTATCATCCACAGACGAGTGGCCTCACAGAGCGCATATATCGCACCTTGAACATGTTGGCGATGTGCGTTGACACTGACCATAATAACTGGCCCACAATGCTGCCCTTAGTCATTTACGCGTACAATGCTGCCCAGCACGAGACCACCAGGCATTTGCTGTTCTTTCTTCTTCACACTCACTCGCCACGCACCTTTCTCTATACGATTCTGCCATTTTACATCCATCCTGATACATCCGTTTCAGAGACGCTATGCCGTGCAGAAGAAGAGTTCCGACTTAATCGTTTGAGAAAACTAAGCGTGCAAGGTCGCACTAAGGCATGGTACGATGACAGCCGCATTGCAGTCAAGTATGCTCCCGGTGACTGCGTTTGGCTGTGGACCCCTCTACGCCGACGAGGCCACTACCAGAAATTTATCTGCACGTACTCCGGTCCCTTCGTCATCCTCGAGTGCCTCTGTGACGTAAATTACGTTATTTCTAAAGTTACTTCGGGTCATCGCCGATGCTGCAAGTCCCAGGCCGTCCATGCCACTTGCCTAAAATTAGTTGTGGTTTAACTCTGGTTAACCCTATCAGTGTAAAGTGCTACATTATCGAGGACACTTAAGCTCATCCTGTAAGTGTACGACGCGAGAGCGTAAGTTACCAGTCCTCTTCTTCTTCTTCTGCTCCTCCTCCTTGGCTGTTCAAGGGTCAAGCATGGCGTCTGCCGGGGATACGAGACGACTCAAAACCTGGCGCAGTATTGCTATCGCAATAAAAAACCTTGCCGTCGGCCTGCTGATTAATGTAGTTGCTCGAGGACGAGCTTTGACTGAACCAGCGGAAGTGATACGTTGCGCTCAGCAGCAATGGGATGAAGATGAAGAGGTGAAGAGCGGAGGCACACGGGTTGAGTGACTGACCGTTCACTGACCGTTCCGCGACGTCTACATACCATATAAACAAATTAGTTTTACGAATTACTACTTTGTAACAAGATGTTCATTGATCTTATTAATACTCGCCCTCGAATTGCCGAAACAACAAAGAGGTGTTCTCACAACCACTGATAAGAATAAATATGACAGCTTTCTTCGCATTCATAGACCCCTTTTACGTGCGTGTAGGGTTCTCAGAACCCTTCTTAATACTGGTGGGGGTCTCAAACCACCCTAGACCTCTTGACTTTAAGCCCTGGATACAGGGTGATCTGTAGGCCACATTCGCCTTGTTTAGAGTTCCTCAATGTGTGCGTCTCCGGTCGCATCGAAGGCACTCTCTATCCTGCCGCCATCTGCCGCCATCTATTGCGCCGCGGTACAAGCGCGGTGGACCTCCTGCGCTAGGTGCAGCCGCCGCGGCTCCGGTTAAACGACATTGAAGACATGCTTCCGGCGGCGCTGCGATGATGGTTCATCATATCCATGCTGAATCTTCTCTCTGCATAGTTTACACCTTCCTTCCTTCTCATACGGATAGAATGGAGCGGAATTTACGCTACACGTAAATTACAGCATTACACGTTGAAAGAAGTTGTTCATCTATTGTTTTCTCTCTGGGTTTGTGGTGTCAGCACTTAAAAAAGGGCAACACTGACTAGAGTTTGTCAATATCGTTTAACCGGAGCCGCCGCAGCTGCACCGGAAGCCGCTCCTGCCAGAAGGTCAACCGTGTTTGTACCGCGCTATCAGATTTCAGCAAAATCTGATAGTGTGGTATTTCGGCACATTGTTGTGACTCGTCCGGCATCAAAAGGTACATTATGGATATATTTTGATTGGAAGTGTAAGTGTTTTTTTTTTTCTGCCGCTGTGATTCATACCAGTCTTGTAGGCGTTATCTAAAAAAAAAAAAAGGAACTAAATACGTTTTTCGTTTTCCTAAAAAAAAAAAAGCAATGCATTTCCACCCTATGTTGGCTACAAATAAAGGTGAAGCGTTACCATTACCTTTAGGAAACAATACCGCACTTTACTCTGATGTTACACCATAGCTATAAGTTTAATTTGTGCGTCTTCGCTGCAATAACTCCTGAGAACAATTTTATGAAGCTCATATTTCACATATAACTTCCCGTACAATCAACGATCCTATCCAAAATCTTGATTTAACGAGAATACTTCACATAAATGTACAAGAGCTTAGCAATATTACAGCGGGCTAAAGTTGCCTGTAGAGTTACATTTTATGCCTTCTAGCCCTGTGGCACATGGTGAATCCTTTTTCTGAATGTGACATTAATACAAAATGACACTTCATCATCAGTTCTAACTTCATAAAGAAGACAGCGCTGAACTCTTGACAAATTTACTTGAATGTTGCAAAATGTGACGCTCCAAAAAGGTTGGTGTGCTTCTACTTCCAAATAGACGCGCAGATTGAGTAGTAATAATGCAATACTTAAGCGGCGTAAATCCGGAAAAATATATTTGCGCACATAAATATTTTCTTACTTGAACATTCATAATTTCTGCAAAAAATGCGAATGTTTATGTGAAGGTGTTCAAGGACAGCCTCGGTTGCTCAGGAATTCGATAACCACAAACGTAGCCGCAATTGCACTGCCAGCAGCTATGGCATATTTTAGGCAAGGGGTACGTCGCGTGTCATGTTGACCATCTTTGTGGTATCACTCTTGGCGACCAGGGGTAGGACGGGGGGTGGGGAGGGATTTAGAGGAGAGGAAAAGGATGGAGTGGAGGGCAGTTGGCTGTCACCGCCTAGATACTCACGTTGCACTATAGGCCCATGCAAGCCTACAGGCAGGGATGGAAGGTAGGTGAATGCAAATGTGAATGCGTGTTTGTGCATGTGTTCCGTGATTGTGGATGCGTCGTCAAGGGCAAGTGTTTTATGGCATACATTCGAGCCGCAACAAGGGTCATTGAGAGCACCTGCACATTATGTTTATTTGCAATATCAAGTTTAGGTGCTCTGCGCGTTTTTTAAAGAGGTTGGTTGGTTGGTTTGTGGGGTTTAACGTCCCAAAGCAACTCAGGCTATGAGAGACGCCGTAGTGGAGGACTCCGGAAATTTCGACCACCTGGGGTTGTTTAACGTGCACTGACATCGCTAAGCACACGGGCGCCTTGCTTTTCGCCTGCACTGAAAAGCTGCCGCCAAGGCCGGGATTCGATCCCGCGTCCTTGGAACAGTAGTCGAGCGCCGTAACCATGCACTGCGCCATCCCGGTGGGGTATTGCGAAAAAGGGTACGGAGGGAGGGGCAATTGGAATAACTAATAACGTGACCACCTCACTATACCGAAATATATTAACGTAAGTAGGTTACTCGTTACAGTTCCGAAATGGTAACGGGTATATTACTAAGTTAACCGAAAAAAATAAGGCGGTACCGATAACGCTGTTACTTGTAGCGCGTTGCCGCCAACACTGTTGCACACTCAGTTTCCCCTATAACGTCATAACGGAACGTTAACTCCATACCTACTAGTGTGCACTAATTGGTGCATTTCAGTCGTATCAGAAACTTAAGCTACCGCATGTCATAGCCATCATTTTGTTTGCACAAGCCATAGATCCCTATCCCGAGGTCGACAACAAACTTCTCGCGACGAACGCCGGCCTGCCCTTCAGGGACCTTAGCCACGGAGAGCATGTTATGCTTTTGAGAGCTGTGGAGGCTGAATTAGGAGGCCATCAACAATGTCTGAGCACCAGCGAGGCGGCAGTGACGGCAGCAAGCAAAGCTATAGGTGTGGACACTGACATCGCCGAGCCACCATCAATACTGCTACGTGTGGTCATTTTGAGGCGAAAGCCTTTAATGGCTCATGCTGTCGTCGACAAACTGTGTCCCGCTTTTGCGGCGTTCTCATTGGCCGAGACAGGATTACGTCATAGAAGTCTCGACCAATCACAGAGCACCACCACAGTATGCGCGAATGCGTGCCTTATATGGCCATATGTCAATCAATGATCAATTACTAATTGAATAATGACCAACGGATGAGTAATTAGGTAATCCATTAATAACTAAGTAATGAAATATTAATTGCCTAATAAATATATTAGTTATCTACTTAATTACTAAGAGTTAATTAACTAACTGCTTAAATAATTGCTAGTTAGCGCCAGTTGCATAGCAGAATGCGGTACTTAAGCTTTCGCCTTTCACTACTTTAGCTGCTAAAGTCCCTCGTAATTTTTCAATAGTAGCGAAAGGTGAAGCATACATTTTTGACAGAATTAAAAATGAGACCATATAATCTATTTTACTCGACTTCCTTTTTCTCCTTCGCTGTTGTATTTCTTAACTGGACCAACAGAGATGCACTTTGTTCGACTCTTCCTTGGTTGTTTACATCTGCAATTTCTTACTTAAAAGGTGTCAGTGTCACATGCTGTGCAGAGTGCATGTGATGCTAACGTATGCGTTATGCGGGGACCTAATGTACCACATAGCTCTGTGCATGCAACAAGTATTGCCTGCATACAGAGGCGACTACAGAAGAACGAACATCGAGAAATTAGAATATTTCGAGGGAAAAAGGATATGGCGTAACGTAAGGAGACAGGAAACATGTCAAGTGGGACAGGTATCAAACTTTAGTTAATAACAGTCTGGTCGAAATCAAGATGAAATGGGCATGGACCGCACACGCCGTGCAAAGAGAGGATAACCGATGGTCGCTGAGGGTAACTAATTGCACTCCAAAGAAAATAAAATTGTAGCAGAAGGTGTCAGGAAATTAGGTGGTTGGATGAGATTAAGAAGTTTGCAGAGGTCAAGTGATGGAGCCGCCACAGGACCGGACTAATTGGAGAGATATGAGCGAGGCATTTGGTCTGCAGAGGATGTAGTCATGTTTATGAGAATGATCTTTGCAAATCCAATGCTTATGAAGATGCGGGGCGTCGGTGAAACCACCTAAAAGCCAGTAAAAAGACTAAACACACTTAGTGGTCAATCGTTTAGCAGGGATCGCAATTTAAATTTGACCCTCTCTTGTCCCGTCCTGCGTACCATGTACCAACAGCCCATATTCGCCCTGTTCTGACTTTGCTATTTCGCAGATCTTATTTATGTGTATTATTTTATGACGAATTACCGCTGGAACACAGGTACGCTGTCGCGCAGCCATTGACGAGTTCCTAAATGGAGGCACTTCATTACTTTTGGTCATAATTGGCTTTCATGCAACCACTGGGTATGACGTGATTCTCTGTGAAATATGCCGTAGGCACTACAATATAACAGTTCATAATAGCCTTTTCTATTATCTGGTCCTGTGAAGGGCTGCTCACTATTCCTTGAAAGCAACCTCCAGAATACGAGTCTATTGTTTTGTGAATAATTCAATACCATTTATGACGATGTTGTGTTCTGATCTTTCGTTTCAGGAAATACAAGAAAGGGCCATGCGTCCCAGTCAAGTCATGTCCACCGAAGTGTCCGGCTTACATGAGGTTCGTGTTGAAGAGAGAGCGCTGCCCTCGGGTGTGCAACGAGGCCCGAGAGGACACGTGCTCTGATGCCAACGAAGGCCCCGGATGCGTGTGCAAGAAAGGCTTCGTCCTCAGGGCCACCTTTGGAACCATTCGTACACGCACATGGTGCATACACGAGTCTATGTGTCACTTCCCCGATGAAGAGAAGAAAGAGACCAGAAAGGATGGCAGCGGGAAGGGCGTTAAAGACTCAACGACTGGCTGGGGTAGCGGTAGTGGGCATGACTACGGTCTTGGCCCTAAACCTACGGAAGGACAGAACCCTTCAGAAGATTCTACCTCGAAAAAAACTGGCGGTGACTTGTACTTGGGGTCAAGTGGGTTTCCTAACTTCGGCGACCTAGACAGCGCAAAGGGTCGCGGTCCGAAGACGTCCGATGATTGGTCCTCAGGCCAAGCAAAAGTTGACGATTCGCATCAATCCGACGATTGGTTCAAGAAATACGACATATTTAGTGGCTGGAAGCAAGATAAAATGGATGCTAGCTTGTCACCAACTAAAGTCGTTGATAGCTGGACTCCTGGTGCGAAAGGGAAGTCACAGGCAGAAATTGGTACAAAAGGTGGCTCTTCTAGTAAGGGAAAAGGGAGCGGAATCCCCGGTGTTGGGTTTGCGAGCACAGATGGGCTTCCAGATATTGTAGACGAGGGTGTAAAGGGGAATCCATTCGGTGACTGGAATGCCGACGGAGGTGGAGATCTGGCGCCGAGTAAGGTCAATGATGAATGGCTTCCTGGTAACAAGGGTTCTCACAAAGGAGGCAGTATAAAGGGGGGTTTCCGCAGCCAGAGCAAGAGAGGCGGAATTCCAGAAAGAGTATCCGCGGTACCGGATGGACTTCCTGATCTAGGAGACGGTGGTTACAAAGGGGCCCCTAGAGTCAGTGCCACACGACATACTGTAAAACATGCAGGTATCACCAAAGGAGTAGCTAGTGCCGACGGCAGCTCCGGCATTGCAAAGGGAATCATTATTGCAGGTGTTAATCTGGGTAAGAAAATATTTAGCGGCCTGGGAAGCATAGCCTCCTTCGGAAGTCTTTTAGATTACTCGCGACCTGGACTAGGTAAGGCAGAAGGTTCTGTTGGAAATATTAAGGACAACCACGACGTTTCTGGGAAAAGTTTACATGGTGAAGGGTTAATATCCAGGAGTTATGCAAGTCGAGACCTGATCAGCGGCGCGCGAACGAAGACTATATGGAGACGGCGTCGAAGAGCGGCGATGACAGCATCCACAGTCTTCGGACTCGAACAACGCAGGACCGAGGATTTGAAGATACCCCTAAAAACACTTCTAGATGGTGACAACAAACTAGAGGAGCGCGGCGACCCCGAGGTGATGGTAGAAGCAAAAAGCCTTTACTTTAATTATTTGAGTCATAAAAATCCTGTTGGAAGCGCCCCAACAGAAGAACAATACGTTTGTGATGAGCTGAATCTGATACCGAAAGTACGCATTTTTAGTAGACTATCGATAATTTCCCACCATCCCGCTGAGCTGTGAGTGGGCGTAAAGGGGTGTATTGCTGCAAGCATTGTTTCACAAAAATGATAATTCAGTGCATCGCGTTTAGTGGTCAGCCTACTTCATAAAATTATATCGGAGTGGTCACATCGAGGAGAAGAAGATTATAAATGAAATGCTAGCTAGAAGTCTTAAATCACTGGGATACTTTTCAGGGAAGGCATTTGCAAATTAGGTAGAAAGTGCTTTGACATAAGGGGCCAGTATAGATTTTTGAGCATTATTTTCAAGCAAAGTATAGGCTTATATGAACTCATGAAATAACACACTGTATATAGATCGTTGCGGCGCGTTCTTTTAGAACAAGTTGCGGGATGCGTTTGGGCATTATGCTTACAAACAGAACGATGACGAACAAGGAAAATGGAAGGACAAACACCACACAGTGCTTTTTAGTATGCCCTCCCGTTGCCATTGTTTGCCGTCGCTCTGTGTATATAAAAGTTCTTTCGGGACTGGAACATATATGACGCGAGAATGAACCCGTCAACAGATTTTCTTTACTTATTGATCTTTCTTGGATACAGAGGCTTCTGTTTTAGTCTAAAATCAAGGCCTAAAAGATCTTTATGTAAAATTTAAATTCTAGTTACATATCGGCAAGCATTCAATCAAGCCTCTGACGGCCTCAGGGGAGCCTGGCGTGAAACACTGGCGGCATTCATAAATTTGCAAAAAAGGGATGGAAAACGCTTAGTTTATAAACGTTCTAGCTAGATTTTTGTCAATATGACCGTTTAATTAAATGTTACTTGGAACTAATTTAGATATATCTTCGTTCACCAGAAATTCACTGCGCGTCAGGAAATTTGCATTCTTAACATTTTTACGTACGTGGAAACACGTCCAGGACACATAATATTTTTATGTCCTCTCTTATACGTTCTATTGCGATGGTTCTGCGATTACGCTTAAGAACGAAATACTAAAGGCGCGTATCCAGATGCCTTTTTGGTACCGCCAGAGTCCAAATGCTGCTTCCTGGGACTAAATAAGACCATGCCGCTTCTGGCGTATCGCAAAAACCACTATTATAGTCCCTACTCTTCGATATCTTGGTAAAAAATTAGTAAGACAATCATAATTAGAAGTATAGAACTCGAGAAGGAACCACACATTCATGTACCGGTGCAGACAAAAGTAAACGAATTAGGCTTTTTCCTTCTACAATTCTTCACGCGTTGCATAATTGAAACCTGCAGTCATTGTATATATGAACCGGTTGTAGGTACCCCTTTCCTTTACACGAATAATGTTTTCTTACCTTTAGTGCACAAGGCATGGCTTTAATTTGAACGGAAAAGCGGGCTCCGTTTACTTATGTCCGCACCTGTCCGTTATAAAGGTGCTAGCATTAATATCAAGACAAGGAATGAAGAAAGAAGATGCACAAGAGACATTCATCGGCGGTAAGTTCTTCAGGAAGTATCATTGTGCTCATTTGAAATATTGTGCCTGCATGCGCCAGCAGGAACAAAACTGTTACTATACAAGAGAAAAACAAAATAGGGTCGTCGACGTGCGCTAAGATCTTTTACTAAATGTAGCGGTTTTATGCATCGTCTTTGGTCGCCCTATGACGTCGTAAGACACCGAACAATCGCAAAAAAAAACAACAAAAAAGCTTCGTAATGCATTGACATCCCCTCACCGCTGCGTTTTCTTTGGCTAGGGTAGCATCGAACGGCAGCTGCTTATCACGTTTGTTAGCGAGCTACGTTTCCTGTTCATAACTGTAAACCAGCAGAATGCGCTGGTGAAATCACATTTTATAGCCTCTTTGAGTAAGGCTTTTGATGTGGCAACTGCAGCTCTGACGTTATATACAGGGTGTCCAAGCTAAGTTTAGCCAAAGGTTAAAAATGAAACATTCGAGGTAGGCCAGAGAAACCGCTTGTACACTGCAGCTGCCAGCCATCTGGCGCACCGCAGGCAATTTTTTCTTTCGTAATTAAGTAATTAGTAATTACGATAATTTTCTAATTTACTATCTATCGCCTTTATACACAAAATATACACAAAATTGAAGGGCACATTCTGAAACGGCCTTTACATTTATTTCCTATAAAAAAGCCTCATGTGTATCTTTTCATCAAGGTTTAGAGAAAGTCCGCGAAATACAAAAATATCCCGTGACTAGCGCATTCGCGCGCCCCGATCGCGCTGCTCTAAACTGGGGCTTCAGTGAACGAAAGCAACTTTGGCCGTGGCTCCAGGGCTCCATTGCTGCGACAGACAGATAAATTAGTGATGGTTTCTTCGTCCACTTCAGGCTGTTGCAGCGAACTCACCCGCCACCACCGAGATTTTAACAAGGCCAGCGCACACCAGCAGCCTACGTCGCGACAAGAGAGGATGGGAGGTAAAGCAGCGTCAAATGAAGGTGCGAGCGCGGATCTGAGTCCCGTGATGTCCTCTCGCTACTTTATCCAAGACCGTACGCGCGGATTCATTGGCTTTCTTTTTCGCTCTTCCGCTCGTCGTGATGTTCGCTGATGGGAGAGAAGGTCATGAAAAGGCCTTGCTAGAATCTCGGTGGCGACGACTCACCACGTTCAATGCAACCGTCACTTTACATATCAGACTAACACTCGAACTTGGCTGTCGAATCAAGGCCGCAGCTAAATTCGTTCACTCAAACCACGATTGAGAGCACCACAATCGTGGAGCGCGAATGCGTTAGTCACGTGATATTTTGTATTTCGCGGGCTTCTTTAGAGCTTGGAAAATGGATACACGCGAGGGCTTCTTTATAGGAAATAAATGAAATGGGGTTTCACATAAGATTCTGTCCAACGTTTCACATGGCATTTACTATCTGTAGCAATAGGTTCTAAATTCAAAACATTATCCTAAAATGATTTGTTAATTGCAAAGTGCATCTGGTGCAGGCAGTGCACCAGATGGGTGGCAGTTGTATACAAGTGGTTTATCTGGTTTACCTGAAATGTTTTGTTTTTCAATCCTTTAATAAAGTTAGCTTGGACACTCTAGAATTCAGCGACAGAGCATGTTTTCTATAACTTTTTTAACCTCAGAACGTTCCACTTTTTCTATGCAAGACTCAAATGCCCATTGGAAGCTTACGTTTCCCAATGCAACAGCTGTGAGATGCTTGTGCGTCATCGTACTTGGACATTATCAGCGGTTAATAACATGCACAGAAACAAACGACGGCAGATACAAGAGAAACCAAAGGCGCCGTCGACAAGCATGGGAACTATCAACTTTGGGAACGGCTTTGGGAACTACCAGCAAGTCAGATGAATGTGCGATGAATATATATATACATATATATATATATATATATATATATATATATATATATATATATATATATATATATATATATATATATATATATATATATATATATATATTATAGTGCGCTAATCGTCGTCGCCGCTGCAGCCACCAGCATGGTTGAGCCGTTGGTGCTGCTGATGAGATATATATATATATATATATATATATATATATATATATATATATATATATATATATATATATATATATATATATATATATATATATATATATATATATATATTGAATGTGGATTTAATAGTTGGTTCGAACGTCTAGCGCTGGTAGTAATTAAGGCACAGCAGGATCGAATTACCGGCCGCAGGGCACAGCTTCAGCGCGAGAGAGATGGGCGCCGGAGACAAGCGATGGGGATGACAATGCCGCAGCGTTGTTTGTTATTTTTTTGCTTTACAATATATATATATATATATATATATATATATATATATATATATATATATATATATATATATATATATATTGTTTGTTGTTTGTGTTTCGTATTTGCTCTTTTTCTTCAGAGATACAAGTAAATACGTTATAACTATGCCAGCAAAAGCAGCTGTGATAACATTGTGCACATCACTGAATAGCATAACTAGGCTCAAAAGATGGTGGCTGCCTTTTCCTTTTCTGTGCCGGCCTTTTCGCGTGCACAGACGGGAAAATGCTAAGTTACTCTTGGGTTCCTCCGATTTCCAATTGTCGACAAAATGACTACAGATGCCCGAGTGCAGCTTCGGCTACGAGACTCCCGCGCCTTCACTGCGGGGGATGAGACGGCACAAAGAGTCCGGTTGCAACAGGTTCCTAAACAGTTCCGCCCTTTCCAAGACCACGCAGTAATAATATGTGTAGACAAGTGCCTCTGTCTTTGAAGCAACTGTGTCTAAGTCACCCGCCGCTCATCGTTGCGTGGAACCGCGTAGAAATGAATTGTTTCAGAAGCGTCCGACGAGTTCGCCTAACTGCCAGTGCAGCCAACAACGTGACACGTTTTCTCAGACTTCGTTTCACCAGACATATATTCACACAACTTGCCAAACGTTCTGCTCTTCTAAGGGCATATTCAAGGAGAACATCTGCTAAACATTAGGAGTACAGAAGCAATCTCCACACAAAACAAACCAACGAGAGACTGCGCACCGACGCATTCCCGCAATGAGCGAAGTGCCGAGAGGCGGCGCCACCCATACGGCTTCCGGTTTCTGTATAAGTGGCATGTGCCATACGAGCCTGATCAGGTGTAATGTAGAAGGCCTGAAATCTTGCTCTTAAAATGTTTTTAAGTAATGCCAAATTCTCACTTGCAAAAGCGAAACAGCGAAACTAATACAGCCCAGATCTCTTCATACGTCGCGCGTCGCACGAAGCGCACAGTAAAGAGAGAGAGAAAAAAAAAAGCAGATTTAGGCACACTGAACTCTTTCAGTTGATTAAGCATTTACCTCGCATTTTTTGAGCTAGACCTAGATAGGGAAACCAAAACCGATTAACAGCAAATAAAAAATGGTAAAAGTTCAGCTAGCCTTCATTCAAGTTTCACGAGCGTAAGCCTTCGGCCACACCAACTGTCAATTCTAATGCTTTGATATTAACTCGCTATCGCGATTGGTAAGCTTCTCAGCAAAGGGCTAGTCTGGCTGCTCGTTGTTCGATGGTCTCTGTAGCCTGTCGACACGGCTGCGGTCTTTGTTGTCGCTTTGTTTACGCTGTTTATTTATTCGGCAGACACTAGCTAAGCTCGCGACCTCACCCGCACTCTCTCAGATGGTGTAGGTGTATGACGTATTTAACTAGAGTTAAATTAAGAAGTGAAGCAGATGAAACTTCATCGAGACGACGATGTGCACTGCATAGTCGTAGAGAACCTGTTGAAGACGGTGATGCTTACTGCATTGTGCGAGTTTCAAGGTTAAGTATCCGGAGCGAAATGACCTTGAGGCTTGGCATGACAGCAGAAGAACTTATAGGTGTTCCGCAACCGTTAGTCGTATTCTCTATCAAAAAGCACCAATCTATGCGGTTTGTTGATTAGCAGACATTTTCAAGTTCTTTAATGGCACCATATTTCGTGGCCTTTTCCTTTCCTCAATGCTTCGGGAAAAAAAAGAAAAAAAAACATCTTTTTCTTTTCAACATTTCCTGTTCTTTTCCGACCCCCCCTTACTAGCGTTCACACAGGGCCTCATCGTACCACAAACCCCCGTTTACCGGACTCTGTCAAGAGCGCCAACCTTTTCCGCTACTGGCCTCTACTTTCCAAGTCTAGTCGGTCTTATCACTTTCGGCTCAATGTATCTCTATTTTGAATGCTAATGGCGACGCGAGAGGTCATCATACAGTTCTTGGCAAAAATATGCAGGCAAACGTGTTTACTTCTAAGCCTTGTAACAAGGTCGTGTCTTATCTCCGGTGTTCATAGTCTTTCAGGCGACAGAATATCTTGTTCTTCCATTCTCGGTATTACAGATCTGCCTCCAAGAGCCTCGTTACAGGGCTTAGGCTGCATGTTTTTGACAAAGACTGTACGTCTCTAAATGGACCCATTTGTGCCAAGCACTCCATGCGCTGATTATCACGATTTTAGCCTTTGTGCGCAGATGTGCCTATAGAAACTACAAAGTAGAGGGTTGAGATCGAAGGCATAGTGCGCAGAACTTACTTGCCATTCCGTGCCTATAGCTCATAGCTTATGCATAGGCTGCGCCGGTTTTCTGAAGATACGGAATCTAAATATAAAACAAGGGCCTCCGAAAAGATGGGCTGCCGGTATCCGATGTTATGTTATATATTTATATTTTGGTGTTCGCTTCGGTATTTGTTTCTGGATGGTGTTTGCGCTGTTGCTTGCAGAATTGAGCAAGCACCTGAAAAGTGGCAAATTTTGGTAAGGAATGATTCCGAACATGGTAAAAACTACTACCTTACTGAACCTGTGATGAAGAATAAAATATATTCAAAATATTTTTTCCAAGAGCCTTGAAATCTCTGGCGTTGAAAGACTGACATGCAATCAATCAACGTTCACATGTGAGAGAGACGCAAGAAACGGAACCTGCCAGTTTTGTGTTGTTTGAAGAACAACGTTCACAATCGGAGAGGTTTGTAACGGGTACCTTGGGACAACAGAAAGGAAATTCACCACCAGTAAAGAATCCACATGCACATTGTAATGCGGACCTTTAAGCGATACTGTAATTATCTGATAGATTTCCTGAACACATAAACAAGATTTAGTCGAGTTTGTCCCCTGCGGGGAGTCAGAATATACCTTTCACTGAGAAAAAGGCCAAGAAGCCTATTTTAGTAGCTAGAAGACTCTGCAACTTTCAAAACTTTTCGCATTCATTTATTAACCAAAATTTCTAACAGGCGGGGAAACACATTTGCTGGGGTTCGAACATATTTAAGGAAGGGCTACATTTGTTTAAGGTTAATAAAAAGAAGCGAGGATATTACAACTCTTTATTTCTCTTAAGCAACCTCTATTTAAGGTTCTCTAAATTTGGTGTACAGGCTTGTAAAACATATTGAATAATAAATAAAACCAAAGGAAACACGTTTGATGCAATGAAACTATTTTTGCCGCTAAGAGCCTTCCAGCAGGCGAACACAAGTGGGAAAACAATTTTAAATGCCATTTTCAGACTGCAGTTAGTAATTATTCGTTTTCAGTAAAGCATTTGACGGGATGGTGTCTATTGCATCCACAGTGATCGTCGAGTTCTTATTATGTTGATTATTCACGCATTTGTATTTTCCACAAGCTATACTACCGCAACGCGCAGTTGAAGGCTACCTGTATAAGAAAGCCAGCTTTTATCTCGCCTCGCATCGACCACAATCAAAAAGTTGCTGTTCTCCCCTGTAGGACAATGACCTGCTTTAATTCCTTCCTTCCTAAAACATGCAATGACTGGAACCATTTTCCACAGGAAGTTACTTGCATCATCGACCCTGCGGGTTTCAGAGCCGCATTAATCGCACGGTTGGAATCCGATTAATCCCAAGTTGTTTCACGAATTTATTTTGAATGTTTTTGTTTGGTTGCTTTTCGTTGACTCATGTATACTATATCCCCTTTTTTTAAAATTTCGTTTTGAGCTATTTTCAATAGAATCGTTTTGTGTCACGCTTCCTCTTGTACTTGATTTTTATTTTGTTTTACTACTCCCACGCCCTCTGTAATGCGAAAGTCCTGAGGGTACAATAAATGAAAGAAAAAATGAAATGAAATGAATTCCGATTACATGCCGAACTGTCAAACTTGAAATCTTTTACTCAGCGAACACCACAACGTAAACAAAACATTGATGGTCAACGCGAAACCCCTCTCTGATTTGACGCAGCAGTTCTGTGTGGCGCTGCTTTAATTTTGATAGCCGAAGGAGAACTGAAAACATTTATCAAATTTTCCTATCTGGGTGTTCATTTGGCATTTAAAATTACGCACATACAATGCAGACTAGACGTGGCCCTCAGCGCAGATGTCTATCTTCGTGCATAGATAATTACGGGGATTGAGTTGAAAATTTAGAGGCGGGTAAACGACAAAGAAGGCCTGTTCCCAATGGTAACTTCACGCAGAACTGCATGCCTTGAAGCTGCGGTCGTGCCTTACGTTTTTTGCATGCATGCGGAGTAATAAAGATTCTTAACAGTTTATCTGCTGATCTAATTTGATAGTTAGATTATTGTACTACTTTGCGTCCACGCGATGCACAGACTAGGAGCAAAACGGCTTGAGTATTCTAGCCGCCATCATGACCAATTTCTTTTTATTGTATTACTAACGGCTCTCAACCATCCCTCCATTTCCCCTATCGAACCTCATCCAATGCTAGCGGCGAAGCAGCTTTTTAAAAACGGTTAAATTAAAAAATGATAATCTTGTACGTGCTATTCATTCAATGCATTTTATACCTTCGAAATAAATATACATATCGAGTACATTAATACGTAGATCCCCGAGTAGGTCGATCGCAGGTTTTGCCAAGTCCAGAATTTACAGAACCAAAAGAGGAGCGAAAGAGATAAATGCTTGCTGAAAATCGAACAATATTTGAATTGGAATCGTCGAACTGGGATCTGCAAGGGGAAACGGTAAAAGAGAAGCTCTTAGAGCTGTCGCGTCATATCCTTAAATGTGGAGCTTAAGTGTCCTCCTAACATTTTTTCCGGGTAGATGCTTCTCAAACTTGACCAGGCAATAAAAAAAAGCAGGTGAAGGAATAGTTACCCGCTTGCCTTGTCCAAGTTGATTGACTAGCGGCCCGGTAATATATCCTCAGTGAATTCGCAGCGCGTCCTTGTTCCGGATCTCATTTCCTCTTCCCCATTTCACTTCTGTGGTTCCCTTCACTTTAATCTATTGCAGGGTAACCAATCAGATCATCTTCCTTTTTCACTCCTTTGCCATCCTCTCACACTCACGTTCGTCTCAGCATCACTATGACATCAGAGATACAGCCGCTGCGTCTGGATAAGAATTCAATGTATTTCCGGCGTTAACTAGATTCATAATCTTAACTTTTGAAACCTCTTTTGTTTTTCCTGTAGTTTTCAACTACACCAAGAAGCAAAATGTTGACGCGATAGTGTTTATCGTCATAATCTTGAGAAAATGCGTCGTAGGCACTTTGAGCGAAAAATCACGAACATAATTCTGACATATGGTATTGGTCGATGAAATGACGGGGAACAGATTGGTTGGAGGGTTGCCTGGCATTACCTTGCCACATGACACGGCTGATTAGGCAGCAGCTGCCAACTCGGGCCTCTCGTTTCAGATAGGAAGATGATATCAGAATCCGCCTAACAGGATGGCTTCATGCACGTTAGATGACGCAGGCACGTTTATACGGAGCGGGGCCTTATATGTGGGGTGATACGGCCTACTCTATCGCGTCATACGCTTAAAGGCGGACCCTATGTGCCACCCACAATTTTATGTTTTTATTTATCAATATGCCTTTGCGAGATTGCGATCATGTGAGGAATGCCCCCCAAGTAGTGGACGTGAAATCGAACTTACAAATTTCAAGGGCAAAATCCGATTTCAAGAATACCTCATTGCCTAAACACAATGAAGCCTTTGTGAATCTGCTCATCAAGGTCAGGAAAGGACACGCTTATATATGATATGTTCTCGTTGTTTAGACCGATGCACTAAATGAAAATAAATAAAAAGCATAGTTCTGAATGTGAATCACTCGAACAGCTTTGTGGCCACGCTACCTTTTAAGCCATGTCAAACTGGTTTGACGTCCCAGTGATGTGCGTGCGACACATTGTACTAGAGCATTTCTTGCATAACATCTTTGAGAGACAGTTCGGCTCCCCAGTGAGCTCGTGGAAGGAGCGAGCAAGAAGATGAAGGGGCTCGCCTTTCTGAAAACTTTGAATACCTTGCTTATTATATCTGTACTCACGGATTTTACCGCTGGTAAGTGCCGTCACGAATATCTCGTTAATTGCAGAGTAATACGTATCGAGTAAGATGGGATGGGTAAGAGGTAGTATGGTTGGTTGGTTTGTGGGGTTTAACGTCCCAAAGCAACTCAGGCTATGAGAGACGCCGTAGTGGAGGACTCCGGAAATTTCGACCACCTGGGGTTCTTTAACGTGCACTGACATCGCACAGCACACGGGCGCCTTGCTTTTCGCCTCCATCGAAAAGCTGCCGCCGAGGCCGGGATTCATCATCTATTCGATGGAAGACTATACATACAATGATATAGTTGATCCCATCCCACTATCACGTCACATCGCTTTATTATTACCGTAAATGTCCCCAGTTTTGGAGCTTTGTGTAAGGCTCCGCTACAGGTTTAAGCAATTGCATGTAAAAAATACTCTTGGTTAAATATGGCTGTTTAGCAGATAGGACATGTGGATTGGCAGGAATTGTTGCGAAGTCGTATAGAAGGTTATTTCAGTCAATGGCTGAACGAGGGAAGAATGAGGCAGCAACTTCATTGCGTCGCATCGGCTTGAGGACGAAGTACTTGGATCGTGTTTGCTATTTTTTATGGAATAATAGTTATGATATCTAAGTCCACCAAATGGATCTAACATCAACGACTATTTTACATCCTGGAGCCAACAGAGTCGAAGAAGAAACGAGACCTTGACTCTGTGGCACCGCTTTTGTTCAAGCTCCGAAACACGGGCCCCGACAGCTAGCAGCAATATCGCTTTCTCTCTCTTTCAGACAATCTTCACGTCAGTAGCTAAATTTTGTAGTTAGCACTCGACGACTAAGTACATTAGGAGTCGCTCACGCACATGCATGCAGTTTTTGCTTGTGTAAGGACTATAATCGCATAATTACGGTCTCTGTTATTTACCATATATTCATTACTATACAAAACCTCGTAAGTTAACATGTTACTTACAAGATAACAAGACATAGATGTAATGTTCCACATTGACGAAACCGTTGGACCTACCTACCTGGAGTAGGGCAATGTTTCTCAAACGGCTGTCTGCAAAACCGAGGCCGACCAACAAGAAAGATCGCGCGACAGCTCGCGCTAGGCTAAACACAGTTTTGGCGGGTTAAAACCATGGAGGTGCGAAGGCGACTTGCGTTTCTCTAATAGAGAGAGAGAGAGCCAAGACAGGTGTGCGGAAAAGGACAGCGTATGCGCGAGAGAGGGCGAGCATTCACGGCTTTGCTGGTGCCCACATCCATGAAACTGGAGCCCTGTCTGCACTGCTGGACGAGACTGAAATGAAAGCCTCTTCGGTGTCCGACGAGCGAGCCGCACGGTTTTGGGTGGAGTGGAATTCTTTCTAGAGGCATGCATACCGGCGCCGACGCGTCCCCTGTTCAAAACCTCTCCTACAGGCCGTGTCACGCTGCCTGATCAAGTTAGCGTTTTTTAGAGGACAGTGAGCCTTGACTCAATCCCAATTCTGCTAGCTGCTCGGATAACCGCGGCTACACAAGATTACCCCTCCAGCTTCTACCGTTCCAAACGGTTCCACTCGCTTCTCTTGGTCCAAAAGAACCGGGCCCTCTACGAATTCATGTCGGAGAAACGCTGGACCACCATGCACTGAACTAGAGGGTAGGTATTTGTCGCTATCCGAGAGTCCTGAAGGGTTAGATGCCACCCTCATTCTCCCATCTCAAAGGCGAACTTGAGCTGGCAGGTCCTACCAGCTTGGTCATGCTGTGTGGTCTGGGAACGGCGCACAATCCGAAGATCAGTCAGTTGGCTGCCATGTCACCTGCCAACCTCTTCCTCCATAGGCCTGCGTTTGTGTCGCTCGCAACCCCGATGTCGGCGTCGACTCGGCATTTTCAGATGAAAGAGACCTTTGCCGTGGTCGCGTGAAAATGATAATGAAGCTGTTTTTAGTGTATGCGCGCGTGTGTGTGTTGAAATTCTAATTGTGATCCAGGCTCAGGTGTGTGTGTGTGTGTGTGTGTGTGTGTGTGTGTGTGTGTGTGTGTGTGTGTGTGTGTGTGTGTGTGTGTGTGTGTGTGTGTGTGTGTGTGTGTGTGTGTGTGTGTGTGTGTGTGTTGCAATTCTAATTGTGAGCCAGGCTCATGGAGAGAGAAGCCCGATACAAAATCTTGTCGTCATTACGCATGTGGTTTTCTCTGTTTCTCTGATTCTTGTCTGTCCCATGGGTTAAGCACGCAGCGTTCCTAATGAGGCCAGGAGAGATGGGCCAAGTGACCAAGGCGAAAACGAAGGAGGCAGAGGACGTTTTTCAGCAGGTAATGCCTAAGTTTATAAGGCACCCTGAAAAACCGCTTTGTTTAGTTACGTAATCAATAGCGCTGTGCCGGGATAGTAAAAACGCATTGTATAAAGATTATCGACAACCTTTGCGGTCCTTTATTATGTCTCTTATCAGTCTCCAGATGACATCGCGGCTCAGCTTTGCGAGAACGTCTGATAGAATAAAGAGAGTTAAAATCTACCAGAGGCATTGTTCATTGTTGCGCTAATTTAAAACTTAATTCATTGTTTATTAAAGGTCCCCAGAAAGGGGTCACCAAGAAGGGTAAACAACGCCATAACACTGATAGTTATTGAACCACCCATCATTCTCCCGCAAAAATTTTCGATCTAGCTCCTGCAACACCAGAGATATCGGCGATTAAAAATGACCCTTCCAATTTTCCCCCTCAACTCGTACGCCGAAGGGAGCCATAAAAAAACAAAGAATACAAGCAAGTTCAAAGCTCCGCCCAGACATACGTCACTTCGACGAACTTCCGGTTGCCGCGCGCTCGCTCGCTGGCGTACTCGCGCCAACCCGTCCTCGCTCGCACACGCCTGAGGAGTTCGCCAGTTCGCGCAGCGACGGTTAGTGTAACCGCGAACCCGTGGTTATCCTATGTTACACGGCGGACCAAACCATGGTTGCACCACTAACCGCGGTTACCGCAAACCGAGCTTGACGACCTCGGTTTGCGTCGTTAACCGAGGTTATGACGGCGTCTGTTGACGGAAGCTACTCGTCTGCGCCCGAGTGCGCGAAACGTACGAGCGGGTCTGCTTCACAAAGTTATTCATTTGCCCACTGTATCACGTTTAAAGATCGGTGTATAGATTATGGTGCCGCCCGACGTCTTCGATTACGGCCGACAGCGCAGCGACTGCGTACTGAAGCCTTGTCGTGCCTACAGTATCGTTTGAACGGCTTGTTGCTGAGCAGAACGCCAAAAAATACGCGGCCTTAGCTATGATAGTACACGAGTTTGCAACGCTTGCAGCACGGGATGCCGCGAGCAGGCTGAGGTACGTTACACAATTACCGCGGGGGTCGAACGTGCGAGCGCGGCGAACGCCGGCGCCGTGCGTGACCGTCCCTAGTCGTCGCTAGGCCTATCGTTTCGCTTCGAAGCCGCGGCGGTCGACGCTTTGGAACATGATCAACGCTGTCGTAAATCGTCTACTTATGAAACTGCCTTGTAGTGATTCCTATCCTGCCATAGTAAAATAATTATATGATTAACTCTGCCGACGCATTAATCGCAGAGCTAGTACGAGCAGATCGGATCAGCCGAAATGCACCAGCGGCAGCTGGCTTGAGCAGAAACTAGCTTGTATCACGGCTGTCGCTCTTACCAGCAATTTGCTGCTGGTCAGCGATCCTCACGAGGGCTTCATACTTGATATTCGGCTCAGTATTCCAGACGCCAACAAATTTTAGCACGCTTTATTTCGGACATCGGTGCTAACGATCCGCCGTGTGGTTCGCGAACGGTATGCGGGAGGAGGGGCCACAGCGGCGATGTTTGCGGCGGTCAAGGAGGTGCTGCCATCGCGCGGTGCTTGACCGTGCTGTTGATGCCTCGTCGGACGACACTCCGATACTCCTGAAATCACGTTATATAAATAAGATATTTGTAAATGCAGCTTCGTTCTGTCGATCCCTGCGTCGGTTCAGTTGTTGCACTTAATGGGCAATGGCCACCTAACCGATAAGGGCGGCGAGCTGTAACAGCCCGCACAGAGTTCGAGCAGCGCACGAGCAGACGACTTTCGCAGCTACCGGAAGTGTGTTCGTGACGTCATGGTTGCAGTGACCGCAGCGAATGGCAGCTTCTAGCAAGCCTTGCCAGTCAACCGACCCGTGACGTCACGGGATTAGGAAATAGTTCCATGCGACACCGCCAAGCGACACTTCCTCTGCCCGCGAATTTCAAAAAACGCTGTTTTTAAAAATTAATAATAAATCGCTGGCTTTGTTCCAAGGAGTTATACTTTGCGTTAATGCTCAAAAGGATGTGTTCTACACACTGAACACGTTTATCAGTGGTTTCTTGGGGGCCGTTTCCGTGGGCCTTTAAACTAAACATTGCTGCTGACTCGCACATGAATATAAAAGCACAAATTCATTCAGGGTATTTTTTACTTTGGAGTATCCGTCCTTCCTCTTTAAGTGCTAACGTGAGCTGATCACTGTTATCATCTTGAACCTTGCTATGCACACTGCAAGATAAAGCTTTATTTCATCCATTTTGCAATTAATCCTCTCTTGTGAAACTGCGATAACCTCCTCCCCGAAGGCTTTCTGAAGAGTTTCTAGTCTTTTCCGCCCTTTGATCTCCCGCTTACCACTGCGTTTCTTTTCCTTTAGCGCCATGAAGTCGAAATCCATAGCCCCCAAAGGTTTGTAACCCTATATGAAAAACGTTGCCCAAGTTGTCAACTTTGATCATGCGGTGCCATGTTATAGGTCCTCTTGACGCCACAAAATTCAACGACCAATCAGCGTTCAGCCATATCACTTTCCAACTACCTCTTTAGAAACATGCCAATGATTGTGGCTTAGGATTCCGACGCCGACTATGCCGACTTGGAATTTTGGTGAATGAGGTATGTAACGTTGACGGTTAAAAATAATGAAAAAAAACACCTATCGGGTGCTTTGAAAGGAGTCAAGTTGTGCTGTGTATGTAAGATAAAGCTAGAGAGTTGCAAACGCTCTGCTAGGAAACTTACTTCAGCGTCACTTGTATAACGGCCACCGAAATATAGTACACGTTCTCTAAAATCAGAATACTTTGTCACAGAAAAGAAGTTTAACGCAATTGGCGTCGTTAGTAAGAAAATTTGTTTAAATGCTGGGATAGAGAAAGTTGGCGTTAGAAAAAGCTCAACTCTTTAACGAACCAAGCCATCTGTTTAGTTGCAGTGCTTCAGTTAAATGGTGCTTCAGTTTTCAAATGAAATGTGTCGGCAAATTGGAATTTGATGCTGTTCTCTATTCCTGAAAATGCAATATCAACAAGCTGTTGGCTCTGTTATTGAGTGGGGATGTCTGTTTATTGAAGGATGTTTCTTGCTTTCATTCCACTCTTGAAACAAAATTGAGATTAGTACATGGGCCAAATTAAGTCTGTCCATTTCATGACAAGTGACCTATCCTCAGCCTTCTTATAATGCCTGATTCTTATATGATTGGTTCCTGCTAGCGTTGCATTATATCACATAAACACAGATAAGGGAAAAAAGAGATGAAAGTAATCGCCCATTTTCAAGCACAGGTGCTCGCGCCGCACAGTAACAGTCGCATTAAACAATTTTTAGGTGGAAGAGCGGAACAAAGATTCGGCGAAAGAAACAACGGCTTCGTCGGACTACCGTGGAGCATAGGAGCCCGAGGTATGCAAATATTGTGATTTTTCGATAGGATGTCACTCGCTCTAAAGTCTTAGAATGCACTTCGGCGCAGCCAACTCTCAGTTATTTTGCGCGTCTAGTTAAAACCTACTTTTCTTTATAGAAAAGAGACAAGAAGCCTTCGCTGATTTTCATTAGTAAATAAATTGGCTCGCACACCAAATACATTATTGCGCTTTGCATTGTTTTTCTTTTTTATTGTTCTCTGCGGCAGACGTAGATTACTGCATGCCGATTTGCGCAGCCAATTATCTACAATCAAGCATAGTGTATTGTTTCTTTAGTGATTTTATATTGGGTTTCAGAGCCGAACAACGACTCCAGTATCAATTCTTGGCGTGTATGTTAGTTGAGGCGATAAAAGAAATTGAGAAAGTGGCTCCATTTCATTGTTTGATTATATCCTTTAAACATATTTTTTTCCTGTACAGGGCCGAAAACAGGCTATTTTTTCCTGTTAACCTTCTCGCCTCAATGCATAGGTAAAAATAATGGGAGGTCATGGTCTGCAAGAGGAAGATTTCAATGCTCTAAAAAACAGTTTACCACACTGCTGGGTTACTAATTAGGGCGAAAGCATTTCTTGTCTAATGAGTGGCGTGACCACGAGCTGTTGACAGAATGTGCCATCTCATACTATTATTAATAAAAATAATAGTGTCTACGTCAGGACTGGAAACATAATCCTTCAGTGTCCCAGCCGGTGCGCCTACTTTCTACAAACGTGCCCATAATTTTCCTTGTCTAATCTAAGGAGGATAGAGGCCCGGACATTTAAAAACAGGCTGATAATACAGATAAAGTAAGTACAGAAATTGAAAAAAGAACAAAAACGGAAAAAAGAACAAAACAAGGAATAAAACAAAAAGACAAAAATACAAATAAAAACGAAGGGCTCTAAAACACAAACCAATAATGAAAATGTGAACATAAAACATAAAATAAGTAGAGTGAAGAGAAGTGATTTATTCCAAGCATGAATACATACTTGAGAGGGAGGGCAAAATGTATAGTAAGCATGACGAGCCCCTCCCCCCCTGGTGCACATGATACAAGCAGGTCGTATGACATATGTACAAAGTGAATTAACATGAACAATTCGCACATTCAGTAATTGCACTGGGAAATTTCCATAAATTGTTTAGGATCTAAAACAAAACGAAAAATCACATTCGTTAGAAGCAAGGAATAACATTGGTCAAGGCTCTACAAGCAGCATTTGTGTCACGTTTGTTCCGAAATTGCAGCTGATTAAAATATTTATATATCAAACATTTATCTGTGTTTGAACTTAAAGTAACAATTACCTAATACTGTGAAGTATGAGTACCATAATTTGTTCTTAATCTGGATGGTCCGCAACTGGAGGTAATGGTAAAGTTCTACATGACGGAAAAGCGACGAAACGAATAACAAGACCATAATGGAACTAAGCGGTGAATTCGGAATGCTTTTGAATTTTCTCACATAAGGAGACCTGAGTGCACCCCTGTAACATTTTTTTTTTTTTTTTCAAACCGCTACAAGCACCTTTAGTTGGCCATTGCAAGCACCCTGTTTTATTCGCTCATGGAAAGACGTGCGGAAGTTTCATAGGCGAGAGCGCTGTAGCTTTGTTTGGAGTTAACATGCCTCCGCGTCTCTTTTCGCTCACGCCAGATTCGCGGACGTCATGGAACGCTTCATCAACTTTGCAGCATCAGCCTCACGGGGTCATTACAGCCATGCAGTTCCGTACTGGCTTTGCACAAGAAATTCCTATGTTCAAATTAGCTTCCATGGAGACTATTTCTGCGCTTTTTCTCTGTTTCTTCACTTGAAGACTATAAGACCTTTGCTGAAGTCACTCACCACGGCCAGTAACGGAAACGAGGTAAAAATTTGTGGCATTTATTAGTAGTCATAAAATGCGGCAGATATTTCCTTTGTTTCTTGTTATTACTGCGTTACGCACTTGAATGTTCAGAAATGTGAGCGAGAGTAATCATTTATTTTCATTCTGCATGTAAGCATGAAACCGTACTAATGGCACGTACTTTTATTTCAGGCGGAGGAATGTGGGATGCAAGACTGGAAAGACTGCTCCGGTTAAGCGCCTTTAGACATCCTTTTGGCATTCACCCATACGGTTGGTAAAAATACTAAATGTTTCACTTGTTTCGACAATCATCGAAACTACGTATTTGCATATACCAGCATCACAGCGTTTTTCTGCATGTGAGTAGGCATTAAACAGATGAACTAGCATCTTTATGATGAACATTGCGAAGTGTACAGTCCCGAAAGTAGATAATTTCGAATATACTGAGGAAGCTGCGTTAATCTCCGTGTATATGTGTGCAATCTAGGTGCAGGACTCGGTTTTGGCTTTGGAAGAGGCAGCTACGGTGCTTCCTGGTGGCCATACGGTGCCGGTGGTGGGCTAGGCATGTTTGGAGGCCATGATCTACATGGTGGTGCCAGCGTCAACCAAAGGACTGGTTTCCATTACTCTTACCGTGGCGGCGGCCGCGGTGAGGGCCTCGGTCGAGGATCACGTACAGGCGGCGATTTGTCCAACAATGTGGAAGAAGAAGGTAGTGGCTCCATCACGAGAGGAGGTGAGACGCATCACAAGCGAGCTCCAATAATTCATTTAGTGGCGCGATGTGGGGCATAAAATGTCTCATTATGTGTATCCAAATGGATCTCGGAACCACTTTGCACTTTCCATGCGTTTGTAAATAACTGTTACACCATCCTAACAAAATAGCTCCTTTGAAGGACAGTCGTTGTTGAAAACTCACGGTACTAGGACCGTTGAGAGAGAGAGAGAGAGAGATACCCTTCAATGAAGAACAGAGATTTTAGCCGGCGTTTAAATTTCGCTGACATGCTGCTCTGTGTGGAAAGGGGAATTGGGGAGGAAAAGATTGAAAAAGAATTGTGAGGAGTATAAAAGAAATGAAGGGGGAGATAAAATATGGCCATTCAATGCGTTGTAAGGTGCATCGTGGAGTAATGGTATAAAATGAAATAATGAAATGCATAGTCCGATAAATGTGCTTATAGAGTTCACAGCGTGAAAAATGCCTGAAGGTAACATTCAAGGGGAACCTAAAGTTTGTCTAAAAGTCCAATTTCTTTCGTGTTTTTTTAAATTTTATATACGTAAATAAAAAGTTTATTGCGAGTCTTTGTTGCCTATAAGGCAGGCAGGCACCTAAAACAATGTCCATTGTTAAAGGCACTGGGGAGAGTTTTTCCATTCTATTTTCGTAGTACGCACGCTCGTCAGCGTACGCAGTACACGCAAGTAGGATATATTGCACAGTTTCAACCGAACCACAGTTGTCACAAAGCGGACTGTTCATTTGAGCGAAACGGTATCGCAAGCTATTTGTATATGCACAGTTCAGGCGAAGTCTGTGATAAAGAGTTTTTAGTTGGCGAAGAAAGTTCGAAGGGAGCCTTAATCTTAGATGTGGGTCAATCTAGTAAATAAATTGATAGTGATTTCTCGGCAAGCTCCAAAGTCGATACTTTGCTCCGGCAGCAAATGTTTTAGCCAGTTGGGATGCATCAGACTTACTGAATAAGGTCCGAATGTATCTTTGATGTTGGTAGCCTTTACGAGCCGCTTCATCGGCTTTTTCATTGGCTTTAATGCCAGAGTGGGCTGGTATCCACTGAAATATGATGCAGTGGCCTGCCATACCAGAAGCGATGTATGGAATGCGTCCTGTATGACTCCGAGTCACATGCACTGTCGTGCAGGCTCAGCATCATCGCTGGATCTCGTGTGTTGCTGACAACTCATTCAGGGCACTTTTGTGTCCTTTAGAATCACTTCCACCACGCTGGGAAGCCTATGCCGTTTGATTCGGAATGCCCATATTTAAATATGAAGGAAATGTTTGCATCGATGGGAAAGAACAGCAAGGGGCACGTGGTAATCATATAGGATAACACAATTCACTGCAGCAGCACTTGTAAAATGTATTCAAGTTCTTCATTTCTGTTCTTTCCTTCTGTCCATCTCTGCTGCTACAGCAGATGAGTTTTGAATGCCTTCCATGAATTGCTCTTGACATACCACACCACTATGTCAGGCGCATACATCGTTTTGGGTGTGGATATCGAGTTATCCCTTGGAAGGGGTCAATGCTGCTTTGAGGGGGGAGTAGTGCGATGAAGAATACGTGCTCCTTGATAGCGGTCAATCTCGTTGGGACATGGCGTTATGACTTTTTGTTTGTGCTTCCAGATGCGTCGTCATTTATATAGAATAAGCTGACCCACGAGCGACTAGTTGCACATGAACTGTTCATGTTAAGTTTGACCTGTTTGTTGCGATGTTGCTTTGGTGGTTTTGCATTAAGAGCTACCGAGAACAGCGGGTTGTCTGTAGTTTGGCGTTGGCCAGCAAGTTTGGTGGTATCGCCGCAGCGAGTTGTGCTGCTCTTTCGTGGGCGAAATTGAGCGCAATAAAATTTCTTTACGAAGGTCTGCGTTGTCTGCATGGCTGCTGTGACACCGTGGGCAGTACGTGAAGACTCTGTTCGCACGCCCTTAATATTTTCCTTTTAATAGTTTCCTGCGTTGTCCTCGATTTCGGGCCTCCTAGCTTCTTCAGTGTTCAGATTTTAGTGTTTTAAGTAAGCATTTGTATTCTGAGAGACTTTTAAACTGTCCTTAATGATACTGGCGTACCTGGCAAATGAATTGAACTCCAATTTATCTTCCCTAGTTCTTTTACTGTGGTGGTCCAGATCTCAAGTTGCCACCTGGGCGAAGTCTGTATATTCCCAGTGAAACTGCTGTTTAGCTTACACCTAGCAAAATGAAAGATGCATGTAATTTTTCCGAGGGCACTAATTGCATGTGTATGTCTCTAGTTTTATATTCATGTACGTCGAGGGGGGATAGGGTTGCACTGTAGAAAGTATACTCTCGACAACATGCCTTCACTACACTTCTGCGCAGAAGTGAGGAGAGGAGTGGTAATAAGACCGGATTAAGGTGGAATATGCCTTACAAATGTTAACAGGAATATCTCCCTTCTGTAGCCTTGATTCAGAAAAAAGTTGCCAATCTTCCTACTCTATGAGGATTCTCTATAAACATTCTAAAGTTTATTAACGCACATTGCTCAGTGAGCCTCCGAGGAACTCAAGTCAGGAAATGATTATCCGTCACCCATCTAACAAGCAGGGAAAGCTGCACGTTTGCCGCTGCGGCAGTTTCTGTCTACAGAGGTGGCGATGTGCGGCGGACCGTGCCGAGCTAGCGTGTTCACAGGTAGGGAATAGACAATGGAGGGTATTTCTCGCTACGATAATACAGTCTCGCTTACATAGTGTGAAGAAACACTTAGCATGGCTTCAGCCGAATGCAATAATATACGTAACCTTGACAATAAAGTGAAAATCACGTTTTCTGATTCTTCGCTCGCACTGAGACGAGGATAGAAAATAACGTCTGTACACCTGGACTGCCTTGTTTGGCGGACACTATTTCTTGCATTGTGCCTCTAAACATGTAGACCGTCTTCTTTTACCAGCAAAAAAATGTAAAAAGAGTCCCCTGCTTACGTTGGCGGTCTTGGTGGCGAGACATCGGGCGGTGAGTGGAGCGGTTAATTTTGTAGGGAGAGGTACATTACGGCAGGTTTTCGAGCTGTCAGTGTGGCTGCATACTGAAGAAGAATAATAAGAATAAGAATAAGAAGCAGCAGCAGAAGAAGAAGAAACCGCTGGCGATAACAATAACTCGGTACAGCGAGTTGCCCGCAGCAAAAGCTTTCGCTCCACATCCGGTTCAGCAGCGTTGAACCCTTCAATTTTTTTTCTGTGGAATATATTTCATTTCATTTCATTTATTGATCCCTTAAAGGCCCGAAGGCATTACATAAGGGGGGGCTTATTGGTTTACAACGGCGATGATGGGAACGTGCAAAACAATAAAAAGAACAAACATAGAAACAAACATAAAGGGGGTTGTAGTCATATCAGGGTTTCCCAGCAAATGATACATCATTTATTAAAGATATGTCAAGCAATACTCGCTACAAAGAGCGCAGAAGTGATCAAGATCTATGCGAGGTGAATTTTTATTTTCTCGCGGAATGTTTTGTGATCAGTGCATGCAGCGATGTCGTTAGGCAGTGAATTCCATAGTGCTATTGCGTTGGGGAAAAATGAGTTGTTGTAAGCAGACGTGTGGCCACTGATGCGTGCTATCGGGGTGCCGTGATATATGGCCGGATTGCTCCAAATCATAAACTAAACCTGTGATTTTAGGATTTTAATTAGCGCCCTTGAGCCTGACCGTCTTGTGAGTTCTTTCCAATTAGTGTATCATTTTTTTTTCTTTTTTATTTTTTTTTCTAGGATAATTCTCAGCTTTCTCATACCTTATACAGCTTTCTCATACAGTTTTCTCATACTGAAGTTGGTTAAAGGCCATTGTGTCATAGACAGTGCAGTAAAGACAATTTTTTCTTTTTCTTCTTCCTTAGTTGCTGATATTTACAAAGAGCCGTACTCCAGAAAAGTTGCAAGGGTGCTTAATCACTGCCGCTGTGATGGCGTTTTTTCTTTTTTCTTTTTTTTGCATTTTTAAGAACTCTGCTTCAAAGCATGAGGACTACAGGCATATCGCCGAAATCATCGCTGCGGTCAGTATTGGTAGCACATTAAAAAATATTGTCATCAAATGGACATCATGAAGTGCTGCAAGGTGTTTCTTGTGTGCCTTGAGTCAGCAAGTATGCGGCTTTGTAAAGGTTTTCTCTGCTACAACACGTGACGACTGCAGGAACAATGCTGGAGTTGCTCACGACGACCAGTGATTCTGGCCCATTAAAATGTTGCGACGTGAAATGGAAGCCATGAACTACTGCAGAATGTTTGCTTTTTTCGCGGTCACTGTTTGCTAACGCACATGAAGTGCAAAAACATAAGCGGGAGTCACAAGTAATAATGGTGCGTATTGTTTTCCTGAGGAGCAGGGATGAAGATCTGCAACTGCTGGCCGGTGGAGGCGGCGCTGGTGGCCCTTCCATTATGCGCCGATGTTGTTGATAACATTGCTAATTGTTTCACTAGTTTCATCAAGCAATTGGTACACACACTGGCATCGGTATGACAATGGTTTGTCCTGATAAAACAAAGATTAAACGATTAATTTAACTTTTATTATAATGAATACTTCGAAGTGTATAGCCCTTTATACTGGTAATTTTGGATATTCTCCGGAATCGTCGTTGATCACGAATGTTTGGAATCGCAGTCGCAGGAGCAGGCGTGGGTATAGAAGGAGACGGCTATGGGGCTGGCCGGGGTCTAGCTGGAGGCGGTGGTGGGTCAGGCATGAATGGAGGCAGAGACCGGGACGGCGGTGAGGGTTTCAACAGCGACAGCAGCGGCAGCGACTCCAGCATGACTGATGCTCGTCGCGGTTCCCGTGGCCGGGGTCGTGCCCGAGGGTCACGCAGAGGCGGCGATGTTTCCAACGGTGTGGACCAGGAAGGCAATGGCTCTTTAAGGAGAGGAGGTGAGACGCATCTCGGGCGAAATCCAGCAATTCCTTCAGTAAAGCAAGTGTGTCGAAAATTCTCACAATATGTCTTAACATCAATCTCAGAACAGGTTTGCAGTCTCTATGCTTTTTAAGTTAGTGTTACATCGTCCTTAGAAATAATGTGCTAACAGTAGAACACTGCATTTTCAAAAGGATGAGGCAGAGCACAACTTGTGTGGGTATTTCTGAGTCTTCCGTAGGATTTCAGCCGCTGAAATTGTTGAGCTGCGTTTCTGCACAGCCAATGTTAAAATAATTTTGCTGTTATCTAACTTCTTGGTAAAGGGAGAACAAATAAAGCTTTAAGTGATTTTCATCCCTAGGAAAAAAGTATGGACGCCTCACACGTGGTTGTGGATAGCCTTTGTAATCCTTGTTAGCGGAAGCCATTGGTGCACGCTCACCAAACTGGGCCGTTGTCTACAACTTTACATTGAATATAGTAAAATATTTCCTGTTTCGTGTTTTTATTTTGGTCACAAATTCGGGAGAACGGCCATACAAGGTTCAATTTCAGTGCATGTCATGCGAAGCTGAAGACACTCTAAAAGGGTCGCTGCTTCATTACTAGCATAGAGTGAATAACTAGTGTCATCGTACCGCGAAAATCGTAACAATTAAGAAGTGATTATTTCGCAGCGTTTCACAATTCACTTGAACCATTACCGAATTTTCTGATTACTTTTATTCAAAGCCTTTTTATTCGCTCATGGAAAGGAGACGCTGAGGCTTTTATTGAACTGCGTGGTAGCTTTCAACGCCGTCAGCGTGTAACGCTATCTTGTTCGCTCATGCCCCCCTACGCTGGCGGCATAGGAAGTTCTTCCACATAAAAAGACTAGCGCGAAAAACGCAGACAAAATAACAAAAACAACAAGAGGAACGCTGACTCCTCTCCGGCTGACTCCTTTTCCTCCTATGCGGCTCTGCCGCTGTGTCTTACAGCTGTGGCGAGGATAGTAACACTGAACTGTGGTCGCCGCTGAGCAGTTTTAATCACTTTTTTAAGGCGAAAGCCTTTAATGAATCATGTTATCGTGGACAAAATGTGTCCCGCTTTTGCGGCGGCTCTGATTGGCCGAGACGAGATGACGTCATAGAGGCCTCGACCAATCACAGATCACCGCCACAGTAGGCGCGAATGCATGCCTTATATGGCCATATGTCAACCAATGATCAATTTCTAATTAGTGACTAATTATGTAATTTATTAAAATAAATAATGATCAGGCAATTAATAATTAATTCATTATTTACCTACCTAATGACTAATTATTTATCAATTATTTAATTTCTAATTAGTGCCAGTTGCGTAGCAGAATGCGGCACTCGGACTTTGCCTTTCGCTACTTTAGTCGCTTAAGTCCCTCGTAATTTTTTTTTCAGGACATATAATGTGATATCGCCGTTTCACCACCTGGACAACGTCCACAATAGATTGTACATTGATTGTGCTACAAAGGCGATCCTCTATTCTTTAGGCAGCATTAGGCACCTGCGGCTACGATATTCAGTAACCACATTATATGACAAATTCTTAGGTTTGAATTCTCCCAGACAGCGCTTTTCCCATGACTTTCTCTGCTTAAGCGCATGTGGCGCGCATGCACATTGCCTAAATCACTCACTGTGGCCTTTAATGCTAGCATATCAAAACGTTGTGACATCGAATGGAAGTCATGCAGTGCTTTTGAATGTTTCGTTTGTTTCTTGTCGGTGCTTCCTCACGAACACGAACGCGCGAAAATAAAAGCGGTCGTAACCATTTCTTTCAAAGCCAAATGTAAGCACCGGATATGGGCATTAAAACACTGTCCTCCTGAGGAGAATGAAGGAAATAAGGTCGGCAAGTACTGAATGGGGGTGGTGGCCCTAGAGATCCGTCCATGACCGCCGAGGTGGTTGATAAACTAATCGTTTCACTAGTTTAATACAGAAATAAAATTGCTCATTCACACGTACCAATACCGCATTGTTTTGTCTGAATGTGAGTAGATAGTAAATGGGTGAATTAACTTATCTTTTAATGAACATTGCGAAGTGTGTATTCTTGAATATTTAGAATTTTGGATATACTGTGGAGTACTCGTTAATAATTAATGTTTTGAACTGGGCGCAGGAATCGGAATCGCTATTGGTAATCGAGGAGGCGGCAACGGGGATGGCCGGGGGTCAGTCAGCAGCGGTGGTGACCTAGACATGATTGTAGAAAAGGAAAGAGAAGGTGGCGAGGACATCAAGACTGAGAGCAGCGGCACTGATTCAAGCAGGGATGATGCCCGTCATGATTACCGTGGCCACCGTCGGGGCCTCGATCGGGGCAATGGCCGTGGCCGAGGATTGCGGAGAGGCGGCGATGTGTCCAATGACGTGGACGATGAAGGCAACGACTCCACGAGGAGAGGCGGTAAGACGTAAAACATGCGAGGTCCAAAAATTATTTTTCAGAGCGAATGTTTTATAAAAAAATCCTCCGTAATATGCATCGCATCAGCCTCGGAACCATTTTTCAGTTTCCATGTTTTTTAAAAATTGGCTGCTTTAAAGGACTGTCGTTATAATTACTGTTACCAGCCCCATTTCTTTTATGAAATGCTTGTTTATTGAAACGTTAGCGGGCACAGAATAGAATTAAAGCTTAATCTCTAAGCGATTGGTGAAATGCGTCCTGTATGCATGCCACACGTGCGCGGCAAGTAGTACTTGTTGTGCACGTTAAGAATCCCGGTTTAAACTTGTGTATTGTTGGCCCTATTCATTGAATTTTTTTTTTTTTTTTTTCCCAAGCAGTTGCGGGATGCTCCGAAATTTGCCCTATTTGATTCGGACTTCTCGTACTAAAAGCCCAGTTTGTGAGCGCAGCTTCTCGACACGTGCTAAAAACAATGTGTTCCTCGCGATAAAGCGCATTCGAGCAATGTGGCACTTGCATCGAAAGAGCCCCCTTCAGGCGCTGCGCTTCATTCACCGTAAGCACTTTGCATACAAAATTCTTAGGTTGGAATCAACTTCAATCGACCTTCCTAATGGATTTTTCTCTGCTGCAACGTGTGGAGACAACAGGAACAATGCTGAAGTCGTGTACAGCAATTAGTAGTGCTGGCGTATTAAAATCTGGCGATATCGAATGGAAATTATCAACTGCTGCAATGTTTCCTCCGCTTCTTGACAGTGCTTGGTCACACACACGAATGTGAAAAAATATAAGCGGGTGTAACCATTTTTTGCCAGTCTACAGGTAAGCACGAATCAGTAGCATTGTTACGTATTGTTTCCGGAGGAAGAACAAGGCACCAAGGTCTGCAAGTGCTGGCCAGAGGGAGGTGTCGCTGTTGGTGCGTCCGTTATCCACCGAAGCGTTTCATAACATTGCTAATTGTTTTACTCATTTCATCAAGTAATAAGTCCTTACATCTTTATGTATGGGTATCACTTTGGTTTGTCCTCATTCAACAAGCATTAAACGCATGAATTATTTCTTCTGATGATGAACACTGCAAAGCATGCATCCTTTAACAGAGACAATTTTGGATCTTGTAGGAAATCGTCATTAATAATTAATGTTTGAAATCCAGGCGCAGGAGCTGGTGTTGGCTCTGAAAGAGCCAGCCACGGGGCTGGACGGGATGCAGTCGGTAGTGTTGGTGAGCCAGGCATGATTGGAGGAAGGGACCGAGACGGCGGCGAGGGTATCAACAGCGATAGCAGCGGCCGCGGTTCACTCAGGACTGATGCTCGTCGCTGTTCCCGTGTCCGCGGTCATGGTAATGTCCTTGGGAGAGGAGTGCGAAGAGGCGGCGACGTGTCCGTTAGGGAGGACGATGAAGGCAATGGCTCCTTCAGACGAGCAGGTGAGACGCATTTCGCGCAAGCTTCAATAATTGCAACAGTACAGGATTTTGTCATAAAATTCAAACAATGTGTCTTTAATTCAACTTGGGAAGAAATTACACCCTCATAAATTAATTCAATTCATTATAAGAACGGTGATGTAAAAAAAAAAAAAAACGTTATGAAATCGTGTTGCGGGACTGTTGCTCATGAGTTCATCAAAAGGTAAGCGCACCAAAAGTGATTTCTGGCTCTAAAGTTTAGACAGTGTTAACCAACATTTCAAACCATGTACGAAATGAATTTTCAAGGATATGCTAGTCACATCTAGTACGCAAGTATTACTTGTTGTGCAGGTTAAGAACCCGCAGTAACTTGTGTACTGCTAACAAGTCCTCCAGATAATTTTTGTGGTCACTACAAGCACATACAGCAAGCTCAGGAGCTTTACATAATTGAATCGAAGTCCCTGTGTTCAAATAAAACGAAATGTGCTGGCTGTTGATTACGAGTGTACATTACCCGAAGTACACCAAAGAAAAATAAAAAACAACAGCTTTACAAAAGATTCAACTGTACTGTGATGAAGCCAAGATTGTTGCGTGACGGAGTTCGTAATAGAGGTGTGCCATTCTCGAACATTGCGAAAAGACGATGATTCGTGAAACGCGGCGACACAATTGTAACCACAAAAACGTTCAGGTAAGGACAGGTTCCTGACAGTCTTCAGCTGTGTAAGTCATTGATGCTAATTCGAAGAAAACTCCAATATACCTTTCAGCTAAGCCATATATTTCCAGTACTAATCTCAAAACTGGCACAATTCTCCTGTTAGCCGGATGAGCAGTTTTGGTACATTAAACAAAACGTTTAAGCCTCAGTTTAACGCGGCTGGCGCCTCGAGTGGCGAGAGAAGGAGGGTATTGCTTTGAAGGTACGCCACACCTCAAAATCGGGCACTGTTCGAAACAAGAGCTGCTGTTGCATCAGCTACTAAAGAGTTACAGAGGGCAAAGTGCACTGCTGGATAAAATAGAGACGATATCCATAGGGTCCACAAGGTACTGCATTCTGTGAGCGGCTGCAACAGTGTTCAGTTCCGCTCGAAAGTGCATCTATGGTTCAAAGGCAGCGTAAAGCCCCCAGAAGAAGTGCTTTTTTTTAAATGCCCTTGGGCACATTTGATTGTCTGCCATATGAATTGCGTTCCATTCTTCAGTTCAGTTCAGTTCAGGCGTTCAGTCATGTCCGGCTCTTCGTGACCCTATGGACCATATCACGCCACGCTTTCCGGTCTCTCAATATCTTCCTAACATCACATAGCTTCATCTGCAGCGCCTCGAGGATGCCATCTAACCATCGCGTTCGCTGCCTACCCCTTCTCCGGTGACCCTCAACCTTTCATAACATCAAATCTTTCTCTAGCGACTCCTCTCTTCTTCCATTCTTACTTCCCTACTTTCTTCACTGTCAAGGTCTGATGCCGTGATTGACAACTGGGATAGGTTGGTTTATGCCGAGTGTCATTGCTGGAGAAAGTTAAACATAGAGAAACAAAGCATGCATGCATTTGATCGGAGAAGGGAATTTTAGGTGTCTGCATAGCAGGCAGTGCCTTTTAAAATGTGTACTCTTGGCAATATACCCTCTCTCCGCATGAGTGGATACAGAGATGATGAGCAAACACGATGAAACCGAAATATGAATCACAAACGTTTGGCAGAAGATTCTCCAAGTTACGTACTTCACAGAAAAAAAAAAGGTGCCACTCTTTTTACTGCCTAAGAAGGCTTTAAAACATTCCTGTGCATCTCAAATAACTCACACTTTTCAGTGACCTCGCGAGGGTCCCAAACTAGAGAATAATCTTCCTTCACTCATCCCAATCTCCCGAATAGTGTCCCATTATGTGACCCTGTTCAAGTTGACTAGACATGCAAGCAGGAAGTAACGCTCATTTCCCGAATTGTTAGAGTTCGTCGAAATAGGTGGCAGTGTACTGCAGGCAGTGTACAGAACAAAGCTTATAGAAAGATAATAAAGCCTAGCGAATGTTTCAGGTTAACGAGGCACAGTATTGGTGTTACTACTAAGAATGACATGCTGACATGCCGCAGGCTGCGCTTCTGCAAGCTGCTCTGACCTACTTAGCTGAGAAGTATTCGGAAGATACACATCTTCACTCATGGTTCAACGCCTCATGACTCCTCATCATGTGGGATTTATATGCCCTCCTTAGGCCAAGTGCTGTTATGGCGCCTACCGAGTAGAATATCCTCCAACCCAGCAGAGATGTACGGAATAAAAGAAGCTCTGTCCTATATTCTGGGCCGTAACCCAGGACGCTTAGTAATCTTCACGGATTTGCAAGATGTGCTACAAACCTTGTCAAACATACTGAAAAAGACAAATCACCTACTAATTTCTCATGACATTGATTACCTGTACCACTCGGCTGCTGCTGAAGGTGACGGTATAATTTTTCAATGAATTCCAGCTCTCTGCGACATCCTGGTCAACGTACGAGCAGACGAGGTGGCCCGTAAAGGTCTGCAACGTCACAACAAACAAGCGCATCGACTTCACAAAATCAGATGCGTCTCAAATCGCTAAGCGACATACCCAGGATGAAAAGAATCACTTCTAGAACTTGCCAAGTCCACATTGTATCTTTATTCATTCCATCGACCCACATCTGAAACCAAGACTGCCATTCGGATTTCCGCCTCATCTAGAAACAATCTATCGTCGTCTCCGTCTCAATGTTGCCTTTACGAACAGTCAACAATACCGTTTCAAGGAAGCAGATAGTCCGTATTGTGACAACTGCCAGTCACTTGAGACTGTACTCTATATTCTCTGCGAATGTCCAGCGTACGCCAACAAAAGTGCGCACTACGAACAATGTGAGCAGTCTATCGCCCAAGCGTCACTCACATTGGACTCTACATTAGGTCCTTTAGGGTGCTACGGACAGCAGCGCCGTGCACTGGCACTCTTATTTTCGTGTTTAAATGCTATTGGTATGTTAGACAAACTCTAATTTACCCACGTACTTAATCATCACTCTATAGATGCAAACTACTGAACTTCGGTCGTATCCAAAAAGCCATCCATCCATCTTCAATGATCATACTCTTTCCTAACCTCTCTTCCATATTTATACCCCCTCCTCCCCTCCCCCATGCAGAGTAGCATGCTAGCAAACATTATCAATGCCTGCTAAAATATCTGTTTCATTAAAAAGTATTCTCTCTCTCTCCTACTGAGTCACGCTTTCGAAAGCTCCGTTCGAGAAGAGACGCTGGTCAATGATACCTTCTAAGAGCTTTGGAGGTCCTGAGTGCAGCCAATGTTTTAATGACTGATTGGACATTTTTAGAACCACCACGAACACTAAACGTACAATTTTTATTCACCGATGGTATGACATGGGAAAATTTCACATGCAAGAGCGCGGTGGCTTTCCACGCCGTACACATGTCTCCACCTCCCCGATTTTGCTTAATGCCGCCTTCCGCAGCCAATTTAGTGGCTGTTACCGATGCTACCACCGCTGCTGCCTGTGGACCTGACAAGGATGGTGACGTGTGATCTTCGCCGAGCAAGTTCATTAATTTTGTTTGGTTGAGAAATATAATCTGATATTGCCCTTGTGTAATTCACTAACGCAGACAGACTAGCTTCACCTATCACGGCGTAATCGAGACTGCGAGGGTGCGTGCTTACTCCTCCCGAAAATTTCCTACGTTAGAATCCGCTGTGATGGAGATTTTTCTGCGCGCATGATGACCAAATACTTTTTGCTGAAATCACTCACTACAGCATTAACAGATAACGCACAGAAAAAATGCGGCATCAAATGGAACTCATGAAGTGCTGGCGGGTAAATCCTTGGTTTCTAGAAAATGGTCATCTAGCATATACATGGTGGGAAATATAAGCGGTAGTAACCATTTTTTTGGTAAGATAGGATTTCGAATGTACCATTGAATTCTCGCTAACTAATGTTTGGGATTTGTACGCAGGAACCGGTTCTGGCCTTGGAGGAGGTGGCTACGGGGCTGGCCGGGGGTTAGTGGGCAGAGGTGGTGGACGGGGCATGATTGGAGACAGGGACGGCGATGATGGTGAAGGTCTCAACAGCGGCAGCAACGGCAGCGGTTCAAGCCGGACTGATGCTCTTCGCGGTTACCGTGTCAGGGGTAGGGGCAGCGGTCGCGGTCATGGCCGCGGCCGAGGGCCACGTAGAGAAGGAACAGTATCCGGTAATGTTGACGGAGAGGGCAATGGCTGCCTCAGAATAGGTGTGACGCGTCGCGTGCGACCTCGAATAATTTCTATGGTGAGGCGAGGGTGCAATCGCAGACCTCACAATCGGTCACAGTTACGACGTGTTTATAAATTTTTGTTAGATCGCCGTTTAATTACACCTGGTTTTAGAAACGGTCCAGTTAGTATCGTGTTACGGGGACCGTAGCTTTAATGAACCAGTTGATTATAGGTTCACAAAGAAGTAATCGTACAGAAAGCTGTTTTTCGTGTTTTGGTGGTATTCGTCAACATAACATCTCGAAACAACATCCATATTGTGTCTTGGAAGTGAGTCAATGCACTCCTCAAGTGTTCTTATTGTGGAGGTTATGAACCCCCTGTCAATAAATTGCTTACTGACGACAAATCACACACTGTATTTTTGTGTTCCTTGCAAGCGATTGCCGCTTGGTCATTAACTTCACTTCACTTCACTCTATTTCCTTAAAGGCCTCTCTTGGAGGCATTACATAAGGGGTGGGTTTAAAAGCATGAGAAAATACAAGCACAGGTCATTGTGTTTGAAAATAAATTTTAACGCATCAATAAATGAAGATTGGCATGAGAGGGCGGCGACTTCGTGGGGAAGGGCATTTCAGTCCACAATTGCTCGGGGAAAAAAAGATCCTGAAAAAGTTTTGGTGCGAGCAACAGGCCGAGTTATCTGGAATGGATGCGAAGCGCGATGAGGTATGTGGGTGCGATGCACAATGTAAGGTGCCTGATTTAGTGAACTGTTTAGAATTTTGTGCAGTAAACAAAGACTGGCAATGCGGCGACGGAGTAAAAGGTTATCAAGACTGGAATTTTCCTTTAGAGATGAAACGCTGATGGAATACGAGTATGCGTGATGCACGAAACGGATGGCGCGGTTTTGAACTGATTCGAGCGCATTTGTTAAGTGTATCTGAGATGGGTTCCATATTGGACTGGCGTACTCAAGCTTTGATCTGATCAAAACTTATTCCAGATATGGGATTGGAACTCCCCGTATTTACCTAAAAAAGGAATATATGGCTAATAAACGCACTGTTCTCAGCCGAAGAACTCTTTGATGCACCACGCATCGCAAATTGGATTAATCGACTGGCGGCAGAGACGGTTATGATCTAGGAGGATATAAAAACTGTTGGAGTGAAAGCGTCCTACACTTACCAACTGATGGGCTTGAAGCCGGTGGTGGCCATCTTGTGGTGAGCAAAAGGCTTGTATACTACTGCAATCTAAGCAGCCTTTCGGCACTTTTTCAAATAAATCTAGTTCCTGAGACATAAAACCGGGGGAAAAAAAAAACCTTAAGCGATAGCTTATACATCTTGTAGTTGTTGTAGCATTAGTGGTACTTGTAGGCACCACGCGTTGAAAATAATCGGCCACTGCGTAAAAAAATCCTCTTTGCTAATATCTAGTTCTAATGGTTGACGATTAATTGGTGGATGACAGGCAGTGAGGAGTTAATGAAATCACTATAATTAATTGAATAAGTGTTGGAGTAAGGAAATGAAAAGGAAAAAAAAGGTTCTTCAAAGGTGTGAAATTACCCAGAATAAAAAGCCAAGGTTTGATGATGCTAATTCAAAAATGAAAAATTAGAAAAAGCAACGTTGAAAGGTGTCAAATTGCTCAGAAGGAAAATCTATTGCTTGAAAATGCTAACTTAGGAAACGCAGAGTAGTATTGATCAATTAATTAATTGAAATAATTTAGACAAGAAGAATTGCAACAAGGGGTTCAATGGTGTCAAAATGCTCAGAGTTAGAAGGCAACGCTTGATGATGCGAATTATGAAAATTGAGGATTGTAATTGGTTAGAAATAAGTAAAATAATTCCAGGAAGGAAAAATTAGAAAAGGGTTTCAAATGTGTAAAAATACTCAGAATGAAAGGTCAATGCTTGGCGATGATAAATAAAAAATTTAGATTGCGTAACTGATCAAATATTTGAAATAATTAAGAAAAATAAAACCGAGTTCAGGGATGCCAAACAGCTCAGAATTTGCAGATGGTCGTATCGATGTATAAAACTGACAAAATTTAAAAATTAAAAAAACATCCTCCGTGAGCGTGATAAGTTATCACGTCATGGCCATGACAATGGAGCTTAACTGTTCACTTATGTTTAGCAGTTATTTGAAGTTTTTTAGAAAAAATGGCCTTTGGTTATAGCATTTTGCCGTTCACGTTTTTCGATAGTTGCATTCGCCAGCTTTTCATATTAATAGATTTTAAATAACCATCCTTTTTTTCCGATTTTTCAGTTTTTTCAAAATTTTGAATTAATGAATTGATCATTTACAATCTCTAAACTTTCGTAATTACTATCATAATGGCTTGACTTACCATTCTGACCATTTCGACGCCTTTGAACATCTGTTTTGGAATTTTCATTTCTTATCAATAAGTTTTATTAATCCGCATCACCAAGGATTAAATTTTTATTGTGACAATTTCCTAACCATTATGACGATTGAACCCCGTTTTTTCTAATTTCTTCAGTTTATAAATGAATCAGTAATTGGAAGGATTTCACTAACTTGTCACTGTCTGTCACGTAATAAATCAATTACTGGAACTACAAAATACTATAATGCAATTTTTTACGCAGCCCTGATTATTTCAGACACGTGGTGCCGACTGCTACTATCTCCATTGCTATTACTACTACTGCTTACACAGCCGAATTTTAGACCAAACGAGCTCTATAAGCTATCGATTAAAGCGGGTACCAGGCCAACTTCCAAGAGCAGCTCTCTCATACTCACCTGGACCGAATACACACGACGTGTGCATCCGGATGTTACACATGATAGAACCGGTAGTTGTTGCATCAGCGTTTGCAAGCGCTTGTGTTTACAGGGAAAAATCACGGCGCTGTGAGCGAAATTGTGGGTGTAAGGGTCGGTGTTGGTACGCGGAAACGCGGTGGGCACAATCAAGCGTCAGCATTCCTCGTGTGCACACAAGACAAAGGTGGTCGTCGACATTGAGGTATTCGTGCAGTGCCAGGCGGACAGCATCTACCGAGCCTGTTAGAATGCAGGCGAATAATGTCTAGGGTGCGTCGAGATTGCACCAATGAAGCCCGCTTTTAAAAAGGGAGATGCACCTGCTTGGAGGGAGTCGTTTCAGCAACAAAGCAAAGCTGACGTTCACTTATCGCATACCGCGAGACGATAACGCTAAATTAGTGTTGTCTACCGTAGCGTTGAGGTGACCAGGTGCACTGTGCCAACGTGTAGGCGACACAGGGTTACGAAGGGAAGCATTGAATGGATCGGTTATTTGATTGTTTGTTGTTCCCTCTCTATGTAAGAGAGGGCGCCTGCGTACAAGTTGAGGCTTTGGGGCTGAGACCCGAATTCAGCAGGCCAATATGGTCACTGGGGTCACAGGCATTTGTATGTTTTGACTTTTGTTGCTCTTGGCTTTCATATGCGTCTCGGGAAAGAGATGTTAGTTCTAGGAAAGTGGGGAGGCGTGTGGTAACCAGTAAGCAGCCAATCGTCGTGACGCTTGCTTGTGATTGGCGATTATTCAAATGTGGGCTGGACCCCGAGGCAATAAAACAGCCACAGGACCCAGTCGAGTGTTCTGTCATCATCATCAGCCTGATTATACCCACTGCAGGGCGAAGGCCTCTCCCATATTTCTCCACTTAACCCGGTTCTGTGCTAGCTGCATCCACTTGACCCCTGCGAACTTCTTAATCTCATCCGCCCACCTAACTTTCTGCCGCCCCCTGCTACGCTTTCCTTCCCTTGGAATCCAGTTTGTTACCCTCAGCGACCATCGGTTATCGTCGCTTCGCACTACATGTCCTGCCCATGTCCATTTCTTCTTCTTAAATTCCACTAGAATGTCGTTAACTTGAGTCATTTCTCTGATCCACTCTGCACGCTTTCTATCTCTTAATGTTACCCCTACCATTTTTCGTTCCATAGCCCTCTGGGTTGTCCTCAACTTAAGTAGAACTCTCTTGGTTAGCCTCCACGTTTCAGCCCCATAGGTGAGTACAGGCAAGATGCAACTGTTGTATACTTTCCTCTTGAGTGTTCTGTGTTATGGCTTAACTCGTCATTTTCGGCTAGTCCAAGCTAGCCAGATCCACGTATTACCGAACCTTGCTGTAGACAATGTAAATAAATTTTTGCATAAACTTCATTTCATTTATTAACCTTAAAGGCCCCTTTCGGGGTATTACATAAGGGATGGGGTAAATAAACATCGAATGTTACACTTTTCAGAGATTTTCACTTCAGTTCGTCTCTTGGTTTATCTCATCAAGTGTCGACGTCGCTATTATTATATCATCGTCTTTCGCATCACCGTCTTAAAGGGTCCCCAGTGAAATTTACTGTGGGTGACTTGCTAGCGTGCGGCGGCCCGGCGATTCCTTTGCCCGCCACAAGTTGACGCCGTGTGGCTTCAATTACACCACGCTAGCTCTACTCCCGAAGTTTTTATATCCTTTTAGGTTATAATGAACTTTAACCTGTAAGATTGCAAGGTCTTATGAAAAGCAACCTATAACGACCGGATGGTCAGACTTGCTTGTCGCTTTTGTAGTTCCCTACCGCATATTATGCATCTTCTCTTCCATCAAGGCCGCAGACAGGCTCATTACAGAACATTCGGAGAAAAAAGGGCAAGACCCTGGGTCATATACTATGTACAGAGAGCAATGTTGAAGGTCGGATGCACGGAGGCGGCGTTGGTCCATCAACAACCACTGGAATATCTTGTTAATATTTTCGAAGGCAACATGATACCGCGGAAGAGATGATCATTGCTATATTACCATGCTTTTCATTTACATCTATATACTCAAGGATTACATAGCTGTCTACAGCAGCTATACCAAAAGAAGAGTTTGATTCTCGGCTACCAGAACACTGCAAAATCATATGCACCACTCTACACAAATATTACTAGTCTGCACATCGATTCATTAAGGCATGGAATTGAGAAACTAGTGCGCCTGTCGCGCTCGGCTGTTCTTCATCGGCACTCGACCCTTCGATACCCCACACCACGATACCAGGCCTCATGATAAAACATTCGGAGAGGCTACAACACGGAAAACTCTCTCGTAGAAAACATCCATTCGCAGTCAAGAGGCTCTCGAAAGAGCAGGATGCTTAATGGTGACGCCGACAGGGGAAAACGTATAAAACTCGCCCTCCCGTTTATGCAAAAGCTGCGGGGAGAAGGCAGTCCTGGCGCCCATGTTGTGGGCCTCATAAATCAACCCACTTGGCGACCGAAAGCAGTGCTGATGAGGCAAGCTGCCCTGTTCAGCTCTGAGCTCGACGCCTAAAGAGCCCCTCTAACTAGAGAACGGAAAGCAGTGGCAGCCGCTGGAGTCTCGGTCAAGGAACCCCACCACTCAACGCTAAAAAAGATTTTGAGTCAGTCAGTCAAAGCATGTTGATCCTGAAAAGTGCATAAAACACGCGGACAGCAGCAAAAGACGGACGGACGAGCACTTACTTCCAACTCATTTTATTTCATGCGAGAAGCAGAATATTTGTACTCTTGAGGTCGCATGCGCATACAAAGCTACAAACTCAGAGAGAAAAGGAAAAATATGATCGGGCTGCACACGTGAAATATGAAAGATATGCCATCTTTTTCTCAGATAATCGACGGACAACTTACACAATCATCGCCAGTGCGTGCCATCTCTAACGCCTCAACAATTTTGCGCGTTATTTTACATTTGCCTCCAAAAAGAATTTCACAATGAGTAAAAAGAGGACAACAATTCTTCTTGCTTTTGCACTTGAGACAATAAATGCTCAAGTGCCCACCTTGTTTGTTGTCCCCAAAGTAATTGTGCTCACCTAATCTCTCATTTAGGCATCTACCAGTTTGGCCTATATAATATTTACCGTAAGTCAATGGCACCTTGTACACAGCCCCTTCTGTGCATTTTACAAACGGCTTTTGATGCTTGATCATGCAACCAGACTTCATCCTGTTTTCTGAAGTGCTCTGGTTAATTAGCTCACTCAGCTTACTTGGGGTTGGTTGGTTGGTTCATAGGAAGGGAAAGGCGCAGTATCTGTCACACTTGCTCTGTGGACACCTGAACCGCGCCGTAGGGGAAGGGATGAAGGTGGGAGTGAAAGTGGATAGAGAGAAAGGGGGACCGTAGTGGAGGGCTACGGAGTAATTTCGACCACCTGGGGATCTTTAACGTGCGCTGACATCGCACAGCACACGACGCCTCTTCGTTTCGCCTCCATCGAAACGCAGCCGCCGAGGCTGGGATTCGATCCCGGGAACTCCGGCACAGTAGTCGGGCGTCTTACCACTGCACCACCCCGGCGGGGCAGCTTACTTGGGGCACAAAACAAAACATTGACATTCACACGGTTACCAATTTTTCTAAGGCTGTGCGACAACCTGTGGTTATAGGGAATGAGTGCATATTTTCTTTTATCTTTTGTCTTTTCCGGCTCTTGCTGTGACTTAGTTTTTCTGTTGTTCATTTTGACGAGTCCTTCTGCCATTGACACCAGCATGTGCGATGGGTAACCAGCACCTTGCAACGTTTTTGACTGTGTGAAGAACATATGTGTGAGTGGGGAGAATTTGATAAAAGAAGGAAAACCACGTTAGAAAAAAGAAGAGGAGGAAAACGTGGAGGTTGGCTCGAGGAGCGCGAGGCACGAGCAGGAGAGAACAGGCGAGCAGCGGAGCCGATCGGTTGTGCACGGAGCTCTGAGTGGTGCGTCTTCTGCCAGGCCTGACCCGGGGATCCAGACCTGGGGCCTACCGGCCGCATCCTGTCCTGTTCCTCCTGCTGTCCCAGACGATCGGGCCCAGGAGCACCACAACAGCTTCAGCTCATCGCCGCTGCTTTAAAGGCAGTTCGTCACAGGCACGGACGTTCGGCGCCGTGCTGGACCCAGGCACGTCGGGGAGACTTGCCTCATCGGCCGTGGAACGGCAACTCGAGGCCTCGTGCCTCCACTGGGCCCCGTCCGGTGGCCTAGTCTTTCGCTAAGCCTGCCGAGGCCCTACGTCAGCGACCCTACAACGCTTGAACAACCGGAGAGTTTACACCGACTTTCCTGCCTACCCAACGAACTAGTGACTGTAGATAATTTTGTGTTTAGTCTTCGTCCTATTTGCTTGTCCTACTCTCGTCCCGTCCATGTGTGTAGCAAAAATTTTTCGTCGTTAAATTGGTCGGTCTGGTCATTTATTTAGATTGCTGTCTCTGAATAAGCCACAGAACAAGGTGGCCAGAAGATGTAAAGAAAAGAACCTCACAGACTGTAAGAAGATGCTTTCTTCAATAGCATGTGGGCATGACATTTTCAAACAATTTACGAAGCCTAAACTAGCTATGTTACGTTTAGTCAGTTTAGAGTGCGCAGAGCTGGAAGGTAAAGGCACTTTTCCTTCCGTGGTATGATAAATCCAGCAAGTATGATCGTCTAAAAAAGTTGGCATGATATCGAGAAAACGTATGCTGCTGTTAGCATGGAGCTCATATGTGACAAGTGGAGATAAGCAGTCCGAAAAAAAATGTTATGGCCTCATCGAGGGTGATTACAGATGTCTAAAAAGATAAAATCATCAACATAACGGAAAACTTTTCACACACCTACGTCTTTCAGGCAGGCAAAGAGCCTTCTGTCCCATTTAGATAAAAACAGATCACTTAAAGTGGGAGCTACACTGGACCCTATACATATTCCTTGTGCTTGCAAAAACAGGTCATCGCCCCACCTAACAAATGTAGAATTAAGATACGTTCCTAAAAGCTCTAGAAAACAGCAAACACTCACAAGCACTCAATTCTGGAAGGCAATTGGACCGGAGTTCTCAGTGCATCTTTCAACGCACTGCCGCAAACCATTTCGGGCCAAGAGAAGTAAAGGTCTTTTTTATCAGCCGAGAAAGCACTAAGAACTCTTTTTTCCCTTCGGCTATGAGAACCAGTGACACAATCGGAATTGCTTTATCAAGAACTAGCTGTTTTAGGCTCTTGCAGGAAGTACGAGACTGACTTTTGCCAAGTGCCCGCTTCTGAAACAATCATTCCTAAAGGACAATGCAATTTATGGGTCGTAGCAGAAAAGAACATGTCAAGATTTAGACCGCTGGAGTTTTCGACAGACTGAGCTAAACGGGTGAGATTCAAGAAAGTACACGTTTTTGCCTTCAACCAAACTTCTGAAAGCTTAATACCGTGCGGCCTGTCAAATACATTCTCGACCGTCCTACTTTTCACCGAGAAGCCTTCTTGGCATCACAGCAAAGCCACCTTATTTACCACAAGGAAGAACGCATAAGTTGTCTTCCTTAAGGACTTACAATATATATGAAAGGGATACTATTGACCTTGCCTTCGAACACTTCTTTAAAACGTCGATGCCCTGCAACACACAGCTCCCTTGCTCCCTCGTAGGGGCAAGCTTCGAGACCGTACGGACCATGGCAAGAAGTTTTGGTTTAGATTTCATTTGCTCCACGGCGAACGTGGGCCCCAAGTGAAGCGTACGGCGCACATTTTCGGAAAGAGTTATCTCTCCAAACGTATGGACATGGTTGTGCGACCTAGAATTCCGTGTAGGGACCAGGGCCCGTATTCCGAGTTTGCGTCGTTATTGAATTGTCGCTATCTCAGGTGACCTCGAATCATCTGATTGGTCGAAACTCCGGAACCGGGTGGTGCCACTACTTAACCGGAAGAGGTAGCAACATCATGCTCCGGCGTTTCCACCAATCAGGTGACTCGAGGTCGGGGAGATAGCGACACTTTTGATAACGACGCGAACTCAGAATACGGGCCGTGTTGTCGAAGCCCTGGCAGTACTGTATTCTATAAAAACTTGGCGGACTGGTCAAGAACTCATGAGAATTGCTGCCATTTTTTATTGGCTCTCGGTAGGCTCTCACCTGAGAAAAGCCTTGCTTGCAGGCAGTCCTTGTACAGTCTTGCTTGCCGGTTTCATTCTGCTTGAAGTATTTTCAAAATCTTTTTCAATGACTGGGCGAAGGTCGAGTGATTCATACAGGGATAAGGCAGCCGGGGACAGCCCATTGCATTGAATACACAAGGAAAGAACACGAGCTTGGCAGATGGCGTGTGCAGTGAGGGAAACCAGATAACACGAATCCACATCCGCACAGGAAAAAGAGCCTATTGTACTAGAAATATAGTGCAATAATGGCTGCTTTTGGGCGAGTTGGTTAGATATGATCCTGAAAAGCGCATAAAAACACACGGACAGCAGCAAAAGACGGTCGCACGAGCTCTTACCTCGAACTAACTTTATTTCATGCGAGAAGTAGAATATTTTTACTCTTAAGGTTACTTGCGCATGCAAAGCTAAAAACTCAGAGAGAAAAGGAAAAACATTCTCGGACTGCACATGTGAAATATGAAAGATATGCCACCTTTTTCTATGACAACATAATCGACGGACCACTTACACAATCATCGCAAGTTCGGGCTATCTCTAACGCCTCAACAATTTCGCGCGTTATTTTACATTTACTTTTATAAATACTTTCACATTGAGGAAAGAGAGGACGACAATTCTTATTGCTTTTGCACTTGAGACAATAAATGCTCAAGTGCCCACCTTGTTTGTTGTCCACAACGTAATTATGCTCACCTAATCTCTCATTTAGGCATCTACCAGTTTGGCCTATATAGCATTTACTACAAGTAAATATTATATACGCCTGCATCTGCAAATAAAAAACTAGGCTTTCTTAAACATCATCTTCACGACGCCCCTCAAGATGTAAAGCTACTTGCTTATAAAGCATTGATCAGACCAAAACTTGAGTATGCATCCGCAATTTGGAATCCACAGCAAGCATACCTCATTGATTCATTAGAAGCCGTGCAAAACAGAGCCGCCCGTTTCATTCATCGTTCATACTCATCCTATGTTAGTGTTTCATCTCTAAAGCTACAGTCTCAATTACGCAGTCTTTCCCTCCGTCGCCGGATTTCTAGCCTGTACCTATTTCACAAATTTTATTACTCCCAGCTCAAACAGCAGCCATACATCTGCGCACCACCACCACGCATTTCTCAACGCATTAGTCATCCGCTGAAAGTTTTACGCCAGCGTGCCCGTACGACTACATTTTCCAAGTAAGTTTTCCCCCTAACAGCCAGCGACCGGAACGACCTTCCCCATGAAATTGCAGCCATAACCTGCCCAACAACCTTCCTAGATAAAGTTACATCCCACCTGTCATCATGAAATAAATGTTTTGCTTTCTCATGTTAACCCTACCCCTTATGTAAAACCCCCAACAAGGGGGTCTTTAAGGAAAATAAAATGAAATGAAATGAAAGTCAATGCCATCTTGTACACTACCTCTTCTGTGCATTTTACAAACGGCTTTTTGATGCTTGATCACGCAACCAGACTTCATCCTGTTTTCTGAAGTGCTCTGCTTACTTAGCGCACTCAGCTTACTTGGAGCAGAGAACAGAACATTGAGATTCACTCGGTTACCAATTTTTCTATGGTTGTGCGACGACCTGTGGTTATAGGGAATGACTGCATCTTTTCTTTTATTTTTTTTTGTCTTTTGGTAACCCGATAAAGTTTTTCTTTTTCTCTCTTGTTATGCACGCGGATGCGACCTCAAGAGTAGAAATATTCTGCTTCTCGCATGTAATAGAATCACTTGGAAGTAAACTCTCTTGTGTCCGTATTTTGCTGTTGTCTGAGTGTGTTTATGCGCATTTCAGGATCAACATGTCTAGCCAACTCACCCAAAGTGTAATTTGCATTTGTCCGGAGCTGCTGAATTCGATGCACATGGCTACACCTCAGAGGGGTAGCTGAACGGCGTGCAAAAATAGCAACACGTTTTCCTTGCATCCGTCTCAACATATCTTCGTTGTAAGCACAGCGCTGCTTTCCTTCGAATTTTATTACATTTGGCTGCCGAAATATTATTGCACGTCAAATGACGTTTACATCCGTAGTTAGTTACCTTAACCCTTACTACATGAATTTTATTCTTCTGCCCAAAAGATTAGTGTGCCCCATTTATGACGCAAATGCCTATTTGAGCCTTCGTTTTCAGAAAAACTATGCGGTTGTAACAATTTTGCGAAATATTGTTTTGTATTATATATGTTACACCATTAAATTAGAGGTACTTCTGCAAAAAATATAACCTTGCTCATAAGCGGTTCCAAAGAAACAATAATTACATTATCTATTACCAAGCCACAAATAAGGGGGAAAATTAGTTGCGGTTTAGCTCTGGTTAACCCTAGTTGAATTGCGAAAGCAACAGCGGAAGCTTCTTTTTCCTGCTAAATTATTCCCCTATCACGCCCTATCAGTGTAGGGTGCTACATTATTGAGGACACTTAAGCTCATCCTTTAAGCGTATGACGCGAGAGCGTAAGCTACCAGCCCACATATAAAGTCGCGCTTAACCAAAGCGTACGGACGTGCCTGCGTGTCGTAGGGGTAACGAAAATGCAAACGGTTGTAGCGGGCTGATTCTGATATCACCCTCCAATATAAAAGAAGCAAACGAAGTTGGCAGTTTCTGCCCGTGGCATAGGGGTAACGTGAATTCAAATGTCATGGCAGGCGGATTTTTGTTATGAGGAGACCGTAGCTACGCCTCTTGACGGTGTAGCTGCGTCCACCGGAGGTCTCGCTTTGTCTGTCGGAGTGTTTCTTTCGCAGAAAAACCTGTTTTAGAGTTCCAGACAAACCGGATGAGAAGAAATTATGACTGTAGCACGTGGCGCCCATCTACAACTGTGGTATTTCCTGCAAATCTTTATCAAAGGACGATCTTTACGACGGATGTCTTCCTCCTACTAACTAGAAAATGTATTTTATTGTGAAAGCAATACTACGCCAGGTTTCGGCCCGTCGCGTAGTCCTTGGCCGCAGTCACAAATGACCTTGAACAGCCGCGAAGAAGAAAAAGAAAAAGAAAAATGAAAAGAAAAAAGAAGAACGCTCGGTCACCCGCAGCTTCCCCCGCTGTGGGTATATGCCATTTTGTCTGAGGTCGTCATAATAATAATAATAATAATAATAATAATAATAATAATAATAATAATAATAATAATAATAATAATAATAATAATAATAATAATAATAATAATAATAATAATAATAATAATAATAATAATAATAATAATAATAATAATAATAATCATCATCCGCAGCTAATGCTCTCGCTCCATATTTGGTTCAGCAGCGTTGAACCCTTCTCATTTTTGTTTCCTTGGCAGTCAGTGCACCGCGCATTCATCTCTTGTACACTTTCACTGTGGCTACCACAGGATGTCAAATGAGTGCAGTAGTCAACATTCGGGTCTGCATACAGTGTAATAACCCTATTTTGACTAGAATCGGCAGCTAATAAGGAAGGGGGAGTAATCTGAGCTCGCAAAGGTATGTAAAATTATTCAGTGTAGTGAAATTATTTCCTGTTTGTGAAGTTATGAAACACCATAAAGTGACACAAATTGCCCCTAAGTGCATGGTGTATCATACCTGATAGAGGCGTAAATACCCTTATCACTACGATGCCTTCTGGACTCAAGCGCAGGCGATGTTGTAACCAGACAAAATAGATCCCAACGATGTCCTAATAATTTTCTCGAAGCGCTGCTTTCAGTTAGAATGAGGAATATATTCTCTGTACCTATAGAATTTCTGCAAGAAATAAAAACATGCTACCACCTGGCACATTTGCAATTAAAATAGCTGAATAACTTATTCCGAAGATGGAGTTACTGCACATATGGATTTCAGACAGTACACACTGTGGTACTAAATAAGCAAAATTTTTGTTCAGAACAATTTAGCACAAAGTAAATTTACTATATTATATATCATACACTATGCGGTAAGAGGTAAAGTCATGAGGGCGTTCCAACGTTATTTTCACGTTTGCGGAATTTTCACGTCATTGCAGCTTTGTTCTGAAGAAAAGGGACATATGTTGCACCTTGAGGTGCTAGTTTCAAATCGTGCCAGATTTTCAAATCTAGCCATTATCGTCGAAACATAACCGCTGAAGGTAAGAGGGATGAATAACTGCGTAAACAAGTGGAGCGCCATTGTTTCGGATTCTCTCCAAGTGCCTCTTGTGATTTGATGCTCAAATCTCTCGATGGAAACTACAAAATATGCATTTCACTTTGAAGGGGTCACTTTTAAATTATTTCTTATTGTGTGCCTCTAGCTTTTGTGTTATATATAAGTTGTGTCGGTTGAGGATATGGTGAATTCTAAACATGAATCAAGGATTTCCAAGAAGGTATGCTGCCGAAATATGAGCCAGATATCTTTGTTCATTTTTAGGGTTCGCTTGCTTGCTTGGCTTTGCGTTTGCATGCACCATTAGATTCTAAATTTCGGCAAGGATGGGAAGGCTCACAAATGCCACCGAGGAGAGGAGTCTCCTGCAAAAGCGATTACCATAATCAGTGAAGCAAACCAAGACAATTTCGCAGCAGTTTTCTTTTTTGAAACAGCCTTGAAATCCATGACGTTGAGACAATGACATGGAATCCGTCAACGTGGACCCGTCAGAGAAAGAAAGAAGACGGAACCTCTCAGTTTTGTCTTGTTTCAGGAACGCCGCTCGTAGTCGATGAAGTCAGTCAATGGTGAGCTTGAGACGGGGTAAAATAACATTCACTTGCAAAAAATAATACAGAGATGTATCGTGATGTGATTCTTTAAAGGATGAAATAATAGTCTTGTAGGTTCACTGAAAACTGGCTCTCATCCTTAACCGCATAAACAAGAGTTTACCGGACGTTATCTTTAGCTGAAAGTCCGAGTATAGGCTTAATAACAAAAGGGCCAAAAAACGTGTTTCAGTAGTTCGAGTATTATGTACCCTTCAAAATATTAAAATTTTTGCATTCATTTTATGAACATGATCTCAAGCCTGTGCGGAAATAGATTTTTATTGTGTAAGCAATACTACGCCAGGTTTCAGCCCGTCGCGTACACCCGGCCACGTTTTACCTTAGAGCGACCGCAGATCAAGCCGTCGGGTAAACCCGGTCAGTAGCCACGCTGCGCCGTAGAAGAAGACGAAGAAGAAGAAGAGGAAGAAGAAGAAAAAGAAATAAAAAGGAAAAGAGAAAGAAAAAGAAGAAGAATAAGAAGCCCGAAACTAAAAACAATTACCTGGGGTTTAGCTTTAGTTGAACCCGGCAGGTTGCGTAAGCAAAGCCGACGTAGTTTCTCTTTCTCTTCTTCTGCGGAGTGGCGTGGCTACCGACCGGGTTTACGAGACGACTTAAAGAGGGGCCCCCCCGGTCGGGTTTACGAGACGGGCTGAAACCTGGCGTAGTATTGCTTACACAATAAAAGAGCCATGAAAATGAAGAAATCCTTTAACTGTACTTTACAAATCCTTGCAGGACAGTAGTGCTTTGTTGCTAACCTGCAACATTACTACTCAAGTTGGAATTATAACACTCTTCAGTAAAACGTACAGGGTCCAACTCTGATTCATACAACGCTGATGCCATATCTGCGGGATAACGGGGCACTCAATGCTGTCTCGCTATTAAGCTCTCTAAGCAAGCCGCCCGCTCCCCGAAATTCTTGAGACTGAGCCTAAGGCCATGAGATCAGGCCACGTGACCTGACACACACATATACAGCAGGAGAAAACATTTCATGCTTACAGCCGATTTCGTACACAGTCAGAGGATGTTTTTAGCCTTTTCTACTTAGGAAAAATGTTCTTGTTGCGCGATGTGTTACCCACCCCTTATGGAATAAACCCAATCTTGGGGTCCTGTAAGGTATTAAAGGGTGTGATGTGATGACGTTCCTTGAGAAATAACACAGAATAATGACTAACATATACCACTTATTAAGATACACCACCAAGTACAAATTGATACTATAAAGAAAGACAAACATTCGCAATTGTACGTGCCCGAGCAATGAATCCCGTGTACCCTGTTTTTAAGGTGTCAAGCCTTGGCTGCAGTTGAAATAACAAAAAAAAAAAAAAAAACACTTCAGTATTACAGCTTAATTAAATAAAAATTTATGCAATCGTAGATGTTTTGTTTCCTTTTTTTGCGAGCATCATTACGCCGTTATGTGATCTCCAGTATAGAAGGCACCCCAAGTAGAGTAGGGTAACAAGACATGAAATCGAACTTACTTGATTTCAAGGGTAATGTACGATATATAAAAAAGAAATACATCATTGCTTAAGACAATGAAGCTTTTGTGCATCCGCTAGTCAAGGTGACGTAAAGAACATTCCTGATTATTTATATGCGGTTGTTCTTTAAATATATGTAATAAAAATAAGGAAAGAAGCCTAGGACTGAAGGTCGCCCTCTTCAGCACATTTGTGGCCAGGGCTTTCTTTCAAAACCTCGTCAGATTCGTTCCTGCCGTTATGCTGACGAGTATGAGGCAGATTGCGTAAAAGAAGTCTTGCATAATAGTACCTTTGAGGGGAAGTTTGGCTTCCGAGTGAGTGCGTGCCTTGCGAAAGCAAGAGCATGAAAGGACTCGCCTTTTTGAACACTTTGCTTATTATAGCGGTACTCATCGAGTTGAACTCTGGTAAGTGTTTGTCAGAATATGTCATTGATTCCAGAGCAGCCCCTAACCGACTAATATGGAATGGGTAGGAAGTAGTAGGCATTGTAATAGAACACAAGACAGAGGATTGAAATCTGGCAGCAACACATATTTCATCTTTAGCTGATATTCTTTAAGGGATCTAAGCAGGAAATCATTAAAGGGTGTCAGACTGACGGAAGCTTGTTGGCCAGGTACTGTACTGTATCGCAAAAAAAGCTTACAGATCCTATTAATTACTGACTGCCTTCGGCGAGTGCTTGTTTTTTGACAGAAAAATGATTCGGCAGCGAGCGCTCGTCTATGTAAGACAAAACAATGGTTACGCCGCATATTGAACTTCAATGAAAAATAATATTAGAAACCCGCTCAAGACACCGTAAACATTTGTTGATATTTGTTAAAATGCAGTCGACATCTCTTTCTAGCTGCGTTCACATTTGTTCAACAGAAAGGCACGCACGTTTCTTAGGGGGAAAAAAAAGGTTGTGCAAAAATGTATTTCCTGCATGAATTATAGTAATTTTAATTTTGTATTATTTTGTCTGTATAATTAAGCACCAGTGTGAATACATTTTAAATATGCTAAGTGTGTCACTATGCACCATTCTACATATATGCATACTGATACAAATTGGTTCGCTTACTTTATCTCTGATACATTAAACACACAGTCACGTGTTTTCTGTTTTATTACGAAGTGATAAAATATGCCTTCAATATAGGGACAGTATATCTTCGAAGAAATATTAATTTACCTACGTCCTATTTTGATGCTAGCAGAAAGTATATGAATGTTATGCCAAAATAATGAATTTCTAGTATCCTTCGCATACTCAGAGTGCTAAAATGAAACTAAAAATGGCTAATATTCGCAAAGGTCTCAAAACGAATTCGGTGAACATTAGTATCAGTAAGGCGTTTGCTTCACATATTACACTCCTTGTTCTCGTATGATCGGTAGGTGGTACTCTTGCCGACATCAAATGTTTAAGGGGAAAGCCTTACTTGCTCAATTCCACGATAAGGCATCTGTTTGTGTGCGAGCGTGTTGAACCTCGAAACGTAACGATTGTATGGTAATAGACGTCGTGTAACAATCGATGTCATAATTGGCGGCCGTCAAGTGGCGCCAGATTCGGGAATTTTGGTATCAAACTTGTAAGTGTTGTTTTTGGAGAGTTTTAGGGAATCGCAGACAGTTTATAGTTTGAAATATCGTACACCCGTTAGTCAAACTAGATGCTATTGTGGCAGGAATTAGAGCAGAGGGCCTCCAGCTATGAATATTTTGATCACTTCTATATGTTCGTATATAACTTGTGACAAAAGATCTTGTCTACAGCTTTCCAGGAGCAGTCGCGATTTTCCTTTGTCCATAACAGATTCTATTGTCAAGTTGCAGATTAGCTCGCGAGCATCTCGCTGAACAAATTTTAAAGAAAAACTTGCCCGCATAACCAAGATACTTTGTTGGGCGAGTTAGTAAACATCCATTGTTAATATAAACAGCGCGAACAGGAAGACACAGGACAGGATAAAAGGAAGCCACAGGACAAGCGCTGACTCGCAACTCAGCCCAAGCCTTACTGCATGGGTTGTTTTACGCGAATGCTTCGTTTTCGTCATATTTGTTTTTATCTCGGCCATGGAGTAAGGGCTTAGGCTGGGTTGTGAGTAAGCGCTTGTCCTGTGGCTTCCTTTTATCTTGTCCTTTGTCTTCCTGTTCGCGTTGGCCGCATAAGAAGTTATTCTCCCGCATTCTAATACGGATAACCCATTCCAGTATTTCCTGCCAAAAAAACCCTATGGCCAGTCACAATAGCATTAATAATATGACACCGGAAGATGAGCCCCCCAGGTTGGAAGGCGTCCCACATGTTACTGGGGAGGAACAAAGGGCGATTCCTAGTAGCTCCAGGACGAATGACGCGGCTGGGCTAAAGCCAAAAGGACGCTCAGTTGTGGATATATGTCGGGAAGCGACCGGAAAGTCCGATGTTGCCAGGAGATATATCACATAGCAGCATGGAATGTGAGATCTATGACGCAAGGTAAACTGGATGTTGTCAAGCGAGAAATAGACAGATTGAACATTGATATCTTGGGTATCAGCGAGCTCAAGTGGACCGGAATGGGGGAATTTAATTCCGGCGACCATTATGTCTTTTATTGTGGGCACGAATCCAAGAGAAGGAATGGGGTCGCTCTCATAGTAAACAGAAGAATGGGTAAAACAGTGCTAGGGTACAACCCCAAAAACGACAGAATGATTTCACTTTGGATCCAAGGTCACCCTTTCAACATAACAGTTATCCAAGTCTATGCACCAACCACTACTGCTGAGGAAGCTGACGTTGAGAGATTTTATGCGGACCTGCAATGCCTTTTAGACCGCACTCCATCATCAGACGTCCTTTTTCTCATAGGAGACTGGAATGCAAAGGTGAGGAGTGAAGAAATATCCGGAATTACAGGCAAGTTTGGTCTTGGTGAGCCAACTGAAGCTGGGCAGAGGCTAGTAGAGTTTTGTCAAGAAAACAACCTGACCATAGCGAATACTCATTTTCAACAGCACAAGAGGCGCCTGTACACATGGACTTCACCGGACAGTCTGTACAGGAATCAGATCGATTATATTCTTTGTCGACAGAGATAGAGACATGCTATACAAGCCGTAAAAACAAGGCCTGGGGCCGATTGTGGCACCTATCATCAGCTTCTTGTTGCCAAATTTAAGCTTCGATTGAGGAAAACGCAGAAAACTCGAAGGCATTTCAGGTATGATCTGGATCAAATTACATCAGAATATGCTGTGGAAGTGAGGAATCGATTTTAAGAATTAGATCTAGAAGACAGAGGGCCTGAAGAGATGTGGACTGATGTTCGTGATATAATACAAGAAGTTGCTTCTAAGGCAGTTCCAAAGCAAACGAAATGCAAGAAAGCAAACTGGTTATGAGAAGAGTCTTTGCAAATAGTTGAGGAAAGGAGGATGGCAAAAGTTATGGGGGAAAGAGAAAGATACAAGGTTCTCAATGTGAATTTTCAGAAAATAGCAAGGAGAGATAAGAATGCCTTCCTGAACATACAGTGCCAAGCAGTTGAGGACAACAGCCAATTAAGCAACACAAGAGCTCTGTATAAGACAATCAAAGATATCAAAAGAAGCTTCTGTGCTAAGCTGGGCGTGATAAAAGACAGACGAGGCAAGGACCTCACTGAAACCTCAGAGATAAAGATGAGGTGGCAGGGATACAAAGACGAACTGTACAAGAAGGACCCGGATGTGCAAACCCAACATAAGACGGTTGTGATTCCTGATCTCGAGCCGGGCATCCTGAAGAGTGAAGTTGCATGGGCCTTAGCCAGCCTTGCTAAGAAGAAAGCTAGTGGAATTGATGGCATTTCAGCTGAGTTGCTTCAAAACCTCAACCATGACGCTGTTAACATTCTGCATACATTATGTCAGAAGATTTGGACAACCTTGCAGTGGCCACAGGATTGGAGGAGGTCAGTTTACATCCCCATTCCATAGAAAGGCAGTGCCAAAGATTATTCCAACTATCGCACGATCGCGCTCATTTCGCATGCTAGCAAGGTGATGTTGAAAATCCTCCAAGGCATGATGCAGCGGTATGTGGATCGGGAACTTCCGGACGTGCAAGCTGGGTCTCGTAAGGGCAGAGGAACTAGAGACCGGATTGCCAACCTTCGCTGGATCATGGAAAAAGCAAGAGAGTTCCAGAAACCCATCTACTTCTGCTTTATTGATTATACGAAAGCGTTTGACTGCGTAGATCACAGCAGATTGTGGCAAGCTCTCCAAGAGATGGGAGTTCCAATTCACCTCATCTGTCCCCTCAGGAACCTGTATGAAGGGCAAGAGGCCGCAGTCACAGCTGGGCATGGTCTTACTGATTGGTTTCCGATTGAGAAAGGAGTGAGACAAGGCTGCATACTGTCGCCCTGCCTATTTAACCTATATGCAGAGTGCATCATGAGGAAGGCCGGTCTGGACGAGTATTCAGCTGGAGTGAAGATTGCTGGAAAACGTATCAACAACTTTAGATATGCGGATGATACCACTTTAATGGCAGAAAGTGAAGTGGAACTCATGAGACTTCTGATGCGCAATCAAGAAGAGAGTGAGAAGTTTGGGCTTATACTGGACCTTAAAAAGACAAAGATCATGGCGTCTTGCCCTATGAAGTCCTGCAGTATCAAGGGACAAGAAGTGGAAGCTGTGACAGATTTTCTCTTCTTGGGCCCCAAGATTACCCCAGAAGGAGACTGCAGCCATGAAATTAGGAGACGCCTGCTTCTGGGAAAGAGAGCCATGGTTAGCCTTGACCACCTAGTAAAGAGCAGAGACATTAGTCTGCCATCCAAGATCCGTATAACTCGTGCTATGGTCTTTCCAGTTGTGATGTATGGATGCGAGAGTTGGACTGTGAAGAAGGCTGACCGCCGAAGAATTGACGTGTTTGTATTGTGGTGCTGGCGGAGACTCTTGATAGTTCCTTGGACTGCCAGAAGATCAAATCAGTCGATATTGTCGACCATAAACTCTGAGTGCTCATTGGAGGGTCAAATTCTAAAGTTACAGCTCAGCTTCTTTGGTCATCTGATGAGAAGAGAGGATTTGCTGGAGAAAGATTTGATGTTGGGAAAGGTTGAGGGTCGCCGGAGAAGGGGTAGGCAGCGAACGCGATGTTTAGATGGCATCTTCGAGGCCCTGCAGACGAAGTTATGTGATGTTAGGAAGATAGATAGAGACCGGAAAGCGTGGCGTGACATGGTCCATAGGGTCACGAAGAGTCGAACACGACTAAACGACTGAATTGACTGATTTTGATTCTAATACGGAAGCAATATCACGTATAACTGGACTTTTTTATTTGCATTCCTGTATGTACCAAGCTAGATTCCACATGCGACATACATAGAAATTTGGTTTCATGATTTTATGCACGATGCTTCTACGCCAGTGCGCTGCAAGTACGCTTTTGACTTCAGGTGAAATAATTTCATATTTACGACAGTATATTTTTAGTTCATTGCCAACATGCAAAACTGCGTACATATTTTTTCGTGTATTCGAAGCATGCTTCTTTTTACCTCCAGGTGTAGCATTTCTGGTAGTTTCAGATTAGATCTCGAACATCAAGGCTTGAAGTATACATTAGACGAAATAATTTCTCATTTACAAATGTACATTTTTAATTCAATGCCAAAATGCTTAAACGTATATGTATAATTTTTACGCGCTTACAATGTATTGGCTGACTTGCTGGTTCATGAAATTGGTGAATATAGTGGTTGAGTGACAGGGACAAAAAAACAACAACAACGTATTCGTATTCGTATTCGAATCACCCTCCATGTGTACATTCAAAGATTGTATTTTCTACAAATTGCAAAGATACATTTGAGATATTTAAGAATAAACTTGAGAACTTCTTCGTGGATAATTTGACCACATTCGTGAGTGCAAAATATGTTCAAAATGCATTACGAATTATACCGTTGTATTTTCCAAAAATATGACTTTTTGCTTAGGTATACCACGAAGGTACCTGCACCTGAAAATGTACAGGACATTTAAGTCACACTCGGGACGTTCTTTCTTAATTAAAAGTGTGGCCATCATTCAGATGCACAGAGCAGAGTAAAGGTAAAGTTGCGCCTGTAATCGGACCGAAAACAGTTTCATTCATTTGTTTCACTTTTAAGGTCAGTCGGGAATGGTAACAACTGTACTTTGTTTTCTTGTTATATTTTCTAGCTTAAAAAGATCTGTTTTCGTTGGCTACAAGTTGAAAAAAAATGCAAAACTGTGTCAAAAAAACGACAAAATATTTTGTAGCCTTCGTTATGATAAACGTTTCGTTATTTGTAAAGTACTTTTCATAGTTTTCCAGTTATTTTGCAGTAGGTTTCTGTCATAGCTCTCACAAAACTCTGCTGTGACTACAAACATTCTGTAGTCACAATAGGTTCGTGGTCCAAAACCTCGGAAATTTATTCGAGTGTGTTCGACTGGCTGGTTTAAAAATTTTATACAGAACGTGCGTCTGATTGTTTGAGGACAAACTTCCTGCGCTTAGTGTCTTTTATTAAATTTATCAGGATTTGTGCCTTTGAATCGTATTTGTAGTGGAGTTGAATCTCGTATGAGTTTGGTTCGTTCCGTATAGTTAGAGCACGATCACGTAAGTGTTGTTTGGCCCGAAGTTTGCGCAGTGCCGGGCGGCCGAGTACTCCCGCGAAATTCTTCTCAAATTCAGACCAAGATGACAGGTCAATAATATTTGTTGCTGGGCTGGTTTTCTTTAGATCTCTTCGATGTATATTTATTCTTGATGCCCTCTCTCAGCTAATTATCTTCTTACCTTTTTTTTCAACGATTTTTGGATATCTCATGGGATTTCTTTTTCCCTAAGAAGGTTGTCGTTGCCGTAGTGCCATCTGCGCATGCGATGTGAAGCCCTATATATTGTTGACTGCTGCCGGAAATAAACCAGTTGTTAGTAGCGTTCGTGCTTGCATCTGGTCTCTTTCATTTGTGGTCGTCCTTATTGCGCTAAATTTCCTTTTAAGGATGGCAGGTCAGCCTCATGGTTGCGAAACCAGAGTTTCACCTTCTCCGTCAGAGCGAATATAAGCTTGTAACAGTCATCCTATTTGTTCTAGCAGCTTACTCTTTCATATGACGGCAGTGACGGGCGCACCAACACGCCAGTGCATTTCGGTGACTGAAGCGATGACGATTAGCCCAGCACTATATACACACACTTGTCAACATACTTGTCGACAATGTGCGAGAAGAGCTCCTCAAACATTATGACCACTCTTGGCTCGACGGTGTTGTTCCACAGGAATTGAAATCTAGTCGACTGATACCCCTACTAAAACCAGGGAAATCTCCGCTCGAGCTCACATCCTATTGGCCAACAGCATTGGGCAGTTGCGGAGGAAAGGTCATGGAAAGGATGGTTTTGACGCGCATTAAGTGGTATCTCGAGCACTATACAATATACCACAAAGAAATGGCCGGCTTTCGGCAGGGGTAGCTCCTCTATTGACAACGTCGCTGACCTTGTGTCTACGGTTCAACAGAAACGAATGAAACGTCTGTGTGTAGTACTATTTCTTGATGTCAAAGCTGCCTACGACAACGTGGCCCATGAAGCGATCTTTGATGCGATGGAAACTGTGGGCATCGGTGGTCGGTTGTTTGCGTGGACAGAGAGTTATTTGTATTCAGTGTGAAGGTGGCTCGAAGTGTGCACAGCCCCACTTTGTTTAATCTAACACTCATCGCCCTCCCAGAGAACCTCCCTTCCACTGTCCAGATATCAATGTACGCCGATGACATCTTCATTTGGGCCTCCTCTGTGACGCATCTCCAGGTGCGTGCAAGACTTCAACTGGCAGCAACACTAACCTCGTCTTATCTACAAAACTAAGGTCTCAGCGTTTAATCGGAAAAGTGCACGCCAGTCGAATTTACGCAAATCTATGAATAAATATCCGTCTGCATAGCCGGTCATAACATTTCTTACTACAAAAATTATCGTTTCTTATAGATTTTGATAGACCGAAATCTATCATGGAGCCCGGATTGCACCCTAGTGAAAGAAAGAAAACACATTCATCGCTCATTTACTCCGCTTTCTTGGCAAAATATCATGGGGCTCATCGGTACAGTCAGTGCTGCAGTTGTACAGAGCACTATATTTAGGATTCCTGCGGTACAGTGCTACCGTACTTTTAAGTACGCGCAAGACGAATTTGCGTGCTCTCCAAGCAGTACACGTTCAGGCCCTTTGCATATGCTTGGGCCTCCTTCGGAGCGCATCAACACTGGGAAGTATTGCACTCGCCAAATAGCACCCGCTTTCGACCTATATTGCTCTAGGCTCTTTGCGAATGCGCATACGGCATATTTCAATGGTTCCACAGCTTCACTTTGCGCAGATGCTTCCGTAGAGACCACGTTCTGCATTTGCAACAATCATAGCGACGCACCAGTCTTCCATCTATAAAACAGTTCACTCCGGCAGCGCGATCTCCGTCGCCACTGTGGTGTCTGCGGCTCTCATGTGTGCGCCTTGCTATTCAGGGGATATTGAAGAAATCAAACTTATCAACGCCAGCCCTTCAGCAACTGACACAGTTCATGCTACACACTGACTACTGGAACACATCTATACAGATGGCTCGGTAACCTCTATTAGCTATGCATGCATAATCGTCATTCCTGTGAGACAAGCAAACATTTACCATCTATAATTTCGCATAAGACTACCTGTACTGAAGCAGAACAGGCCGCAATTCGTGCTTCTTTAAAGTATATTTCTGAACAAGCTCCTCAAAAAATGGGCTGTATTCTGTGATTCCAAACATGTCCTAAAACGTCTTCAAACGATCTTGAGCCATGGCGACCATAAGCAACTTGTAGCGTAGATTCGACATCGACACCACCAAGCATTACAATAGGGTAATGAAATAAACTACCACTGGATACCAGGCGATAGTGGAATTGTTGGCAACAGAATAGTTGACGATGCTGCTCAATCGGCTGACGATACAACCCACATTGTCGAGATATCATTGACAAGAGCCGATGCAGCAAGGCACCTTCGACTGATCTCCCGTAACGTGACTAGAAAAAAGGGAATATTGTTGGGCTAGTTGGTTCAGGACTTAGAACAAAACAGCGCGAAACCATGGGACAGCAGGAAAGAAGTACATACTTCACAGCCTTGATGAAAAGAAAACTTCAGTTTTTAGACACAAAGCTAGCCTTGTTCGTCGGAAAAAAAACAAAAAATTTTCCGTTGGTACGAAAAAATGTCCTTGTGGTTTTTGACGGGAAACCTGTTCTGACAACAGAACGTTCTGTAGTAACATCAGAAATTTCTGTAGTTACAACAGAAAAGTGCTACAGAACTACAGACAACGGAATATGCTACAAAAAACTACAAACTACAGCAACGTACAACAGAACTACAGAAAACTCTGACGTTTACGACAGAACTACAGAATATTCTGTCGTATTTTTGACGTGGTTCTGTAGTTTTTTTCAACTGAAGAGTCCCACCTATACAGGAAATATGCTCCACATTCACAGAATGGGTTTTTGTCCTATTCATCAGCGCACTCCAAAGTGGTGACACGTGGAGTAGTTGTGAGTGCTTTCAGGAATGCTCTCGACAGATCGTGCCACCGTTGTATCTTCGAACTTTGAAAGTGTCGAGACGCAAGCTCAAAGGCTTAGCGCTGCTGGCTACCATATGGACGTCATTAACAGCTTATGCTTCCAGGTTTTGAATGCAAAGCGTCTGCCAGTTCCTTCCAAACCTCTTGAACGAAGTTCGGTGATGACAGATTCGATTCCTTACGTTCATGGTGTTAGCCGTCAGTTAAAGAAGATAGTGGGTCTTGGCGGTGCACGCCTCCTCTTTTAAGCCCCCAGCAAACTGCACGTGTTGTGCAAAAAAGTAAATTGTGAAAGCAAAAACACGTTTTATGCACTACTGAGCACGTAACGCAGTTTATAGAAGGTAAGATAAGGTGATTTATGAAATCCCTCTGTCTTGCGGTGGCACATGCGTCGGCTAGTCCTGGTGATGCTTATGAAGATTCTGAAGATGTAGATTCTGGGCCCTTGTATGACTCCTTCATCACAAAGAAAATCAGTGAAGGCACTCCTTAAGTTTTTAAAGTACTCGGGGTTGAGTTCAAAACTATAAGCGTACGCTCTCTAGCCTCTTTCACCATGAATCTCTGGAAATGTGACTGGTACTCCTTTCCTTGGCGCTCAATCTTTCCTTTTCCTCCTTTGTCCCCTCTTCCCCCCCCCCCCACCCGCACGTCTAGGGTAGCCTACTGAGCATCACCTGGTTAACCTCTCTGCTGTTCTATTCTATTTTTTCTCTTTCTTTCTTTTCCCAACACGGCACACAGTTTCCTGCATAGTACGTTCCCAAGCTTTTCACCCCAGAAGAGCCGAGCCTCAGGCCGGGCGAATTACTGACCTATGGAGGCAACTTTTTGAGAATAGTTACAACTCAACAACAGTCTCCCCCAGGCTTACATGGAATCGCCCTGGTCGAGCCCCTTCTTGGAGCTAAGTAAAAAACAAAGGGCGGACTCCCACGACGAGGCGCTCCTGTACCTATCTACGTTGAGTCCTCCTCGAGTCTACGACAGTGCCGATAACTGTCCTAGCGCGCGTGGCGGTGTAGTCCACTACAGCCACCACGTTGTTCATGTGTGGGTCCAACCCATATGCTCGGGCAGGTGGGGTCGCAACTCCTCCTGGTGTAATTCCATTACGTGCACCCATGCCAGACGCCGTAGCGCCCGCCCTCAAGTTGAGTGAATTTCCTCCTGCCGCGGTCCAAGCAAGAGCCCGATTCTGCCAATTTTTTTCAAGTGTCTTGATTTTGACGCCGGCCCCGTATTCGCACCCGAGGGCTACCGCCTATGTACCGGAAGCGCGAGTGGAGGCTTCATCCCCAACCCTTTTGGTCTCACTGCAGTAGTACTAGCAGAAGGTACCACAGAGGGTGCCATCACTAGTTTTACTTTAGCTATGTATTCACTCTCTTTTAGCCTACTGAGACTCCCGCAGGCCACAGCATTTGCCAGGGATGGCCCTGGTTTCTCAGAAGCGGGAGATGGATCCTCGTAGGCTGGGTTGCACAGAGGTGGCCCTAACCCTGGCGACACAAGTTAGCGGCAATTCCCGAGCTGCAGCCATGCACAGAGATTTAGTCCGTGCAGCCCATCCCTGGAATGAACCGGCAGGCGAACTGTTACTTGCCTACCGCAAAGTTGAAGCGTTCGTCTCCAACCGAAGAGGCTTCCTTCCTTGAATCACAGGGAGTCGGTGGCCCTCCAGTCGTATATCCTAAGCCCCTTTCTCGATAAGGTCCATCATGGCAAAAGGCTGCAGTGTTCAGTTGACCCCATCTAAGCTTTCCACAAGTCCATGAGTCTAACCCGCTTGAGTGAGTTAGGCTTCCCCAGAGGTGCTCAGTCCCTGAGGTACAGTGAGCATGAATCAGCCTGGCTTCCGATTTACTGGATTATAGAAACGCTCAATGTGCTCCCAGCCTTATTTCTCCGAACTTTATCGCCAGAGGCTGCGCCTTGCTCAGTTACAATAGGATGCAACACCTATCAATGAACAACCAGAAGTCATTTCATTCATCATGAAAATAAAAAACCGCTGTAGTTTACTCAGGATGAATTAATATCATTAGAGGGACTGGTCCCCCTTCAACTAACCGGCCTCTGAGCCCTCTCTGGTTAAGCGAAGGGGCTTTTTGGTGAGGATTCAATCGTATTGAGATCCCGGGCTAGGGCGCATGGTATTTTGTAAAGCTTTGCTTACATTTAGCTGTACACTCTGTATATTAATATGCTAAAACGTTGGGTTTCCTTTGAGAAGGGCAGTTACTGCGGCATGTGGTAATACTTCACTGTTTGTTGATACGTATAACGATGATATGTTAGGAAATTTTACTCCGGGTACATGTATACGCACCCAGTCCAGCTCATCTTTCCTAATGCTATTTTTTGGCAGAGGGGTGGTTGCGACGTCTTTAGGCTGGACTAAAATGAAATGACTAGATACGTTTGTATCAAACAGCCAATAAAGCCGAAGCAGTGGCGGGCTCGTCACTCTATGTAACGGCTGTTTATTCTTTTTTCTTTTAAGTGCTACCGCTGTAAAACTTTAACCTGGGTACCTACCCAGGTTAAAATTCCGCTCTATTTTCACCGTAGCCTTCTTTACATTTCTCAATTAGTTCTTCGCGTCTGCAAAACGCAGGTTAAAAAAATTGCTCTTTCCGGTGTTTAATTTCTACTTCTATCAGACTGAGAAAAGTAAAAAAAACTGGAACAAAGTGTTGTCGCCGTTACGTGCATAATTTTCAATACGTGTTTCGCGTCCTATGGTTTCAGCACAGAGACGTCGAAGTGGGCTCAGTGGAGATGAAGCGAGTGACTATGGGGGAGACGAAGAAACTAGAGGCGTTTTTTCAGCAGGTAAGGTATATTTTAAGTAGTTATCTAAAAAAGAGTTGAATTGAGTTGCATAAGAATAGATCAAAATCTTGGTGTGGGCTAGTCGGTGGATCATTTTAATTAAAATAAAAACAGCGCAAAACAGAAGAGGGAGATGCAAACGACAGGACTGGCGCTGACTAACGACTGAAATGTTATAGAAAGCAGCAGTGCTTTAAATACAGACAGGGCATTACTTGACCATGTAGATAATGAATCGGCGCAACATTGCTTAACCTGCCAAAACGGTTATCAGAGAAGGCATGAACAAATATACAGTCCGAAGATTACAGGAAGGACCCCCCCCCTCCTCCCCCATGTGCAACTATTAAAACAAAAAGAAATCGGGATGACTCGTGGAAAACAACAAATAAGAAGTCATCACATCAAAAGTTGAGACAAGGAAAAAAAAAAGCAAAAGAAAACAACGAGGAAACAGAACCACAGTTACATCTGCAGTATAGGAAGTCATTAAGCGTAGCAAAAGCAGGGCCAGATGAGTACGAGCGTACCAAAATCAGAATCAAACGAGCATAAGCGTAGTAAAATCAGAGTCAAACGAGTAAAAACAAAACAATAAAATAACACTCGAGGAGAACCCCCGAAACAACAGAAAAAGTAAGAAATGTAGCAACAGCAGTGTAAATGAGGTAAAAAAAGAAATAGGTCGAAACAAAGTAATCAGAGAAGAGAAACCTAAGAGCACACAGGCGAGGCTAGCCAGTGCTATCTTCCAGAAACCCAATTTTTTCCTTGGATAAAGCAATCGATAGTGTGCTTACGCACCACCCACCTCTTATTTCGGACTCCCCAAACACAGTCATTAGGCAGCGCCAGTCCTGCTGTTTGTGTCTTCTTCTTCGGTACCTGCTTTCTGCGCTGCTTCTACTTTTATTTACATAAGTATGCACCTCTCCTTTATTTTTCATGAAATAAAAAGAAACTGTGCACTACCAGGCACCAGAAAACAAGTTGTGTAAAAGTAGATGTTGTTGGAGCCATTGTTCCTTTATTGGCTGATTACTGTCTTCTCTTTCGGAAATATATTATAACAGAATTAGAAAACGAAATTGTACCAACGGTATTGTTGTGCCAATTTTAAGCAAGGCACTCGTGTACTGTACGGTGTCAGCACAAAGTAAAATCAACTCTAGGTTGCCGAAAGTATTCACAGCCATTCAGTACGGCGTCCCTCATAAATGAGTGGCTTCGAGATTTAAACTCGATAAACCATACCAAACCAAAATTCAATTATGTAGGTGAGTTGCAGGCGCAAAGCCGCAAGACCACGGCCAGCGAAGCTGCGTCCGCGCCACTTAGTGAAGGGGGCTTAGAATCGTAACAAGCATACCCTTAAAAGTAAAAACAAAAACTTAAGGGAAGTCATTTAATCCATGCTGCATCATAATGGGAAACTTACCCTCAGTCAGCAAGGCTAATTGATTACTTGTGAATTGATTACAAACAAAAGTTCATATTGGTTATATGCAACATGTTTCCAGGTCACAGGCAGTTCAACACAAAAGAAATGGTTTTTTTCGTAGAAGATTTTGCCTTGTCAATGAGTAGTGATGTGCCTTTTCTAAAGCATGTTTGTGAGCTACTTATTCAAGAAGAGTTTTCTGCCGGGCTAGTTGGTGCTTATCGTTCATAATTAAACTGCGTGAAAAAAGCTCTGTCCGTGTTTTTTTCGCGCAGTTTAATCATGAACGATGAGCTACTTATGTTTGCTAGGAAAAAAGGAGGAAATTAGGTTGCTGCCGAAGTTGCTGATTCACTTTGTGGGCCTTGTTACAACGATTAATCTTGATAAGACGACGTTAGATTATATCTTTATATCTTAAAAAAGAGGAAATATAAAGGGGGGGGGGGTGAGCAAAGACCGCCTCTTTAGGTACAGGTAGGAGCTAGAAGATAACTGCGATGCTTTCCATTTTCAGCAGGAGGAGGGGCGGGAGGTCTGAATGGTAGAGGTGGCGGCTCTGCAAGGAGCTCAAGGAGAAGAGGCTTACGAGGTTTGTAAGAATACAGGGCATTCCAAGCCCTCCAGATGCTCTCTAAAGAGTTAAAATGTATTTCCTTGCGGAAAAGTCTTCAGTTGTTCACGGCTGCTAGCAAGAGACGGTTTTTCGGTAACAAAATAGTATGAGAGCTATTTGGTGATTCTCGCTGCAAAACAATTCAGCACGTGCGTAAAATTCAAGGTTGTGTATTTTCCTTTGTAATGGCGCGTAAGATATTCGTGTTTGCAGTGCACCACGGGCATTCACTTATAACCCGTAAATTGTTCAAAACTGATCTTGTTTTAAACTGTTGTGACTTCAGTTTAAAAGTCCAGACAATGGCTATAAGGTTAACATTTGAGTGCAGATTAATTGAAGTGGGGTCAACAGGCACCCATTCTGCTGTTTCGTCGCTTTGATTAGCTGCAACGCGCGAATCAGCCTGACAGAAAAATCTAAATGACAAATTATAAAGTATATATTGCCGTATCTTAGTGTTTAGAGCTGCATAATCCTGACCTGTTCCCGAACTTAAATTGTAAGCCGCAGACATTGATCGACTGTTTAAATCGAAAGTGAAGCAGCAAAGAAAAAAAAAAAAGGCAAGCGAAATCCCTGCGATTTGCATCAAAAGCTACTTGCCCACTATGATGGCCCTTATGTGATCGTGGCTAGAATAGTGACATCACGTAAGAACCTGCACGCCTTACCTCAACTGGTCGCCGTTCTGCGAGAACTGAACAGTCGCACGTCGCTCGCCTGAAACCATGCTACTCACGGGGGCACCATTACTCACCCGGCAGGATTCGGATTTGCAGGCGGAAAATGTCACGGAGGAGCGAAGACGACCTAGTGGAAAGGTAGGGTGAAAGAAGTGGAAGTGGCTCTGCTGAACGCGACCAAGATCTGACTTCGCACGTCAGGGGCGACTCCGTCCTGTGTGAAGGTTTCACGAAGGTTTCAATATGTACGAAAGTGCCGCATGAAAATACATGGTTATATCAAAATTTTTTCAGAGGTGCCAGGCCATCAAGTATGCTCATTAACTTGAGGTGTTTGTTTTGAGATCGATACACTTTTTTAATAAACATAACACTTCCCACGAAATAATCACTTGTCGAGGGCACATTGACATCAGTATGCCGAAAAGCCGTTATCGTTTTCCACAAACTGTGAAGGCCGAGGACCATGGCCATATCAAATGGTATACCTTCATGACTCGCAACTGAAAGTATCGAATTGCATACGGGGTTAGGGGAAGTTCTTTTCTGAGAATACGCTGAATAAATATCTAAATGAAAGACGGTGTCCGCAAAATTAATGAAGGTATGTTCAATTTTGTTCGGGTTTTAAAGGCAAAAGTCTTTCTAGGCTCGAAATGAAATCTCGCCGCAGCGAGATCAGTTCGCGAGATTTCGCGAGATGCCACAATATGTCGCAGTTGGTTCTGACTTCGACATAATTTTCCTTTTCGGATAGTTAGGCCTTCTTTCTCGCATTACAGGTGAGTAGTACTGAGATGTCGATGTTGCGGACAACGAAGCCAAAAAATAAAAATAAATAAATAAAATAGTATGAAGCACACAAACTCGCAAGATATAGGTATACAGAAGAGAAAACGTGGACGGAAGAGGTACAAGGGAAGAAGGAGAAAAGCTGTCACCATTAAGGTCTTCAGCGAAGCTAAGTGCAACCAGTAATTTGTTTATAAAGCAAGGAGGTAGCCATCGACGGTACGAAGATCCTTCCTGCTCAAGCTACGTCTTAAGAGGAAGTGTGTTAGAATGTATTTGGAAGAGAAACGTTTTAGCTGTAGTTTGTTCGTACAGGCCTCGCTTTGACTTTTTGCAGTAAATCCTTTCCTGGACCTCCACAGGGAGCCATGTACTACAGAGTTATAGACATCATGTTGGGTACTATGTCTGCGTACAGTTTTTTCTTTGTTACTCAGGACAAATACTTCAATTTAATGAAAATTGCTTACCCAGTGTGGACACGCTTTTCATTATATAAACCAACGCCTCCGGCCGAAGTGGTACATTTTAAAAAGCCACTTTCTCGCGCTGTGGGTCGCAGACTTCAACCATTTCCATCTCAGCATATCATATACAGAGAACGAATGCGCAGGGACTTCATCACTTATAATGCTCATGTTCCTTCAATGTGTATGGCACTCGATATAATGGCAGGCTATCATTGCGATAATGATGGCTGTTCTGCTCGGATTTCTTGTCGAGAGTGCATGGACTGGCTTGTCGCGATCCAAAAACTGGCCGCGGGACCCCACGAGTGTTTCTGAAGGTTAGAAACGCCGGTGGAGTTGACCGAACTTTAGTAAGAAAGGCCAGGCCTATAGGCTGTTTGGTACCGACGCCACAATATGCGCGTACATTATACCACATTGTACCTTGTGTACCGTGTGTATTTGTACCTTGTGGGCCGAATTTTATTCTCATTGTTGTATTGGGCTAATGTTTGTCAAAACCAGCGAATAAATAAAAAGAACGCTCAGACTCTAACACGTACACTCCAAATTTTCAAAGCTTTGCCGCATACGCTAGGGTAGCCGTTATGCGCCTCGGGCGGTAACGGATGACTGGTTTCTACATCGTTGCTATCGAAAAGAGATGATATAGAGAGGAAATCCGGGCGACTGCCCTGTCTGCCTAGGTATGCAAAATTCTTCCACTAACACGCTTCGATGGCGAATGTCAATCAGCTAACGCTGATTCCCAAGTTATGCCGCTAAGCTTAGCTTCCACAATTTTCTAACGCTTTCCTTGGACTTATTGCGCTCGCTAGTGCTTTTTTGCGCACATGATAGAACTGGCTATAACCTAACCTGATCTATGTACACATACGCACAAGAAAGTAATTTTTGCACGTACTGCTTTCAGGAGGAGGAGGAGGGGATGACGGACTGGATGATGAAGGTGGCATTAGAGGCCGGTCAGGAATTCGCCGACGAGGTTAGTGCCATTACTAAGTGTTTTACTGCATTTGAGCGCTATAAGAAATTAAGCTGTGCACTTACAGAATTTATTATTTTTTGATACTCTAAATAAGCATATTGCGCGAAAGCTAACTTTTCTTACATTGCATTGATTTCGTAACACGGTGATCTGATAATGAGAGTTTTGAATATTCAGTGATGTCGTCATTAACCACTAATTTTTGTAATCTGTGCGCAGGATCCCGCAGGGGTAGAAACAGGGGGAGCCATGGGTCATTCGGTGGCGGTGGTGGAATAGGTATGAACGATGATGACGAATATGGCGGTGGCCGTGGTCGTGGTCGGGGCCGTGGTCATAGCCGAGGCCGTGGTCGAGGCCGTGGCCGAGGGTCACGTGGAAGGGGCGGTATGTCCGGTGATATGAACGAAGAAGACGGTCTCTCGTCTAGGGGAAGAGGTGAGATGCATCACAAGCGAGCTACAATACTTCTGATAACGGGAGTGTGATGTAAAGATTTTCATAATGAATCAGAAAAGTAATCTCAAAGTAAATTATATTTTAGAAACTTTTATAGATTCGTGTTGCATAGTCATTAAATATAGCTTGGTAAAAAATCGCTTTTAAATTGCGCTATAAGGACCGTTGCTTTTATCAAATTGTTGCTGCTAGGTCCCGCCGTTGTGGCACAGGGGTTAGGGCGCTTGACATATTGATCCCAAGGATGCGCGATTGAATCCCGGCGCGCCGGCCGCTCTTCGATGGAGGCGAAAAACAAAACGCCCGTGTGCTGTGCGATGTCAGTGCACTTTAAAGAAACCTGGGTGATCGAAACTCCCGGAGCCATTCAGTACATCATCTCTCATAGCCTGATTCGTTCTAGAACGGCAAACCCCATAAACCAATCAGCCAACCAAATAAAAAAAATGTCTGCAGACTTGATGAAGGAACTCAGCACAGTATCGGTCGTACTTCACAGTGGACACCTCAGCCGCGGAGTGAGAGAGGGTAAGCAGAGTTTGAATAGTGGGTGTGGTGGGTGAATATATGAGGATAGAATGGGCAAAAAATGAGGACCCATAGTCAAAAGTTACGGGATAAACCACGTGCAGGTATTCTACGTGCATTTCCTGCGTACAGGGAAGGGCCGCCTTAGCGTATTTTGCTTCCGTACAGGATAAATCTTTCGCAGAGATACTTATGACTCGATTAGTGCATGAATACGGAAACATTACAATACCACGAGTGAAATGTTTTCTGAAAAATGATATTTTTATGTTTTAGCCCTATTATGCACCGCATCCGAAGCGGTGGGTGAATTACGTCCTTGGTGTGCGGATCAGGTCATCAGCATATATCTATCAATCAATCAATTTTTATTTCAAACACAACAAAACCAACACAAGTCACATGACAACAAGCATTTGGATCCCTAGCTCGCAGGCTAGTTGGAGTCCATGCACATAATGTTAAAAAAAATTATTTAGTATACAGAACAGACATACGCTACTTGTTCTGCAGGTAAGAATCTCTGCAGTAACTTGTGGATTCGTGACAGCTCATTCACACATTTTGTGTTCTTTATGGGCACTTACATCATGTTTGAAATGTACCTTATTTGACTTCAATAAAAAGGCAAGTGCACCAATTGGGCTCAAAAAGCATGCGGTGTGCGGCACAAACATTTGATTGCAGCAGTAACTGTGGCACCACTGGCGAATAATATCCCGGTTATTAATTTCTAGTTATTCCGTTTGTCCATTGCTGCTGCTCTATATGCAAAATGTTTGACACCTTGCTGTCTTATTAATACACCGCCAAGCTCTTATGTCAGGCATGGTTTGAGTGACAGTTCAATTCTTCTCTACATTTTCTTTCGCGTGATTACGTGACACTGCACGAATACCGGGATGTTTTTTTTTATTTATTTTTTTACGTCCCAAAATTTCAAGAAAGGCTAGCTAACTTTAGACTAATTTTAGCCCTGGCGCTATATTAGGGGGTACGGCGGACGCCAGGTAAGATGCAGTAGGCTTCAATTATTTGTTTAATTAACTAATTATGCTAATTACATTTTAACAATTTAATTTAAGGGGTGTGACGTACTTGCAGAATTGGAGTTCAATTTTCTTTAAAAAGTTTTAGCGGACTTTACAAGGCCGACAAATATAGGCTGCTTCACACATTAACAGAGCTCTAACGGCGCTTTCGACGCACATTGGTCGGCCAGTATGTGCTTTGAGGGCGGATTAAAAGCGGAATGACTGCATGTACTGGGCACCGACGCTCGAAGCCGGGTCGGTACCCAGTCGCGATAAGCGAAGCCGCGGTCAAAACGAAATGGACAATGAACCGTTGTGCACCCGTATGCCTCTCAGGGGATGCCAACAGAGTGACAAAATTTCTGGGTGGAGCGATCATAGGCGCTGGGTTGTGTTACTGCATGAGGTGACCTATCAGGGTGACATTTGTGGGTCTTGAAATGCGAGCTACAATCGTTTCAAGATAAACATATTTTCGCGGCTTTTTTATTAGGAGAACGAGTTCCAATTCCGGTAATCCAATATAGCCAATAAAATAAAATAAAAAATTAGAAAATTAAATAATGTATTGTGATATTGAAACACCCTGGCGTAGCGCTCAATATAACATCAGGGCCAAAATCGTTGTGAGGCATAAGAAAGGCGCCAACAGCAACTGACGCAAAGGAAAGCTTAGGGGATCGTTTTTTCCCTGCTGTTGTTTGCGAATTAGCTTAACGACGGCTCCGGATCTGCTAGCCTCGGCAGTTTAAGAGAGTTATCATAGCTCAGGACCTCCCCGTTAGATCCCCGTCCCGTTAGAAGTGGCGCTCGCGAAATTACAGCACCTGCCACTACCGCTGCTTTGATGGTAGTGGCAGAGGAGAACACTCTAAAGTTTATGTTACACACCAGGTAAATACCTAGAAAAGTATTAGACCCAGCAACTGTCGCCGTAGCTGAGTGGAAGAGCACGAGACGCGAAATTACGGAGGTCTTGGATTCAGTTTCCATCCGCGGCATGTGGGTCATTTTTTGTCTACTTAGGTCAATTACTTCTACGATTATTTATGATTGATCAGCCACCAAGAATAATAACATTCAATTATGCCTTTTTTGCGTCAGTTGCTGTTGGCTCCTTTCTTAGTTTTATATATATGAACGACTTCATCAGGCACTGAAAGCTAGGAAGACATAGAATGGATTTTTTTTTTTCTCTAAACTTGTGTGAATCATTTTCCGAAAATAGACGTAAAATGTTTTAGTGCCTGATCGATAACTGATTACATACCAACTACTACATGTTGGAAGTAGGATGCGAACCCTCAACCTTCGTACGTCACATACGGTGCTCTGCTAGGTGCTTTCCACGTGCTTTTCAACCAGGAATTTCTTGATATAATTCCTCGATTTTTTCCTCCCACAGGACGGGCACGTGGTGGACTAAGAGGAGGGCTTGGAAGGAGAAGCCACCGAGACCGTGACAGAAACCTAAGTACGTCCTGTGTGCATACGATTCATTCACCCAGTACCTGTGTGCTGTCCATATGCAGCCACACTTTAGGTCACTAAGGTCAACTACTTAGTATAGAAGATTTTTTTCCATTACGAGGGATGTAGCCTTGGGATAAAGGCCCGGCAATAGAAGCTGTGCAAGCGCTCATCTATATGATTTTTTATAAACTCTTGTGGTCAATGTATATAACAGCCCTTTAATAGAGAAGAGCACTCTTATTTTTTTAATAGAGCATCACTAGATGTGTAGTGTACTGTAACGTGGTGATTGCAATGCCGTTTGCAACAAATAGGGAGATTTGATCTTCACGGAAATCAACTCTTTATTGGGGCTGGCTGGCTCCCGTAAAAGAACTTAACGATCGGCGCCAAGCGATGGCAACAGTCGTGCTCTGTAGTCGTCGATCTACGAATGCAGTTTCACTCCTCAGCGCACAATTTAAAGGCGTTGAAGAAAGATCTAAATAAAATAGCAAAAGGTGACTAGCATACACTGGAACATTGTAGAAGCGCACGTGCGTGGCTGTAATCTTTCCAGATGCATCTCGTATCATCTGCCGCAACAAGAAACTGATAAGGCCACATCTCGCGACAACGAGCAGATACAAACAAAGAATACAGAAGTGATCCATGCGCTAGATTCCCAATGATAAGACCGCATGCCGGCGGCCGTCGAAAAAGAGCAAATAAAGATTTTAATGGTTCACGGCATTATTCCCCCTTAAAAAGGCATCGCCCCGATGCTTAGAAAGTAAACATAGAAAGGTAAACAAAATACGAGAAATTAAAATAACTAGGGCTTTTAGCGCGCGTAATAAGGCTTTTGGCGCACGACATATGCACTATTTCTTGTCGCACCCGGCACCGCTGGGATGTGGTCGTGCGTCGGTGATGAGTTCATTATAAAGCTGTCTGATGCGCCGAAGTACTTTGTATAGGCCGTAGTACCGCCGCCAGATCTTTTCACTGTGTCCGCGACTGCGTATCGGCGTTCAAACTCAAACTTGATCTCCTGGTTTGTACTCTGCGTGGCGTCGTCGCAAGTTGTAGCGTCGGGCGCCGGTGCATTGCTGGTCTTTGATGCGCATCCGGGCAAGTCGTCGGGCTTCCTCTGCAGGCTGCAAGCAGACGGCGATGTCGGGGTTGTCTTCTGACATGTGCGGAAGCATCGCGTCGAGCGTCGTCGTGTGCTCCCTGTCGTACACAAGCATGAACGGGGTCGCTCTGGTTATCTTATGGATGGCCGTGTTATACGCGAAGATCACACGGCAGGATGGTAGGTCTATTGTCAATTTCTATTTCTTTTCTTTCTTTTGAACGGCCTAAGATGGTGGTTCCTTCAAATTCTGGCTTGCATTTGTGTTTTTCGCAATGGGGTGCGAGGTTTCCAGGGTTATTGATTTTATCTATATCATTACAGTGTTCCTTTAACCTCGTGCTCAAACACCTACCTGTCTGGCCTATGTGTCTCATTCCACATGATAAGGGAATGTTATACACAGTGCCAGTATCGCACTCAACAAATCTTTCTTTGTGCGCAATTTCACATATGTTGATCCTGTCTTTCTGATATTTAGTCATTTTATGGCACAGGCTCATTAGCTTTTTCGGTTAAAGGAACACTGTAATGATATAGGTAGAATCAATAATCCTCGAAACCTCGCACCCCATTGCGTAAAACACAAATGCAAGCCAGAATTTCAAGGAACCACCATCTTAGGCCGTTCAAAAGAAAGCAAAGAAAGAAAAATAATAGAAGCGTTTCAGATGTGGCAAGCTGGAGAAGACAAGTGCGTAAGCACGCCATTAGTCATGCTAACAAATTACGAGATAAAGATATTAAAGGAGCGTAGGTGCGTATGGATGTGACACTGCCTGTTCAGTGAGTTTGCGAGATTTCTTGTATCAGAGTGTGCGTGTGGACTGGTTTAAATGTAACACTGTTATCAATAAACCTTAGTTGTCAGTGCGCGTTTGTCCCGTGTACGTGGTTCCTGCTTTCTTGTGTTTCTGTGTATAGCGTAGCACGAAGATTCTTGAAATGGTAAACCAACTAGCCCCCATTGCTGCTTTGCTCTGCTTCGTCATTTGCTCAGGTCGCGGCGAGAACACACTGCTGTCACTTTACTGAGCAGTGGTTTTAGTTTAACGTGTAGTCGCGTGGTCTTCGATGTCCTCGTCCTGCGTAGCGGTGGTGTATTGGTTGATAAATCGTGGCTCGTCGTCGGCGGTAGACGATCTTCGTTAGTTCGCCGTTTAGCAAACTCACGTTCAAAGACTGCGGCGTTTAGTTTCCCATACGGGGGTTTGGGGACTTTCTTCGCACCCTGTCATTGCAGTTATGGCCTGGCGACGCAAAGCGGGTCCTGTACGGCGATGGGGACCTGAACCGACGGCTTGATGGCGCTAACTAACCGCTACGCAGATAGTTCTCAATTTCTTGCGGTCGTTCACCTGGGCGTGGTCGTGGAGCATCGACTGCAAATCAACGGAGACCAATTCGTCGGTACGGGCAAAAGCGCACAATGTGGCTGGCCTCACCGCAGTGGAAGCATAATGGCCATTTGTTCGTAGTCCTCCAGGCGTCGTATTTCCTGGGGCTCGGAGGTCGCTGGTAGTCTTGGCGGGTAGGGGCCAAGGGGTGGGTTTCAGGAACAGGACGGTAGCGACGAGGGCTTGGAAAGTCATGTCGGGGCGCAGGGCGACGTAATGCTGCAGCGTAGTTCATCGCTGTTACTTCTTGTGCTAGAGCCGTCGGAGCTGTCGCTTGAGGAACGGCCAAAGTTTGCTGGACTTCATACAACTGACATTTAGTAAGGATCTGCCTCTGTTTAAATACAGTGGCGAACAGTCTCAAAATACGAAGAAAAGAAACATACACAAAAAAAAATGACAAATGTCATGACCAGAACCCTGCACGTGGTGAAAGAGCACATGGCAAGCAGTGAGCAATGCCTTATCGGTGGCTCAGAAAACGCATTTCCTCTCCACTTGGAGCAATGGACGCAGTCCTTACGCATTGGTTTTGGTGCTATTGAATTTCATAGGCCTCTATGATTTCTCTCGTAATCTTAACGCGGCTATCAGTCAAGACGTCACACTAGTTGAAAAAGAGGGAAAATGATTCTTTCTTTTTCTTCTTTCTTTCTTGTGTGTAGTCCCTGCAATGAATGCCAAGGTGACCGGAAACACTGTTTTCTACTTTGTTCTTGTGCTCTCGTAACAGGTCATTGAGACATCTATCTGTCTGACCCGTGTAGTACTTACCACAGGAAAGCGGAAGCCTGTACACGAAATTGTCTATGCACTCTACAAATCTGTTCTTATGCTTCTTGGCGCAGCCCCCCTTGCCTGTGCTGCCAGAGTTCAAATGACAAAGCATAAACAGCTTATCGGGCGCCGAAAAAACTACATTCACGGTGGCACGTGTGCCCTTCTTTTTGAGATTATGAGAAATCTTATGTTCTTCCGTTCATTGGCTCCAATGCGAGCTGAGGTCAAGCTGTCTTTCATAAAGTTCTCTGAAAGGGACGTTAACAGACAATTCGAGTATCTCTGCCGCTTCCAAGCGCTCTACTTGAATCTGAAAGCTGTGTGCCATGGCCTGTCGGCGCGATTTATCCAGGGCGTTTCAGAAACATAGCTTGGCTATACCACACTTGACGAGTTTAGAATGCGCAGACTGGTATGGCGTGAGAGGCTTCTGGCTGCTTGAATCGTAGTGCCAGCACACATGGTTGTCAGAGAGTCGTAAGGAAAGGTCTAAGAACCGTAAAGTTTCTTCAGAAGGCAGTTCATGTGTTAATTACAAGCGGATCAAGGCACGTAGAAAAGATCGACAGAACTTTCGAGGACGAAGCCTCTGCGTCAGAAACTGTACGTACATCTTATAAGAACTAAAGAATATTCAAGAAATCTAAACACTCGCGCAACACCTGTGCCTTCTAGTTGCTTGTCAAGAAGCCGGTCATGGTGGGCCAGATAAATTTAACTTAAAAGCGGAGCTACACATGAGCCCATTCAAACGACATTCGCTTGCAGGTAAACAGATTCTTGCCATGTAGAAAACGTCGAGTTAAGATAAAAAGTCAGGAGCTCAAGGAAGTCTCCATTACTGATGCCTGCGGCATTCTGAAAGGCTACCGCACCATAACAGTCGACGGATTCTTCTAAACAAGAAAGCAATTTCTTTTGGGGAGGCAATAATATAAATCGTTTATGTCAACGGCTGAAAAGCCTTGTCTTGAACTTGTCTTGAACATTCTTGCAAAACATTGATAACCTGATTAGAATTTTTCACCTGGAAATGATCGTCAATGGGTAGGAACTTCAGTTTGTCCTGCAGATATAAAGCGACAGACTTTTGCCACGTACCGTCCTCAGTGACTATTGCTCGAAACGGACAATCCAGCTTATGCGTTTTTGCTGTAAAGAATATTCTCATGCTTAGCCCATTGCTTTTGTCTAGAGACTTGGCTAGCTTTTCCAGGTTCATTTGTTCACACAGTTTTCGTGCTCTTCACTAACAAACGCTTCACTAATTAACTTCGCTTCAATAACAAGCGCTTGTGTTGTATGTGTTTTCTTATGGTGTGTCCTGTTCTTTTGCGCTAAACAAGATGAATTTTAAGGCTTCATGAAAGTCAACCTAATTGCGTTCACCGTTTTTGACAAATAAAGTTTTGTTGGTAAAACTGCAAAACCACCTTCTTTATTCGCCTGTAGCAGGGCCAGCGAACTGTTCTTTAAGAACGACACGGTGAATTTTAGCGGAAGTTTAGCTCTGGCGGGTTGACACCCCTGCAAAACGTCCACGCCTTCGCAAACACACCGGTCGGCTTCAGAGGTCGTAGCCAGGTTGGACACTTGCCTCACCATCTCTCAGAAGTTCCGGTGCAGATCGTCTGGGTTCCACGACGAACTTCGGCCCTCGGCTCAAAACGTGTTCCACTTGTTCCGGCCAGAACACATCACCATAGGTGTGGACCATATGTGTGGACCGGGCTGAGTTCTCCAGGTCGCTTCTTCGTGGTGTTGGTTCGGAGCTGAAGAAGTGTGCATTGCCAAATTCTGTGGGTTTAGCTAATGTAGCAGGAGTCACTCCCAGCACTCTCTGCATTCATGCGAATATAATTAGCATCATTTTTCGCTTCCACTCCAGTGTCCGTAAGGTGGCTCCAAGCCTACAACTGTGCTTAGCTGTGATGCAACGTTTTCTTCTTTTCTTTCACCGAGATGGCTTTTTCAGAATATGAGAGCATGGAGCTGATATCGAGTGCATGATTGGAACTGGGCAGTGAATAACCTGGTAAAGCTGTTTCTCTGACACAAAGGCCTTTGTCTAATTTCATCCAGAATATGTGCGGTCAAGACCTGAATTTTTTTTGTAGGACTAGGGCGGAATATTAAAGTAGTTGAGTCTTCAACAAGTATTCTATGTATTTATTCTAAACATAACCACATTTCAACGCGTTTTGTGACACTTGCGCCAAGAGAGATGGGGTATCATCAGAGTAAGCGTACTAAAAACGGAGCGCACTACTTGTGATGAAATATTTAGGGAGCTAATGCACAACCTTACACATCAACAGGCCGCATGCAAGACCGAAACAATTCAAGCAATGCCTTTATCTGAGTGAGTGCTCTTGTTAATATTAGCGGTTTCTTTCAACGTGTCTATGCACTGTAACGTCTAAACTCGCTAGACTTGCTCGATAGTTGGATGTTAGAGGACAGGGCATAGACACCAGTAAACTCATATGGCCGACGTCAACACGATGTTTCAAACACTTTTTTCAGAGGCCCTCGCTTCTGCAGCAGAATATTATGGACGCCCATTTGGTGCCAGAAAGAAATGGCTTTCGCAAATGGCACAAATAGCCTGATCACACTAACGGCTTACTTCGAGCTCCACAAAAACAAATACATGCACACCACTGCGAAGCCGTTAGCCTTTCTTCGGCTAGTGCGTACGAGGTTTCTAGGCAGTTTATACCCCTCGGACATGATGTATCACGACGTTTCCGACAAGAAGCATCGACATGAAACATGCCGTTTGTAGCAGGCTTATGGGCAAACGAATGAAGCTACAGCCATGCTAACTGTAGTTTGCCGCGAGGAAATGCGATAACTCCCTTTAGCTATAACGAAAACATTCCAAGGTATGACACGATACGCAACTACAATCCTGACCGTTTGCCTTAGAAAGGCGCTCATCTATCTGAATACCAGTTTTCTCGCTCCATTCTATGCAACCATGGCTGTTGTCCTAAAGCAACTCAGTATATTAGAGAGGTCGTAGTGGAGGGCTCCGGAAATGTCAACCACCTGTGCTTATTTAACGAGCACTGACATTGAACAGCACACGGAGGTCTTGTTTCTCGCCTCCATCAAAAAGCGGCCGCCGCGGCCGGGATTCACTCCCGCGTTCGTCGATTCCATAATCTCTGCACCACCGCAGCGGAACATTGTCTTAAGACGAAACCCTTTAATGGCTCAAACTGTCGGCGTTCGTTCGTCCGGTCCCAGTAGAGCTGTCAATCAAATGACGTCATCACCCGAAACCAAAACTAACGTCATCAGAAATATAAAAATCTGGTCTCCAGCTGGTATCTAACCTCCATCCCTGGGATTCCCAGCCGAGCCCTTCAACCAACTAGGCCACGCCTGTGGTCGTGAAACACATATCATAATTCTCCTTGTCCACAGTGAGGATAATAGTAGCGATGACAGTGACGCTGCAATTAGTGATAATGACAATGAAGACATTAGCAATGATAATGTTGGTTCATTTAGTTAATGATGATAATGAGAGCAAACATGATGCACCGTGTGCCGCTGTAACACTCCGTCTTTCGCATTTCTGCAGTGTAGATTCCACAGCGCTCTGGGAATTAAAAAAAAACAAAACGATGCAATCTCGGTACGTGAGGATGTACTTGACCGACATGATTTTACCCAGGAGGACCAGGTGGTACGCCACGCTGCCATAGAAGGCCACGATCCATTGCGCCAAACCTTGATTTCCACTCACCCAAAGTTTACGATGGTGTTCATGGTATGGAGCTCTTTTGACTATATTTTTTGCACCATTACGATACCAGATTTTTTTCAAAATAAAGGACGTTCAGAAGACTTAGAGCTTTTCCCTCTTTGTAGAACTTTCATGAGAGTGTGGCACGAGAGGGTTTTATAAGCAAGTAACGGTTTTTATTGCAGATGACGCGAATAGATTTAAGAGAATGCTAAATAGAGCTGAAAAAACAACAACACTCAGCTACGTCGCTGCCAGTGAAAAAAGTACTGTTCGTCTTCTTAAAATCAGGTCAGTGTATGATGTGGACTAATAAAATGTACATTATATGCAGGGATAATATATGATGTGCGTCGGTAATTCTGATCCTATAGAGCCACGGTCAGCCTGTATCAGCAAATATCTTGATTCTATCGTGGCTTATATTTTTCTGCAGCGCCGCTAATGCTTCCGCTCGATAAATATCGGTATTTCCAAGAGCGATGCTGGGATTGGTAAAATGAGATATTGAACCCCTGATAGGGAGTATTCTCTGGAATAAACATTAGAACACAATTATAAAAACAAATAAAATTTCTAACAGAGGCTGAAGGCGAACTATTGGTATATTTTACCATGGCAGAAATGAAAGTGCTGGCACACACACACACAAAAAAACGAACAGATTGAAATCAGTGATGGGCAAACGACTTTAACAAAGCGTAAATGAGCAAATAACACTGCTTCCAACGATTGTATCACTGCGCGAAATGTTGTAGAAGATAGTTCTCTCCAGAATGGCTTGTGGGTTAGTTGCCACATGTAGAAACAGGTGACGGAGGATGAGCATTTCAGATAATTTACATCAGTCCCTACGCATGTATTGCATGACTGTCTAAAACACGTGTCTCAGTGGGTGCATATATAGTTCAACCGTGAATATGAATGAGAGTAGTTCAGGAGGGTATTAAAAGCCTTAAGGTAACAATTTAAATATTTTATTAAAGCGTTTTACAAAATATCTTTTTTTTTTTCTGCAGCAAGCAATATTCTGCGGTGAAAGCAGCTCACCGGGCCCCTCAACATTGCCTCTCTCCAGGACTGAAGACTCAGCAATGTGACGCTATTAACAGCAGCAACTGTGCGTTTTCGTATATGTCAACGACACGTGCGAATAAATACGTCGACGAAAAACCTTTATGCTGCTGTCACTGTGCTTTAGACACGAAGAATGTGTCATGAAAAAGCACACATCACTAAAGTTTATACATTGTGGTGATAACGGATTAAGTTTAGTTCATTACACTTTTCTTGGAGAGGCTATGCTGGCCTAGAAAATGTCCGTGCGAAGCATCGGATATGACTTTGCTAAGAGCCTGCCAATAGCGCTGTGAAACCAAAATGGGTGAAGAAGTAAACGGCGCAGATTTAAAATAAATGCTCGCGCCTGTAAGGCAAGTAATTGCATAGCCCTCAGCGACAGATGCGTTCTAAGAAAAGACAAGCCGGAAGGGCCACGAAGAAAGAAGGAAAACTTTGATGAGGAAACTCATCAAAAATTTGAGTAATTGATCTTTTCCGGGGGGTTTTAATAAGAAAGAATGAGATTTCTGAGCTAGTGCGGATGTAGGCGTAATAACTAAGGCAGCCAGTAAGACCAGGGTTGATGTCAAGCAAGGCCGTGATCACAATAAAGCAGACAGAACACAAAGGGAATTTTACGAGCGTGGAGAGAAACACAGAAATGCCTCTAAAAAGCATGACTAAAGTGAACCGCGAGAGCGATGAGCTGGAGAGGAAGGGAGGAGTTGGGTACGAGGAGAAATATCCCCGTAATTTTTCAAGGGTGTGAGACGAATTGCCGCCACTCGTTGCTAGCGAAAATAATCCAAACTATCTATATTAATGTCTGAGTATATATTTGAGAGAAATGACATGGATCGAGATGTTTGGGGCCTAGACATGTTAGGTCCCCACTTCGGATAAGTAACTGAGGTTCTCATACGCTTGTGACAGGAAGGTTTTGTGAGTTAAGACAACGCAAAAACTCCCTTATTGTGGAACTACAGGTTGTCGCACATGAGTATTTCCGCTGTAGTGTGGTAATTTTCGTCTTCATAGCCACTGCCATGCATCGCGTGCTCGCGCGCTCGAGGACGAAGAAGTTGGTTGCTGCCTTGCTGATTCGCCACGCCTGACGCTCCGGTGCGAGTTCCTCCTGAGCGCCCCTTGACCTGCGTGTCGGGGGGTGGGTAGATCACCTTATCTGTTGTACATTAAAGTTTAGTACATCCATCCATCCTCCTGAGCGGCTATATCCATCTGAATAAACACATCCCTACAATTGGTGGAGGTGCGGGGTACGTTCCAATCCACCCTGGAACTTAGAAGCCGCACATTGACCTCTGCTTCCATCATGCCGGACGAGACCGCCTCGACATCGGTGCCCATACCAACCACAGTACTGTGCTCTGGCGTTCTACGGCCGCATGATCCATGCCTCTTCAGTGGCACGGCTGACCAAGACGTCGACGACTGGTTGTCGGCGTATAAACGTGTCAGCAGTTATAAGAGATGGGACGACACTATCAAGCTAAGTAACGTAATCTTTTACCTGACCGACGTGGCGAACCTCTGGTTTCGCAACCATGAGGCAGACCTGTCATCTTGGTCTGCATTTAAGAAGAATTTTGCGGAAGTGTTTGGCCGTCTTGCAGTTCGCAAGCTCCGAGCAGAACAACACGCTTGCGTGAGCGCACTCAGCATGCCGAAGAGTCATTCACAAGTTATATAAAGGACATCGTTGACCTGTGCAAACGTGTCGACCCACTAATGTCCGAAGCGGCTAAGATCGGACACATCTTGAAAGGTATTTCCAAGGACGCGTGTAAGATGCTTTGGGTGAACAATCCTGCCTCCGTCAGTGACATGATTAAACTTTGCCAGAGCTACGACGAGCTTCGAAAGCAGCGCGCTTCTATCCGGCGGCCCGGCGGTCCGGTGTTAGAGACGACACCATCTCTACACTAGCACTGGGTGGTTCTACTTCATCAGAGGACAGCCCTTTGATTCAACAGATCAAAGCCTTCGTTCGCGAAGAGGTCGCCCGCCAGCTATCCTTGGTCCCTCAATTACAAGACACTGGTCGCCTTGTTCCTGACATGGCTCCATCCTTGGCCCCTACCATACGGCATGTCGTGCAAGACAATATCGCTGATGTCCTTCCGCCTAGCCCCGTGCTCCCGACCAGCCCCGTGCTGCCGCCCAGCCCTGTGCAGGCGCAAGTAATGGCACCATTGACGTACGCCTAAGTTACAGCCAGGACGCTAATGCCAACCGCACCTGTTTCCTACCAGGCCGCCCCTTCCAACCATCCTTCGCCTTTGCCTGGGTCGGCGTTCCATGTCCCTATTCCAAGGGTACGCCAACGCCCTACGAACCCTTGGCGCACCGCAGATAACCGACCAATCTGCTACTCTTGCGGGCTGCCGGGCCATGTAGCCCGTTTTAGCCGCCAACGCCTTCCACCTTCTCACCCTGACCCCTGGAACTACTCGTACGACGCCGACCAGCCCTCGCCGAGAACTCAACCCGGTTCCGACTTCGTTTCTCGGGACAATCAAACGTATACCTCTCGCCGATCATCTTCCCCTCGTCGCCGTGCACCATCACCGCTTCCCCGACGTTCTACTGGCGCTGTTTAGGGAAACTAACAGTCGCAGTTCCCGGCGCAAGAACTGCGCTTGGTTCGAACTCTTCAAGCCCTCCGTCTTCTCCCGCTAACGTAATATACCGCAAAGATTTTGGCACTAAAGAAAATCTAGTGTTTTTCAGATGGAGCTCAGATACATTTTGAAAATACATTTATTCGAATGGCTTGATTATGAAGAATTAAACATTGCAAGGAGGAATTTGTTGAATATGTATCGTGGCGCACTTCTATCGATGTATCGATGATATTGCAAAGCTTTCCATGGCTGCTGCATAGGCTCATAAATCCTAGCCTTGTCAAGGCCGCATAGCTTGGTGAGGTTTACTGAACCTGTCGGAATTTCTACAGCAGTGCAGTGTGCTTTCGAAATGCATGAGTACGCGCAGATTTTCCTTAGAAACCATATAAACGAAAAGCGTCCATCTGTCGCTCTTTCTAGAAAGTCGCATTTCTAACGAAAGGGGGCTATCGTGAGGGTAAAAAACTTTGAAAGCACTGCAGTACCTAAATTGGAAAAAGGCAAAAGCTGGCGTTATTGCTGCTATTATTGCGGCCTAGATGCATCGCAATATATATTCTTTAAATCTGTTTAATCAAATAGTTTTTCTTAAGTTTTATTTAAGATTGGTTTAATTTATTTATTTAGTTGTTTTTTATGCTTTTATTTTTTCGTTCCCTTGAACGCCCTCCAGCGTCCTCCCGCTAGATAAGGATAATTATGGGCGCGTTCGCAGGGAGTCGGCGTCATAGAGTGGTTGCAAGAGAACGTTATTTTGTGCATTGAGGAGTCCTCTGTCTTGCGTGCGGAAATGATGAAACCGTTGCGTTCGTTTTCTTGGACTGTGAGGACGCAGTGCATATTTCTGGGACATCCTCCCTAGGAATCTGAAGAAGGATTATCCGCTTAACCCTCACAGAATCGGCTATCTTCCGATTGAAAACGAGGGTGGCATTCCACATGATCCTGTAATGGCTTGGCGCCTGCATTATAGTACAAGCAGAAGCAGGATGGCGGTGCGACACGCAGGTATTGATGCATGGCCAGTGAGATAATACTTTAACAAAGCCATTGCAAGATACGGTGAAGTTACTAATCTTGTGAACCTAGCACCTGACTGGCTCTCGCCTATTAAGAAATTATGATCATAACAACAATTTTAGCAATGTTATGTCAATGAAGTATGGCTCATGGACCTTGTGAATATAATGTATATTTTGAGTGCAACAAAGAAAGTGGGCGTGTAATAGTGGTAAACGCCCTCTGACTAGTAGGACATGGAAGGATGGTGGTTCGAGTGCTGGCATGGACAAGGTTTATTATTCTTAAGTGTAAGTTCTTGAGGCCACACTCTGCTGACACGCTTAGGTGCCACGAGTCATTCAAGCAGTCTCTCAAGGATTTCTCCTTAGCATATGACAGAAGAAATTGAGTCGTCCTCTATCAATATCTCACATGAAGATGCCTCCTTAGGTTCGGATATCTCCACCACCTATCCTGCCAAATATTCTACCACTTATCGAACTGCACCAACGGAATCGGTGTAGTAACCTGTTTCACCATCAAAAAATAAAATTATAGCACCGTTTCACCTGTTGAGAACATAGGGGAACCGACAGTACAGGCGATAACTATTTTGTTGGCAGTGGTTGTGTTTCATGCACGATGATGACAAAAAAGATAAATTATCACGAATCATGATATAGCAACCTTTGCACGAGATTTAGGATGGCTCCCGCCAACGACTAAGGAGACGGAACTTGCGTGCTGGCGCGAGCTCCGCAAATATATATGTCATTTTCAAGCTCAACACCTCCGGAGCTGGTCCTACCCTGTCCATTGCTCCGCCAATAGAAAAGGAGTAATGCTACCTCTTTTATGAAAGAAAGTTGGTTCATGTGTTTGCTGGGAGCGCTGCAACGCCAATTGCGAGTGCCACCTTTGACACCATTGCGCTCTCAGTACTAACTGGAACGCTGCATTTAAGAGCGATAGTCAGTCGAATTTGGTCGATACATATGAGGAGAATGAAGCGAACTGCCTGACAGCTTTCATATCACATGGGAACACTGCATCGTAAGCGCCTTAAAAATTCAAGGTGCAGGTCGACAGTGAACAAAATGATCTTCTTGACAGTGGCAGAATGTTACCAGCGGTTAAAATGGTTTTGGAGTTGTGCGTGGAAATCACCAGAAACTGTACTAGCCTTCGTGCAGGAAACAGCTAGTATCAAGTCACGGCAGAAAACCCAGCGAGAGGCCTGACCGGAAGGCACAAAATCAAGATGTGTGCCAAAGGTCATTCTTGTAATCCTCGCATAGAGAACTTCATACGGGAGGACTGCGATCTGCATGCATGCTCTAAGGTCCGACCACGATTAAAGACGTTTAACAGGATGGCTAAGTGGGCGAGTTGGTGATACATTTTCCAAAAAACAGCGCTAACAAACGGGGACGAAAGAAAGAAAACACAGGAACATGCGCTGACTCTCAACTAAAATTTAATCACAAGAAACACGCTTATAAGCGTGTTTAATGTGATTAAACTTCAGAGTCAGCGCTCGTTCCTGTGTTTTCTTTCTTTCGTCCCCGTTTGTTAGCGCTGTTTTTTGGAAAAAGGTTAAAGAAGAAATGACGGGCCCATTGAAAGCGGAATGGGCACGTACAGAAAACTGCGACTGACAAGCGAAACTTCATAAAAGGAAGATGTAATTACAGCGACACCAACCAGGGGGACTGCGGACAAATACAAAAAGACTCAGAAACAAATAATTTTGATATCTTGCTGACACAATTCGAACGCGGAATACAAAATGGTTCTTGCTTCTTGCCTTCTTGCCTTCAGCAGGTATGGAAACCTGGGAATGCATTACGAGCCACATAGTATCTCTCAGAAGTAGGCCCCATGGGCTGTAAACTTTTGATAACGGCTGTACATCCCTGGTGCCTGATACACCAAAATTACTTTCCGCCTTTTTTTATGATCGCGTTTTGAAATGTGAACATAGGTACGGAAACTACGAAATTGCTTGGTTGAGTTCTGATCAAAAACACTATCACAGTGACTTTTAACGTTTTGGTGAAAGATTTCTTATGTGAATAAGAATACCATAAGATTTCGCGGACTCAAAGAAGTGCCCACTTCTAGTCATACAAGTGAACTGAATCTCTAAGATGTGTTGCGAATTGCGTAATACACCAATAGCGTGGACATACCTTTCTCCAGAAACAGTCCTCACTTTGCGATGTCTTGTTGAATGCTGCTGGTGAACATTTTTGAGTGATATTGCTGCGGGCGAAGACTTGGCCCTCGAGAATACTTAAGGTAAAAAGTTTTAGGGTTCACGTAGAGCAACGTGCGGGTTGCGATTTTAAACTGTCGTGTCGCAACTATTTGTGAGCACGGATTGTTATAGGCGCCTCACCAACACACTTTATAATAAGAAGAATAATTAAAATTGGCTGCCAGAGAAAGTATAGAGCCCGCAACTTATCAGCCAAGACTTACCTGCCAGTTGATTCGTTAGAATTATTTTTTTTTCTAAATTATTAAACTCTACATATATGCAGCGTAATTCGACAGATATGCCACCACTATCACAAGCTCAATTAGTTCTTTATTTCGCCGCTAAGTTTAGTCTGCTTTGTTGTTAGCTTATACATTTGTGCACGTGGCTTTGGCCTCCTTGCTTCAAAAATGACTTACAAACTGCCAAGGGCAGCAGATGAATGAAGTCTAACCGTAAAGGCATTTAACATAACAAAAAACAAAACAAAAATAAAAGCACAATGTCCTCAAAAGAATTTTTTTCTTCGAAGTGGCTTGACACAGGTGATGTTGAAACAATGAAAAGCAATCCGTCAACCCGCCCCTGTGGCAGAAACGAATGGGAGGCAGCTTACTGATCTTGTATTGTTTGAAGTAACTGTTCAAAGCCAGTTAGGTTTAGCACGAGGTAATTTTATTACAAGTATAACCCAAGACAAAAATTGCGCTCGTTAATTATGATAACCTCTCAGCGACAAATGAGTTTAATAAACTTGAAGAAACTATGATAATAAGATCAGGTCTAGTTCATTTGGCGAATGTTCTATGATCATCAGCGTCAGTTTATCAGTGTACCTCAAATGTGCAGTATATTACAGTTGTATCTTGCTGATCTACTTGGCAGAAACGTCCAGAGTAATGCAAAAGGTTGAACATTGGTTTATGACAACAAAGAGACCTAAGACTTAATAGGAGTTCTTAAGGTGAAACGTTAGGAGACAGGAAACTAGTGGAGGGGTTCGGAAGCAAATGCAAATACACACTAGTCTCATCATCATCAAGAAGAAGAAATGAGCAAGGCAGGAATGTGCGCTAATCAATATAATCGACAGTCGCTGAGGATAACTGATCGAACTCTAATAAAAGGCAAACGTAGCGTGGAGTGGCAGATATATAGGTGCCCGGGAGAGATTAAGAAGTTTAGGGGAATTAAGTGGACTGCATTCACGAGAACAGATTAAATGCATGGTGATGGGAGAGACTTTGCCTTGCAGTGACTGTAGTATGTCATATGATTGCACAGAAAATGTCTCCATCAATTTCTTTAACTAATCATGTCTTGAAACAGTAATATCTTAATAGGTAAGCTGAATTTGTATCAGGTGGCCAATTTTTCGTGGTCTCTTACGCCCCTGCAGTTGACAATTGTTTTTCTCGCCCTTTTATAGTTTAAGTAGTAGTTTACTGTGGTTGTAATAACCTTGAATATTTGATGAACAAGCTAGCATTGACAAGTGTTTTCAAATGCATGTTCGACATTTGTAGTTTCTTTTATTTCACTTTTTTTTTTGTACCGCACGTTGTATGCTTGCTAGCAAAAAGCTATATCACAGGTGTTAGCTTCTTCAGCGGAGGAGCAGCTTCACTTGTGTTCTTTGCACGAAAGCACCGAATATAACAATGTAATGCACAGTTGAAGTCGGTACGCAGCGAACAATGCAGGACTAGCGGATCATTCCCGAAGATTCGCGCAAACACTCAGCGTTGCGGTATGAATGTTCGACATTTGTAATTTTTTTTATTTCACTTTTTTTTTGTAACGCACGTTGTATGCTTGCTTATTATATTTGTATTCTGTTCTAAACAATTGGATAAAAATATCGACATATGTTAATGAGTTAATAAATAGAATTGAGAATAATTTCAGTTTAATGCCGGAATTCATAAATATTGCTGGAAGACAGAATGCTCCTTCAACAATCAATTTAGAATAATTTTTGCGAATGACTACAATGGAAACATATCCTCTGCCGTTATGAGTGCTTATGTCGAAATAAGTTGCAAATAAAAAGTAAACTCCGGAATTTATAATTACGAATGTTTCGGGGCGCACTCCACAAATAGTTCCGGTCGCCAATAACTGTTTGCGATACTCTTCGCTGTATTTCAGACGCCTACACACGTTAAACATAGATCAACCATGTATTCCCTCCAGATTCTTGAATGAACAAGCTAGCATTGACAACTGTTTTTAAATGCATGTTCGACATTTCTAGTTTCTTTTATTTCATCTTTTTTTGTACCGCACGCTGTATGCTCGCCTAATATATCTGTATTCTGTTCTGAACAATCGTATAAAAATATCGACGTATGTTAATGAGTAAATAAAGGTAATTGAGAATAATTTCAGGGTAATGCCGGAATTCATTGATATTGCTGGAAGACAGAATGCTCCTTGAACAATCAATTTAGAATAATTTCTGCGACATGACCTCAATGGAAATATATTCTTTGCTATGTGTATTCAAGTGCAGAGAAAGAATTACTTCGCTATCGCAAGAACGAAAATCTGCAGCCGAATTCACTAGCGAGGGGGATCAGGTTCACGTGTCCTTATTCAACATAGCCAGGATCGATCGCCTAAGGTTGAATTGGCGTATGCTTTCTAGGCAAACATTTACGTAATATTTCAGGGTTAGTTTAATTCTTGAGAATATCAGGGTATCTTTGAGCGGTTCTAAATGATGCAAACATTCGCAGGAGGCTTCAAAGGGGGATTGAACTGAAGGCTTGCCAGCCCTGCAGACTCATTTCGAGAATAGGTCTCTTCTAAAACACAATGGTGTCTTTCTGCTGCTGCTCGACAAGGTCGCTGCAAGGGACCTTGTACGTTCTCGTGTTTTGACGACCGCAATAAATATTACGATAGATATAAATATTCAATGCATACACGCACATGTTGGTGACCGTGAACTATTTTAGCACCTGTGCGACTCGAAACCCTTTCGGAAGTATTGTTAACCACGCGCCTGCTATCTGCACAACTGTCATGATACTTTTGCGTACGAGAATACTCCCTGCGTAGTAATACTATTGAAGGACAGTTGGGCGTTCCAGAGAGTTAGGAAAAGGCACCGGCAAGAAAAAGATGAAGGGCCTCGCCCTTCTGAATACCTTGGTAATTCTAACGATACTCACGAAGCTTAATTATGGTAAGTGTCTGTCAGGAACTCCTAGTTGATCTTGCAAGCAACAGTGAATAGTAACCTGCCAAGATATAGCAGTTCCGGAATTGCCATACCATTTCGCTTCACATTTAGGAGACGTCTGCTAGTGATGTTGGTGGCATACGTTTGTGATAGGGACTCGAACCGTCGGCGTATATGCCTCCAAATGTATGCCGCAATAACCTTAACACAACACGTGACCTAGCACAGCGCGCGTAGCGAGAGGAGGCGGGTGAATTGAGAGGGCGCCGTCAGACAAGCAGACAGAGTACAAAAGTCATCCATCACATGTGAAGCACATCACAGGAGGAATCATGCGAAACGGCAGCTTCAGGCGTAGTCATACATACACGTGTCCTAAGTTTCTCTGATGGAGTTTTGGTTTTTCTATCTCAGAAAGGCCTACTTCCGACTGCAATGGTTTTCCTGCTATTATAGTGTGCTCTTTAATTTTGTGTGCTCGTGTAACGTCTTGGTTTGCCCTTTGTTCTCCCAGACTAGTTTAACAGAAAAATCCACAACACGTGCTGCAGACAGTGCGAACAGGGAAACATCTATTGACAAAGTAATGCACCGCATTCAAGCACAAGAGGCTCTTAAGAATCTATTTGAGATGAGGTCATGCTTGGTTGACATATACAGTAAACGCGTCGTTGCAAATTGTAACCTTGAATTACTGGGCTCTCAACTGAACTTTCCTTTCATACCTCTCTTATTTTTCTTCGATGAGCTGTACGAGATCTCAAACTGGAAACGGAAATGAAATGCTTGAATATTTTCTCCCTAAAGAGCGGATATAATCGAAACAGTTTCCGACCCCTCCTTCTATGGTGTTTATTCTGCTAAAGATGTTCCCCGATCTTCAGCGCAGGCCTCTGGCACCAAGCACCCAATGAGCTTGAGCATTATCGTTCCGAAAAGCTTCACTGCAGTATTTAAATTCTTTGCTAGTTCTTTTCACCGGAACAGGCCCTAGAAAAAATATTTTTATTGATGTCAATTTTATCCCTGTTACAGTAGGAAAAATGAAAGTTACAAAGAATCTGGTCGCTATTCTGTTAGCAATTTTTCTCAATTCTTTGTGCCATTTGCTTTCAGCACGCAAGATTTCAATTCTGGAAGAAAAAGGTCAACCAAATGAATATCGTGCGGGTGGAAGAGATACGAGGAGCATATTAGCAGGTAATATTCGATTTAACCGGATTAAATAGCGCATAACTTTATTCGAAGTGTATGTGCCTACTTCATAGGGGTAAAGGCGAAAAGGCGCATATGTCCGTGAAAGGTCCTCCTGCCAGTGGAAAGCATGATGCGTTGAGAAATTTGAAAATAGATAAATGAGAACACAAGTAGCGTAGCGCACAATTAAATAATTAGCGGCATGAAAAACAACGTATGGTCCAAAAGGAATGCGGTGAAAATGCCAAGAACATGTAATATTTATTTTTTTATCCGTCTCGAGATACTGTAAGACTTTAAAGGCTCATGAAAAAGTGGACCAAAAAGAAAAAAAAAAAGAGCAACTGTGAAAGAACTGCAAAATTTTAACACATTTCAGCAATTATCACGGAGCAAAGGACGTAATAATACAGGCAGAACAGAGAGCGCCAATGAAGCAGTGCCCAGAGCAACTAAAGAAGTAAAACGCGCTGAGTAAACGTTTAATGGAAGAGCCAAATACTCACAGGCATTCAAAAGTGGCCTAATATTAGTTGCCAATAAATTAACAGAATCATTCACAATTTCTTGTGGGACTTGATACTGCTGGGTTCTGCTGAGTCTGAATAATGTTTCTTTCACAAAAAAGAAATACAAAACCCGCACATACCACAGGTAGCAGAATTCCAACGTAATGCAAGCGTTTTAAAAATTATAATGTGAATAATACTTGCTTGCTGGTGCTTTTGTTAAAACAAAAGGCGTTATAGAGCAGTAAACGGCGAAACAAATGTATTCTCATGGACAGAGAACAGGTTCACTGAAATGCCGTAGGCCAGGTAAGTCCTGTCATGCTGTAACTCTTCAAGCAAGTTCCTATTGTACGTTACTCGCTTTTGGCTTGTATTCTTGCGATGCTGAAGGTAACTATTTTCGATCAGAAGCTCTAGAAACAGTGGCATCTTAAGGTACAGGGTCGTCCATTTCTAGCTATAACATGGTCACTGCTATCAAAGTGTCATTGCGTCCGACCCCTCCACGCAAGCTAAATGACAAGCCATGCGAAGCAACACGTCCGGTTCCCTCTGTACGTTAATGACTGCGACATTGCAACTAGCGTGAAAAAAAACACAAAGGACAGCGACAAAAGGTACCGACGGGAGAGCACGCTGTCCTTTGTGTTTTTTTTTTCACGCTAATTGCAATTTCGCAGTCATTAACGAATACACACCCACTAGCCCAACTGTCTTCCATGATCATACTCCTCTGTACGTGTACGGCTTTACTTAGATATGCGCATGAGTCGGATGCAATGCTACGTTAAGAGCAGTAACCGTGTAATAGTTAGAAGTGGATGACCCTGTACACAGTCATATGTGCTAAACCAGACTTATACAAATGCATTGGAATTTATGACTATGGTGACTGATTTAATCCTCTCATATGCGAGGCTCCAGCAATGCGAGACACACAATTTTGTTTTCAAAATGTGCCTTTTGAGGGGAATTGATTCGGAAATGACCCGGCCGTAAGTGTTAGTTCGATTTGTTAAATATTTCGTTTGGAAATAAAAACGTTTCTGGATATTATGCAGTTCAGCTCTTCAATGTGCCTTGAACTGCAGTCGGGTCTTTTTCAAAAGAAATGCTGGCAAATGAATTGTAGCTGTTTATCACTTAAGAAACTCGCTGCTTTTTTATTTATTTTATTTGACAATAATGCAGGCATCGTCGTTGCCCAAGCAGGGAGGTTACAGAAAGAGCGTCTTCACAGATAGCTCGAGCTTAACAATGTCTGCGTATTCAGAATTAGACGTGGTAACATTTGTGAAGACATGCTGTGTGGAAAGCCTAAAAAGTATATGTCCGGCGCATAAAGTGTCTGAAAACTGCAGAGCTGTAAGATTATAGCGCGAAGCCGTACGAAAAGTTTGAGTATGTTGTTTTGGACTTTTGCACAGGGCCCGGCACTGGCTCTGGAAGTGGCGGCTACAAGAGACATGCACGTTCGATCAGATCTGGATCGCCACTCATTTTTAATGGAGGTATAAATGAGGACGATGATTTAAGCAGGGAAATTAGCAGCAGCCGTTCAAGCAGGAGTGGTTATCGTCGCCGCTACGGAGGGCGTTCACGTTCTCGTAGCCGTTCCCGCTCCCGTGGCCGTTACCGAGGGGAAAGCGATGAGTCCATTGAAGAGGAAGAGGAGAGAAGGCGCCCATATAGAAGAAGAGGTAAACCGCACCGCATGGCTGCTCAATTTATGATTCCTGTTGTGGGATTCTTTTAACACGAGGAAGCCCGTAATGAAACTTGGAACTTCGAAAGCAGATGTCATGTCTGTAAAGAATCATGCACCGAGATATGTATTCTTGATGACAAAATACTAAAGTCATTGCTTGTGTTCTTTTTTAGTTTTCTTGGATATTTTAAGCATTTTTGTTTACAAAACGAAATAGCGAAGCATACGTCATTGACGTTGAGATTGCTTTCACTATCTCCATTTTTATGTGATTGCAGCAGCCAGCTATCGTTGGAAGGGACTCAGTACATCTGCACCATACTGCCCAATTTGGTTTGGTTTGGTTTGTGGGGTTTAACGTCCCAAAGCGACTTAGGCTGCAAAAGACTCCGTAATAGAGGACTGGAAATTTAAATAATCTGGGAGCCTCGCTTTTCTCCTGCATCGAAAATAATTTTTTAAAGTTTGCTCTGAGGTGATGCTTGTTTTTACTTTCACTACACTAAAGGTATCTAACACCTCAAAGCGCTCTTACTACAACGTGAGATGACTCTAAAGTGCTACGTTTTGACTTCGTCGGAATAATTTGTGCAGTTTGAAGGTATTCGCTAGCATTATTTATCCAACACTCCGAGCGTACGTTTTTGTTTATTATACGAATAAGAATAGAGAAAATGAAAAAAAAAAAAAGCGTACATTTCGCTTTAAGCTCTACTTCCTGCTATTGCTCCATGCACTTTGGAAAACGTTTAGGCATGAGGCAGAAATAGTGATAGGGCTGAGGATGTTCGAAATGTATTAAGAACCCAGTTCAGTTTTGTGGTGTTCATTTTTGTTTGTATTCCAAAAAGTTTGAGAACAGAACCGAGCTCGTGATATCTGTTTTTGTCAGATGATTATGTCTGCTGCATACGGTAAGCAACAAAACAGCCGTTTTTTACATACTATCCGTATGAACCATGAAACACAAACCCCTGTTGTTTTGTTTCCAGGGTTGAGGCTTTTCGGGCGCCGAAAAGGTTTAGGAAGACGATACTCACGAGAGGAACTGGAACGCCGGCGTAAGTTCTATGCGCACATTATATGTCCAGTCTGAAGAAGGCACACATACTAAAATGAATGACGCACTACATTACCTGATTTGGCTTTAAAATATAAATTCATCCCGCTCTTTTCGCACTGCCAAATGATTCTGTAAAACACACAAAATATTACGCTAAAGTATCGAACGAAGGTTTCCTAAGAAACGACAACAACATAAAAAAAAATTAGTCGATCAGCGAATTGCGTAAGCATGAAGTATGTGCGACAGCACGTCGAATAATAGACACGGAGCAGTAAAACGGTACACGGTTTTTAAGAGCACCAAATAGAATGAGTAATTACTCTCTTATTAAGAAGAGTGTGCGTCAGTGCATGGGCACAGCGTGGCCATTTATTTTCCTCCCTCGGCGCTCTTCTTAGGCCGTGTGCAGTAACTGGGGATCTTGGTGGTAGCGTTCTATACATCTCGGGAATCGCTTATGGCACCTTGAAAGGACAATGAGAAATAGATTTCTGCAACTATTGCAAAGGGATATAAGTTTATTTAAGAGAGTGGAAGTTAACCACGAACAGTGAAAGGTTGCACTGTTTTTAAGAATAACGTTTGCTTCGCTTGGTAGCTGAGATAAAAAAGAACCTTATGTACGTGGCGAAGGTTGCTATATTCATTTAAATAATTTAAGCAAGGGTAGCTTAAGCACAAGTGATGAATTACGGAATGCAAAAAAAGTATGTATTAGCACCTGAAAAGGTTGCCTCGAAAGTCCAGCATCTCCTATGAACCAAATGGTGTCAGAAACTACTGGAATTCTGAGCTTCGACCTCCACAGTGTGCGGATGTGATTCTGTGTACGGAACCTTGTCTTCGCATTTTTGAAGCACTTGTGAATTTAGAACACTGCCTTTTCTGCTTCCCCGTTGCCATTGAGCACCTTCCCTCCTATTTGTTGTACCTGTCTCTCCAAACTTGGCGGGCTTGGATAGCTTCGGATTTGCTGGCGAACCAGTTGGCCTTGCTGATTCTGGTCCACGCCATACTCGCTGCTTAATGTCACACTGAAAGAAATTTCTTTTTGTGGCGGCAGCTTCGCCTAATAAGAAGATAGTTAGGGTGCCACACATGTTAATATTATTTTGCCCCATCATCCGCCTCTTCTATCATAAGCACGATGCGCGTGATGGGCTTATTTACCTATGTGTCATTCTTCGAATATAGAATCCGACAGCTAAGCTATTTTCATCCTGAAAGGTTCTCTACTGTTTCTTTCGATAACCCGACTACGGGCCTCTCAAAGTAAGGGTTTTCGCTTGACTATAGTCTCCTATAGACCAACCGAGTTTTAACGTCGCCTAGGTAACAAAGAGTTATTGCACTTTAGAGCATAGGCATACATGGACACGGGTTGCTTACACTGCACGAATCACCAAGTTATATACATGTTATATACAAATAATACACCATGCTATATACAATGATGTTATTTACGAAACTTGTGAATAAACTTTCCGCGTAGACAAATGCTGAGAACAAAGAGGAACAGACGTGCGGTAATCCGTCACCAGTTGCAAGTGCTGTGAATGAAAATGCAATTATGCCGCAGCAGTGCTCACGCATAGCTGCGTTTTTTCCACTGTCCGTCGACGTGTCCTATGTATCTATGTTGTTCTACACTGTTTTATTGTTGTTGACTTTACAGGAGTAACATTATCCACGCTGTGCGCTCTCTATCCTTGGCGATCTATGCTCAACTATTTTGACAGGAAAATGGTGAAGTGTAATAACAATTGTGTTCTTTTTTCAATTTCTTTTTCGTACTTAAGGAGAGGTCAGATCGAAGGCAACTGCTGCATTGAGCGGAATCAGCGCCACTATGTCAACAATTAGTGCGCTTACCAACTTGGGGCAAACCTTCCGTGGAATGAGAGAACGTGAGTATTTATTGGCAGGTGCGCTTAACAAAAACGGTTTGACACTTAAAGTAGGAGGGTGGTAAGCCCTCGGAAAAAGAAGCTGGATGGTTATAGACGTGAAATTTCTTAAAATATGCGGATATATTACAGCTTCTTTTAATTTCAAGATAGATATTTGTTTAGGTTGTGATTAATTGTTGAAGGTTGGAGTGCGAATTTGCTTCAATCCTCAAATCTAATAAAAATGTTTCGCAGTGTTTAAAGGGGGTCGGAGAAATTTAGGTTAACGTATTCCTTTTCCGCGCTAAGGAAGCACTTGTTCGAATCTCGGTAATAACATTAAACTATATATGCACCATCCTGTACAAAATTTGTCTTACAATTGCAGTTAATTTTTTGGCCGATTTGCTATATAAAGAAGTGATATATAAAAAAGAAGACAAAAAACATAGCAACCACAGCCCATCCTAAAGCAGCAATTTTACTGCACAGTGTAAGTTGTGCGGCTCTGGGCCGTCCTTCAATTAAACAGGTAAAGACACCAAATGTGATCTCTATGTATTATGCGCAATTATGCAATTATGCACAAGTCATTAGCGAGCATGACTTACCACGCGAAATTACCTGAGGTCGATAACTATTATAAAATGAATTCCTTTCGTCACCCAGTTTTGGTTCCGGCATCAGATTTCCGAATGATGGTTGCGATGACAAATCAGTTTAGGATACCGTAAGCCCTACCAGGACTGCAAGGGTATGGTTATCTGGCTAGCGTCTGTCATACTGCCTTCTGATGACGGTTACCGTAAGAGTCGGTGCGCATTAAAAATGGAACGCAGCAAATATATTGTAGATTTTGTACGCGTCAATCGAGCAAATGATAATGTTGAGCCGTCGAAACGTTTGTTGGACGCCTGAAATCGAATATAATACTGCAGAATACAACATTTTTATCTAGAATATTATCTTGACGCTAGTTAGTTTCAAAGGATCATCAATGTTTGCTAATGTCATGCGCACAGTTCCAAAGTCACAGAAGTACGAAATAAACAGCTTAGATTTTGCGCATGCTGACTCCGATACAGTCTACAAGGGGTGAAAAATACTAATTCGAAGAACAAAGCATGGCGTCAGTAAAAAATGTTGAGCTACTGCTAAGCTCCGCCTTTAGGCATGTGACACGTTCAAGTTAACGGCCCCTGTCTGCGGACCTCCCTTCGTGCACATGCGCTTTATTAACCACTTATTCACTAACCCTTTCATTAACACATTTATTGTTTTACACATCTCGTTACATATACCCCTAAGCTACCAGATCAAATGAAAGACCAAACAGCATGGAATAAAACACCCGCTCTTACCAGCACGCATGAACGTGCATTCATGAAGCAGGTGTGGCGTGTCCAACTAAGGTTCTAGGGTCCCTGTGAGCTCGAGTGACATCTCAAAGTAGCTATAAACGTTAGCAGCTTCTGACATGTCACGTGGTAGTGTGACGTCACAAAACTCGTTGACAAATCAGTACCAGGGCATGTCACCTGCCAACTACTACCTACCACAGCCATCTTCGTTAAATTTCTCCCACAATGCCAGCAAGGCCGATGCCGGGAATGGAGGATTATCTGCAGAACGAGACTAATAAAGCTACAACCTTAAAAAACGTAGATGTCAAGATGTTATAATGAGGGCACTGGTTAGTGAGATGCAACAGATTTAGTTGTGAGCGAGCTTTAAAACTGTACCTGACCAGCCTCTAGTCAAAAACTTGCCATACCCTGGAGGTGGTCAGGCACCATCTTTAAAACGAGGTGCCGCATGAAACGTGTTTAAAAGGCCAATTCACAGCACAATGGAAGGGGCTGCTAGACAGCTAATTTGCCATGCTTCTCATTGCGTTCTCCTCTAGTCGATGTCCCCCATGTAGCTTTTAGGTGTAGTACTCGTAAGCAAAATTTTTGCCTTCTCCTTCGCTTTGCGGGTGAGATCAAGAGAGATGTGCCTGTAAATTGCTATATCGAAAATATCCGCCATTGGAAAACAGCCTTCGCGCTTAGTGTGTCTGTAGCAAATACTTCGCCTTTTGGGCATTTATTTTATTCCTGCCGTGCGATACACAGCAGTGTTGTGAAGATTGTGGTATTTAGAGAATGTGTGCTGGGACCATAGAGTAAACGAAAATCCAAAAGAAATGAAGGTTAATTAAGCGATATCCAGTAAACTGCCCTAGAGGTGGGATGCAGAATAAAGGGTGTAAATGGAAAGGCGTGGGGCAACGAAATGAGTTTGCTAAGTGCGCACAGACCACAACGATAAGGGAACAGAGGGCGCACACTTTATAGTCGGGAACTAAAGCACGAATCCTTTCAATACTTCAGACGCGCCTTCACCGCTTGCCTTTGTGATGAAGGTTTTGTCCAAGGCCTCTAATCTTTGCTGCTGTTAAAGAACGGGAGTCCAAGCGGTGGAGTGTAGATGCCAGGAAGGGCTCTCTCTCTCAAACCGTGGGCAGTCATTAAGTATGTGCTCAATCATTTTGTCACATATGCGCTGCTCACACTTTGGAGAGTGCGATGAGATGGGAATAGGCGTTTGTAAATGCCATTCCCAGGCGCCACACCAGCGTAGCTTGACAGCGATGTGGCCGAATGGCAGTTGAAGTATGGGTTCAAGAGTGGTGCGAACAGGATGCCTCCAGGGGTAGACCATGACTCATAGTCATATTTTGGCAGAGCAGTCGAAGGTGCCTTGCTGCGTCAGCTATTTTCAGTGGTATTTCTAAATGACATCATCCGAAGATTATTTGGTGCTTTTACTAGCTGTTGAAAGAGGCGGCAACGCTGGGCGCGGCGTTTATGGATCCTGTCTCACGGTTTACCCGACGAGCTTTTTCTTTTTTCAGGGAGATTTGGAGGCTTCGGCGGTCGCTTCCATTCACATAGATGTACGGTTTGCGCTAATGGCAGAAAGCGGCGATCTGTTTTTCCAAACCAAGCCAAGGTTTCAGGGGGACATCTTAACAGCGCTCCAGGTACGAATGAAGTCTCTGCTACGGCTGAAATATTGCGCATTTTCTCTGTGCAATTGAGCAATGATTGTTTAGCAGTGATAAAACCTCACAGATGTTGAATCGCCGCGCATTGTCATTGTTCTATCTACTCAAAGCATTCAACTGGAAGATAGAAAATGACAATATTCCAAAACGACGTGGCCTTTATTATACTAGAGTGCAGAAGATGAACATTCTTAAAGTGCACAAGTGACATGAGACGAGCAAACGTGCCAGTCCTGAGGATTGTTACGAGAATAACTAGTGCTGGTGCCAATATTTATAGTGGAGGCGTTGAAAAATTATCTATCTTAGTCCTGTCACACCTAAGAACACCAAAATTACGTGAAAGTATGACCTTATTGCGTAAAATTATGCTGTGAGTGGCTAGCAAGAAAGTACTGATTCACGTTTTTTTCTTTTTTTTTTTTCAAGCACGCCCGCCATTCAAGGATTTTAGGTTTGCCCAGTGGATGCGCGTTTCCGTAGTTAAATCGGAAAAAGAGTTGAACAATATGACGAGTATTCTCACGTTCGTTTCGTAGTTTTTTAAGGCTTAATGTTGCCCCTCCTCGACTGCTTAGTGGTTAGGCAATAAGGCTGATATCTCAGGTGCAGGAACAGCGTTTCGATGGAGGCGGAATGTGAGGCACTTGTATGTGCGATACCATTACATAAGGAACCCCGGGAGGTCAGATCTACTCAGGAGTACTCCACTATACGGTGGCCCACATAACCACTGTGATTCTAGTTCATTAAGTTCTGTATACCACACTATATCTAATACTATAAGGTTCATATTATATTATGTACCTATCTGAAAATATTTAGCGGGGAAGTAAAAAGTTTGTTCGTTGACTAATCAGCGCCTCTGTATTGCGCCGCAATGTTTAAGACTGTAACCTTTCTTGAAATAGGGGAAGATTTCTTGTCGGCAGAGGCCTTCGCTCGTGAGAACTAGGAGTTCGCAAAAGGTTTGAAATCATTTTTACTGCAGTTGCTAGAAAAAACTGAACATAACTCATCGAGGTTATGGTTACTTACACAATAACAATTTATGTTCAAAATCACAAGATCAGGGATAGATTTCTAAGAATTTAGTGCTTTTTTTACCCGACGTGGGTAATACAGTAACAGTGTAATACAGGTATATTCGCTCTTCATAAATGAAGCCGCTTGTCTAGCACATCATTTGGATCGTGTTTTTTGTTTTGCCGCATTGCTGGCTTTTGATCATCTGAGCCCACAAGTTTGGCGGCATTCGCGGGAATAAAACTGCGACGCGGACATAACCACATAGACAACAAAGACAAGAAAGGCTGCATTTTGCTAGAATAGATGTTATTGGTTACAGTAGCTGAGCATGTTACCTCTACCGAACACCGTTGCCAAACTGAGGTAACTAGTATTTGTAATTTTTGAAGTAGGGATCACATAAAGAATCGTTTAAAGTTTAAAACTTCCTCTGTAGGCTAGTCGTTCGTTAACTAGTAAAAAGCGCCAATCTGCTTTAGATGCGTGTGATGAAAACAAAGACGGTTGTGGTTTTCACGCAAGCATTAGCGCGAATGTGTTGGATATCCCATCTGGCACAGAACACGACGTTGTCATAACTCGGAAATAATGGTCGATCAAATTATGTACTTAGTATTCATTTTTAAAATATTTTAAACGTTTTCGCTATGACGTCATAACATGACACAGATATTGTTACGAAGCGTACTTAAACACTGAAAATAATTATGCTTAGATAAAAATTGAGCTTTTGAGGAGCAGTATTGCACTTCGGAGCCTTTGGTTACGAGACAGACATGATACACCTACTCCAGGTGTGCACAATCTTTAAGCACCACTATATGATGGTAAAAAAGTTCCTGATGCCTGAAGAACGATCGGCCAGGAGACCTTAGCGAGCACAACGGCTATTTACCTCTGTCTCGCTCAGCCCTCGTGGTGGTATTATTCGTCCCCACGTTTTTATAGTATTACCGCGGATGGTCAGGGCCAACCGCAATGTTTTGTGACGAAATTAATAAGAGCGTTATGATGTCCCAACCACATGACCTTGCACGAGTATTTCAAACATAATAAATAGTCCACGCAGTGTGGCAGCAAAGAGAGTGACACTACACAAGTCCACGCTAGACTACTCGAATTCGAGCTTATAAGAAATCGAAATTCGCTAGAATGACTAAGGCATCGGTTTTATTGGTTATAATTTTCAACATAATTGAAGCTTTATTGTGACGTGAATGGAGATTAAATATGCCGAAACGGAAATAGGAGGGATATAATAATCGAACCTCTGACCCTCCGGTCGCCAGGAAGACCAGTAATTTATGGACTATGCAAGTATATTCGTAAGAGTTGGTTAAAGGGGGACCTTTTGTGCGTTGCTACATGCAAAAAAAATATATATATATATAGAAAAAATAAAGGAAGAGCACGAAGCTCTGCCTTTAAAGGTATGAAGCGACAGAGTTTTAGACATTTTAGACGCATGCTTAGCTCATTGCGTTCCTATTGTAATCTCATACGCATAGCTGCCTAAAAACATCGGCGCACAACCAACCACAGCCGCCAACTGACGACAAGGCTGCCACCGCGCACTAGACGTTGTGCCACGTGGTAGCACAACATCAAACAGAACTCTGAGGCATCATCAAATGAATATGTCCTCATATTTCTTCACAGCACACAGCTCGTTGATCAATCAGTGAATTTTCCTCACGCGACGGAGGGCGCAACTTTTTTAGGCGGTAGGCCTTGTAACTTGACTATATCAATAAAACCAACATATGTCATGCTTGCAAATGGAATGCTGCTACTCCTAAATTCTAGTTGTACTAAGCCTGTACCAGAGTGGCAGTGCTATGGAAGTAAATGTTATAGAATGTGCGCAAAACATGTGCTTAGAGGTTACATAATAAAATTCTGAAACTGTTCATTTCTCCGTATTTTTCTCTTTTGCAGCGATCAGTTTGAAGAAATAAAACAGTCCAGTGGTGTTTTCCACAACTCGTGACTCCTGCACATTGAACTATAGGAAGTGACAACACAACTGTCAACAAGTTTGTGCTTTAGGGATGTAGGCAACACCTCGCAATAACAAATAAACGACCTACTCCTTGCATGCAGCGTGTGCACTCTTTCATAAGTGTGTTGCGCGATGTGACTATTCCACCTATTCGCTTAAGCTATTTTTTAACCACGTTCAAACGCTGTCCTACATAAGATTGTTCAAATCAGATTGCATATTTTGTGGCTTGAATAGACTCCGGCAGGATGTGTAACGCAAATAAAGGTAGTTAGCGTTTCACATTCTATTAAACCCTTTAACGCCCTGAACATCAGTTGCAGACGGTAAAAATTCGCTTTGAATAAATGCGATTCAGGGAGTATATACGAAAGAGCGTTAGATTTTTACGGGATATGCTGCAAGATTAAGTCATTATGAATGCAATAAAAGAAATGCATCGAATATAATTTGCGAATCATAAATTGCGACTCTTCAATTCTTCAGTTCGCATGGTTCACTTCGCCTGCATTTCGCGGCGTCGCAGTCGCCTTTGTCCCTCGTTACCAGGTTCGGCCCTGCGCATGCGCGCACCGCTGTAGGTCACACAAGTTCTGTGGACGTGTGACAGATACTGCGCCTTTCCATTAATCTGAGCTCGGATTTTCCAGGCACCGCATCGCAAACGCCGTGGGCTCTCGCTCTCTCTACATCTCTCTCTCTCTTTCTCTCGCTCTCTCTCTGATGTCGCGTCGTTCGTTCTATCATTGCAAGTACAGATGCAATGGAGGAGGAGGAGGAAAAAACTTTATTAAACGAGCGAGTTCAGACCCTTCAAGGGCCCAGGGCCACCGCACGGCCCTCACATTACGTGCATGTGTCCAGGTCACGTAGGGCCATGGCACTGGCACCCCGGTCCACACAGCGACGTTGTATGTCCAGGTCCTGCGACGTAAGGAGGGCCTCCCATTCCTCCCATGATCCGATGGCGGGCTGTCCCTGCGGGGGAGGATCGGCAGGGCAGCCGAAAAGAATGTGGTCCAAGGTGGCGTGCAACTCTCCACAGAGAGTGCACTCAGGGGAAACGGGTCGGTAGTAGGATAGGCGTTGAGGGGTGAGAAGCGTTCGGGTTTGAAGACGCCTCCAGAGGATTTGTTGGGAGTGCGACAGCTGGGAGTGGGGAGGGGAGTAGAGTCGACGGGCAAGGCGTGCTTGCTGTGTGAGCTCAGAAAATGTATGTGCCCGCTCCCTCGAGAAGTCCCGGCATGGGTCGTCATTTGCCCGGCTAATAAGTCCTCGGGCTATGTTATCGGCGGCCTCATTTCCGGGATTGCCAGAGTGAGCCGGCACCCATATAAGCTCAATACGCCTGTCAGAATTCAGGGTGCACATTCTCAATATTTGCCACGCGGGAGGATGGACGCGTCCGCGGGCAAAGTTAAGTATGGCTGTTTTGGAGTCGCTAAGTATGTAAGCCGCATCTGTTTGGGCGATTGCTAAGGCTATAGCCACTTCCTCTGCTTCTTCCGAGTTACAGGGAGGGTCTATGAAGTGAGTGAGTGGGGGGGCTGCTGGATTGTAGGCCACGGCTACCGAACGGTCTGAACCACATGCGGCGTCCACCCAGCGGACATCCTCTGCAGTCCCATAGTGTTTATGGAGAGCTTTGGCTCGCGCGACGCGGCGGGATTGATGGTGTTCTGGGTGGACGTTCTTAGGAAGAGGTTTGAGGATAAGCGCTGAATGCACGGCCTGAGGGAGAGGGTTTAACTCTTCAGCATGTGCGGGTATGCGAATGCCGAGAGTGTCCAGTATATGTCGTCCTGTTTGCGTGCCAGCCAACCGAAGGTACTGTGTGTACCGATGTGCCTCTATAAGTTCTTGTATATTGTTGTGCATTCCTAGTTTTAAGAGCCTGTCCGTGCTAGTGGTCTTCGGTAGGTTGAGCGCTGCTTTGGTAGCCATGCGGATTAAGGCGTTGATTTTATCTTTGTCTGCACAGGAGAGGTTCAGGTAAGGAGAGGTGTAAAGAATACGACTGAGCACAAAGGCATGTAGTACCTTTAAATTGTCAGCTTCATCTAGGCCGGCTCGTGAGTGTGAAACCCTTCTCAAAAGATGGATGACGGAGTAAGTAGACTGTTTTAGTGCCTTCAGGGTAAGGTCGTTTTTCCCCGTGTCCTGTAAGTTCATACCAAGAATGCGGAGGTTGGGGGTTTGTGGTATGGGAGTATCGTGCAAATAAATTGTTATGGGGGCGGTAGGAACACGCCGCGGCCGGAGTAGAAAGAGTGCTGACTTTGTCGGGGAGCATTCAAGGCCAATTTTTTCCGTGTGGGTAGATATAGCTGTGGCCGCTTCTTGAAGTGTAGATTCTATGTCTCCATCCGAGCCGTATGTGGTCCAAACCGTGATATCATCCGCGTAAATGGTGTGTCCCAAGTGTGGGATACTGCTTAAAGCCTTTGCCAGCGGGATCATGGTAATATTAAAAAGGAATGGCGACAACACTGCGCCTTGCGGGGTGCCAATGTTACCAAGTGTGAAAGAGGGGGTCTGTATATCATCTATATGCAGGGAGGCGGTGCGTCCGTTCAGGAAGGCCCTGATATAGTTATAGACCTTAGGCCCTAGCTGCAGCTCTTGAATGCTTTGCAGGATAGCACTGTGCGTGACCTTATCAAATGCTTTGGTGAGGTCTACTGCCAGTATTGCTCTGGTGTGGTGTGGCATATCATTGAGGATAGCATTTGAAATCTGTAGTAGGGCGTCCTGCGCCGATAAATGAGCTCGAAAACCTAGCATGCTATGGGGATACAGTCCATGGGATTCCATGTGTTGCGTAAGACGGTTGAGGATGACATGCTCAAAGAGTTTCCCCAGGCATGATGTCAGGGAGATGGGGCGGAGATTTTGGGCATTTATGGGCTTGTTTGGTTTAGGAATGAATATTATTTTACCGTGCTTCCATTCATCCGGTAGCTGCCCCGCTTCCCAGCACTCGTTAAAGTATTCAGTGAGCAGGGAAAGAGAACGGTCATCTAGGTTTCTGAGCATGACATTGGTGATTTTGTCCTCTCCAGGGGTTGAGTTGCGTAGCTTAAGGAGGGCTGATCTAACTTCGATCTCCATAATGGCGGCATCTAGGGAGGGTTGATCAGGGCCTATGTAGTTTGGATAGGATATTGCTTGGCCCACAGTAGTATAAGTTGATTGCAGTTGGGCTAAGAGCGATTGCTGACTACATCGATGTTTATGGATAAGCCTTTTGAGGGTAAGCCGAGTTTCCTTTTTAGTTTGTGTGGGGTCTATCATGTGTCGAAGAAGATGCCAGGCCCTGGAGGAGGAGAGATTACCTCGCAACCCATCGCATATTTGGTGCCAGTTATGTTTACTGAGGGCGGCGCTGTGCTCCTCTACTTGCTTTTGAATTTGCGCCAGTTTAAGTTTAAGCTTTCGATTATGCTTATGTTTTTTCCAGCGCGCAAGGATACTCTTCTGTGCTGCGAGAAGGTGCATTAACCTACTATCTGCAATGGGAGTCTCGGGGGTGGTGTCTAAAGTTTGCGTGAAAGCCTGGACATCCTCCTTGAGCTGTGTCATCCATGTGTGGAGGTTAAAGGGGGTCTTTAATGTTCTGGCCTCTCTATGCTTACGCAGATTATCCCAGCTAGTTTGCCGGACACGGTAGATTTTAGCTTTTTTGGCAAAGTCAAGCTCTATAGTTATTATATAATGGTCACTGCCCAGGGTCTCATTCGAGTTGCTCCATACCAGTGTTGGGAGGTTTCGGCCGAATGTAAGGTCTGGGCTAGTATCGGTGGTGACACTATTGCCGATTCTTGTAGGTGTGCTGAGATCATTATATATAGAGAGGCCCTGTATCTGAAGGGTGTTGTGTAATTCCGCTCCTCTCTTGTTGGTGCGCATGTAGCCCCAGTCTACATGTGCGCAGTTAAAGTCGCCTATAATAATGAGGGGGTCCTTTTTTGCCACTGTGGATGCAGCTTTAATGAGAGCAATTAATTCGGCGACCGGCTGCCTCGGAAGGAGGTAACAGTTAAGGATGAATAGGGGATAGGATTTCTGAGTAGACGGGATTAATTCTAAATATGTGTGAGCCACCGGGGAGTGTATTTCGTGACAAGTGTATGGAATTAAGTGTTGAACATACGTGGTAACCCTAGGGTTGGGAGTGATGTCAGAGGGTACCAGAGCGTAACCTGGTAGTGATACATTTGTTCCAGCATCCTGGAACGCTAATATATCGGGGTGTGTGGAAGAAGCAGATAGTAGTTGCTGCAGGGGGTCTCGTTTGCGGCGAAACCCCCTGCAGTTCCATTGCAAAATGCGTAGTCGGGGGTTACTGCCTCCTGTCGACAGGGCCATGCTGGAGGGTAGGAGGGCGAAGGATGGAAGTTGGTGTAGGGTTGTTAGCTGGGGTGTTCGAAGGCATTCCAGCTATCATTTTTGGAATCTGTTGCATAATGGCTGTGGTTACTTGTCTGATAATTGTTTCTGTAAGCCTAGCCATGGCGGTTTCAATGTACGTTTGAGTCTGAGCCAGAATCTTGGCTTCTAGGTTTTGGGCAAAGTCTTTGAATTTGGAGTCAATGTCTGGAACGTCTTCTGGTCTGCGTTTTTTTTGGGGAGGGGGTGTGAACGATTGGGGTGTTGGCGATTGAGGGGGTTGGTTGGATGTGGAAGGAATAGAGCTAACGGCTGCCCTTAAATGCCTTACCTCTTCCCGCAGGAGAGCTATCTCTTCCTCCCGCCGTGATGTTTGGGGTGTACTGCTGGCTTTGGTCCAGGCTGGCTGGCGATCCTGACGAGGCACTAGTGGTGGAAAGTCTTTTGCCGTGGGCACTGCTGTTTTGGGTTTCGGCGCTGTCCGTCGTCGATGCTGGGGGGTCCTGGCTTTGCATGAGCCTGTACCGGTAAGGTGGTTCCCACCACAAAGAATGCATTTCGGCGTGCAAGTGGCTTCTTGCCTGTCATGATTCTCTCCACATCGGGGGCAGAGTCCGCTTCTTGGGAGAGGGCACACATCGTACCTGTGACCAGGTTTCCGGCAGTTTGTACAAGCTTCAGGGCTGCCCTTGTATTTGGTGCATCGATGTACAACACACATGTACTTGATGGTGTGGGGTACCGGACCAGAAGCAAATGTTATTAGAATTGACGACGTTTTCCCCATGCGTCGAGCCGCTATGATATTGGCCTCCGGGTTGCGATACTGCAAGTCCTTCAGTATTTCATCTGGTGCTTCATTCCAGTATGCACGGGAAATAACACCCTTGACTGCCGCTGGAGGTGCCGCGATATACGCGGCTACCGGGAATTTCTTTCCATCTATAGTGATTTCCTGCATGTTCACTAAGGCGAGAGCTGTTGCCTCCGCCACCGTCGCTACCGTGAAGGTATTGTTTGTGGGATGAACTCTGATGTGCAGTTCGCCCATCACTGAGCAGCTCGGAGTTGCATGCAGTGCCTGCAAGAGACTTGGAGCTGGAAGCTTTTCCAGGGAGAGCCCGCCTCTCGGGCGAAATACGACTCGGATCGTGCCTGCCGGCAGCGCGGCAAGTTGTTTACTTTTGTGCACAACCGCGCGCGTCATGCGTAGTAAGTGCGGCGTCTCCTGGTGCGGGGCTCGAGAGGTTCCAGGCGCAGCGTCCGACGGCGCGCCGGCGTTGCTTCCGTTAGGGTTGACGTGAACTGAGGCCGTTGATGGGTTTTTTGAGGCCGCGTTTGAATCTGAGGTTTGAGCTCGATAAGCACGTAGGACAGTTTTCCACTCACCAGGGCGATAGTCTTGTGGGTTGGGTATGTCTGCATCCACTGGTTCCTCCATGGTTGTTGGGGACTGAGGAACGCGGCGCGCCGGACAGGGTCGCCTCGATGAGGCGAGGCCTAGTGCGGCGGCGTGGCTGTCAGAGGCGTTTTCACTGGATGATTCTCGAAGATCGCGGGGCACATCCAAAAGATGGCAGTGGTTAGGGTCCGTGTACCTTCCTGGATCCGTTGATCGTTTTGACGTGTCACAGGAAAGATTGGCTGGGCACAAGAGCCAGAAATTGGCTGAGCTGTTGCGAACCGCACCCGCTCCACAGCACACGGACGCTCTACAGATGCAATGATTTCACGTGAATATGCTCTATATAAATAGTTTATTTTCTGCCAGTTCTTTCTAAACCATGAGCGAGCCAACCGGTGGAAGTCCTTCGTCGGCCGCTGCGTGCACAGTTTCTCAGCCTATCGCCTTTTTCCTGTCGTAGCGAAGTCCACAGATGGGTTTAGATCAAGAACTGTTAGTGGAGTGTGCCTTGAATAAGATTTATGTGTTAAAAATAATAAAGTCTGTAACTGTATAAACATGTCTTGCTCGAATTATTTTCCTTAATGTATTGAAAATCTGATGAGCTGCGCTCAAATTTCGAATTAGGAAATAATGTGATCGACGGCAGATTTTTTTTTTTTTTTGTAAAGAAGCTCTTGCGGTAAACCTCTTGCGGTTGGAGGGCTGAGGAGAGCAAACACGGACGCTAAGGTCTTACTCTGCCCTAGCAATATCACTTAGTGTTTCTGTGGTGCAGAAATCCCGAGGTCTATTCGATCGAAACATTTGAACGGCACCACTCTTAACGACTTCCAAATTCACACTTTATAGGCGCACTCCATGGTCAAGAAATCTATGCTTGGCTTGAAGTTACAACGCTTTCAGGCCCAGTATCTGGCACACATAAATTGTACTCAGTTGTGGGATATTACAACGTGCTGTTTGTACACGTTGGAGGGAAATGTGTGAGCTACCGATTCGTGAAAATGTTTTGGTTTTGAAGTTTTCCTGCACTTGGAGCGAATAGCCTGTTCTACCATAGATAAATAATAAACAGCGTTGTTGAAACTTATTTAAAGGAACGTTGTAAGGTACCTTTTATGAAGCTATTGTCGCACTGGTGACGCTTTTTCAGTGCCACGATGTGGCCGTACCTTATCTTGGCGCGCTGCTCAGCGGTGTCTTCGTCTTTTGAGTGAACGCGCGGATAGGCGAGATTCGTCCCATTAGAAGGCTGTCCTATCCTGCTTCTGGCCTCGTTTATTCGTGACATTTGCTAGCGGTGGGGAATCCCATATACGCTGAATGCGACGCTACCCGTCGACAAAGCGCGACGTCGCCTTCGAGGCCTGCAACCCGAATTGGAGCCACTGACATCGCTTGACGGCTAGCCAGCTCACCCGATCGATCTGCCCCACCATTGTTCCTTTTTTTCACCTCGGTTACCACTACCAATTCACTGTGACTGGATCGACGATGCATAAGATTTGGAGGCCATTGTTGACCGTGTCACCGCATTCAGACGATAGAACGACGAGAGGAAGGTGACGAATGTGTATTTCGCGCTGCAAGACTCAGAGAAGACAGGGTTTGAAACCATAATGTACCGTTTTCAGAGTGAAAGCGCAAAAAATTAAAAAAATAAATTAAAAAAAGTGAACGCAGAAATTAACTTCGGTCCAGATCACAGCAGGCCAACCGTAGTTTGGCCATGTTTATAGATGACATGGCATGGCTCTTCAACCGAGCCGTCTTCAGCCTGCCTGCAGGAACGCCGCAAGAGCGGGGTGAAGAAGCAACTCTTTGGTGGCCTCATTCGTGACTTTTCAAAAACATTAACCAATTTCGCCAAGGCAGCCACGTGCACGAAAGGTTCCCTGCGAAAACGGAGAGCGCCATGCGGCCGCAAGGCAAGTTTAGAGGTCACTCACTACTGCGTCCCCGTGCCAGCCCTCCGAGACGCGGCGCTGCGAGAGCTTAGGCTTAGCATTATCCGTGAAGGGCTGCGAAACCTCCGCTCGGATGCTCCGCTCATAAGGATTATGTATAGAGAGAACGTCATCTGTGGCGGAAACCAGCGAGCGATGCAGCTACCACTATCATTACTATCATAGTCTTAAAGCAACACCCTGCGCCGGTCCTATACAAGGAAAGGACCACCTTAAAGCATCCAATGCCACGTTGAGCCGCAGCAGGACCTGCACTCTCTAATCAGCAAAGTGGACCTGCGATTTACGCCCAAAAATCAGCAGCTCTACTACAGCTGTAGGGAGACTAGACGTATTATTCGCAATTGCCCGTACCGGATGTCGAGTTTGAGAATATTCCCATCAGACAAGCCTTGAACTCACTGTGGTAAAATGTCATGAGTACCTGGCTGCTCTCATTCTCTCTCGCTGCAAAGACAGCCTGGATTACCATCACTGGGGTGCTTTGTTTCGCCCAATTTGCCCTCATCATCTTGTAAATTCAGAGGAAGGTTCCCTCACCAGGAAAACTGAAGAATACGACCTCCGGTGGTAGCTGCAGCGCTATTGCTCGGATTAAACAGTCTGCACCCAAATATATGACGCGATGGACCGATTAGTGACTGTCTCACCGACGCGCTGCAAAGACTGATTACTCCTAAAATTTCGGTAACCGCCAATGAGCAGCCAAATATCAACGTCTCCCCGTAAGATTCTGATGCCTTGGTATGGTCCATGATCCGCACCGACGGTGCCATGTTATGACGTTGATTGGCGTCGGCACCTGCCGAATACGCGGTCGTGCCTACTTCCATAGCTGTCATTCTCTGTACGGAGTTTCTTCAAAATCATGGTGTGGTTATTGACCTCCTAGAGGTCATGATATCGCTTTTGATCCAGCAAGCAGCTTATACTGACACAACCCGACAGAGCTATGTTGCGAGTATATGACGACCACATAACGACCTCTTCGCTGGCGAGTAAATTCGCCACAGTCGAATGTGATTATAGGATTCGCACCCGTGACATTGCACATGTCTACACAACTCGCTCGACGCGCTTGAGTATTTCACGGCCTTATCGAACTTATCAAAAGGTGAGCGGACTTCCAGTTCCAAACTTTAAGTGTCGACCCCAACATTTGTCGACGAAAGGTACGCTTGCTTTTTTTTTCGGGCTTGGAGAGTGTACCGTATCTGGAGAAAACAGCTCACCGTTAAGACACGGACGGAGAAAGATAGGACTACGAAGCACTGTTTTTCTTCAAAGGAAGAGGGCACATCTTAAATGGCACTGTACTAAAGTACATTTGTTTCCGACCAAAACGACTACGTAGTTGAACTCATCTTTTCTAGCGCTTCTTTAACACACAAGGGACATTAGATGAAGGAGGAACACATAAGAACAGGACGGACGCTAGTCTTCAACTGTCGTTTATTGAAGCAACATGTCGTATATACGATCCCAAAGTGCACATCACACATGCGTAGTGAGGGTGCCACGCTTAAGGTACGATAGCTTTTTATCAGATAAATACACAGATGGAGTGCTGACACAGTTTTGGCCTTCTTTATTTATACATAGGGCTTCGACAATTTCCCTTTGTGATTGAGCCTTATTGGTTGCTAGTACGCGCGTGTTCTGAAGGATCGGTGTGCAGGGTACGGGGTTTGGGTAGCCGGGGTGTTTTTTGATGAGGCACCGTTTGCAGTGATCAGCGAGATTCCCCCCAGCTGATATCGATCCCGCAGCCAAACGATGCTCTCTCAGCCTTTCATTTAGGCATCGACCTGACTGTCCAATATAAACCTTGCCACAAGTGAGCGGAATTTCATACACGACACCGACTTTGCACGGGACGAACTGCGTTTGGTGCTTTTTAGCACAAATCGACTGTCTTGCCGTACCGTTCACAAGAGGGCACAGCCGCACAAGCTTTCTTGGGGCAGTCAATACAAGATCGACGCCGCACTTTTTTGCTAACTTTTTAAAACGGTGCGACACGTTGTGCACATAGGGCATAGACACAAGTCGAGTACGCCGATGGGAATCTTCACGGTTTTGTCGCCGTCCGATTCTCACTTCTTTCAGAAGCTTCTCAGCCACATATGTAATGGTTTCTTCAGGAAACCCAGCGTTCTTTAGGCGAAGGTTTTGCAACGCCACGCTTTCAGGGATGCAATGTTGACAGGACTTGATGAGAGCAGCGCGGATGGCATTCATTGCGATACCTCTCTTAATCAGCTTAGAATGTGCTGACTGGTAGTTAAGAATTTCTTTTTTTGTCCTCGGCTGATACAACCAGCAAAGGCGTGCCCTTTCAAATCTTATGCATATGTCAAGGAACTGTAACCTATCGTCACTTGGCATTTCCGTTGTGAAGGTTAAACCCTGGCTACTGGAGTAGAATACATCAAGCACATTTCCCACCATCTCTTCCCTATTGTCAAACATTTCAAGATTCATTACCACAAGGTAGTCGTCAACATATCTAAAAATGCGCTTTACTTTGTCAGTGTTTATCCGCGCAAAAATACGTTGGTCACAATAGGCTAAAAATATATTGTCACGTGCTTCGGGGCGTCAGGAGAGGAAGAAGAGGCTAGGGAGAAGACGAAGAAACGGAAGACACAGTGGTGTGTGCTGGTGTTCCTTGCTTGACTCGCAGCGCTTTAGGTTACCAATAAACAATCTCGCTTAATGCTGAGTTGATGTCGGCCCTTGTAGAACCTCGTCGCTCGATTTAGGAGCGTTTTCTGTGTCTGAAGATACAGTTGTACCTGCGATGTCCGGAGAATTCATTCAAGTTATTTCATCTACAAATTTGAGCGAGAATTTCGACGCCGTAGTGGAACCTACAACGCTGGCCTGCGCAAAGAAGAGTGTCTTGGTGCCTCGTTGCATAGTTTCAGTCACCAGAGGCCACACCTTGCTGTGGACTGTAAACTATTCAGACGAGCCAGCCGTCTTGCCTCGTGGCATGAGGCTCGCTCATTACGAGGAAGGTGTGTCGAATTACGTGGCGGCACTAAGTAACCATGCTACTGAAGAGAAAACATCTCATTTTGCAGAGTCTCGAATCCAGGCAATGATAAACACAGCGTTGGGAGCACAGGAGCGCCGAATTTTGACAGACCTGCTCTCCAAGCATGTTTCGGTTTTCGACTTCGCCAGAGATCATCAGCCACCGATTCCAAATTCTCGCATCCATCATTCGATTGATACTGGAATTTCTCGCCCGATCAGACAGAAGTCATATCGTGTGTCTCCGGCCGAACGTCAGCTTATTGACGATCAAGTTCATGACATGCTCCAACGTGGCGTTATTCAGGAATCTTCAAGTCCTTGGGCGGCTCCAGTTATTCTCGTTAAAAAGACAGACAACACATGGCGTTTCTGTGTGGACTATCGTCGCCTTAACGCCGTCACCAAAAAAGATGTATATCCACTTCCACGTATTGACGATGCAATCGACTGTCTTCATTCGGCGTCATACTTCTCCTCGGTAGACTTGAGATCGGGGTACTGGCAGATACCGATGAAACCAAGTGACAAAGAAAAGACGGCATTTGTGACTCCCAATGGTCTCTATGAGTTCAACGTAATGCCCTTTGGATTGTGCAATGCGCCTGCCACGTTCGAACGATTCATGGACACCATTCTGCGCGGACTCAAGTGGAAAATTTGTTTGTGTTATTTGGACGACGTTGTGATCTTCGGCAAGACCTTTCAGGAACACAATAGCCGCCTCGCCATCGTTCTCGATTGCATTGAGAGAGCAGGCCTCGTCCTCAACTCTAAGAAGTGCCACTTTGGCGAACGCCAAACAATTGTTCTTGGTTACTTGGTTGATAAAGATGGTGTTCGGCCGGATCCTCAGAAGATTGCGGCTGTAACCAGCTTTACAGCACCGAAATCAGTGAAGCAGCTTCGGAGCTTTTTAGGACTATGCTCCTATTTTCGTCGTTTTGTGCCCAGATTCGCTGACATCGCATACCCGCTCACGTGCCTTTTGCACAAAGATGCACCGTTCAATTGGACTACTGACTGCGACTCTGCCTTCCGCCACCTCAAATTCCTTCTGACATCAGGACCTATCCTACGTCACTTCTGTCCTTCTGCCCCCATCGAGGTTCACACTGACGCTAGTGGCGTAGGTGTTGGTGCTGTGCTCATCCAGCGTCATGGCACCGATCAGCACGTGATAGCTTATGCTAGTCGTTCGTTGAGCAAGGCGGAGCGCAACTACACCGTTACTGAACAGGAGTGCCTCGCAGTGGTTTTTGCGGTGCAACGATTCCGTTCCTACCTATATGGCAATGTTTTTACCATCGTCACTGACCACCATTCGCTCTGTTGGCTCGTAAATCTTCGTGACCCTTGCGGCCGGCTCGCTCGATGGGCATTGCGGTTGCAAGAGTTTAACTTCACTGTGGCATACAAAAGCGGCCGCCAACATGCTGACGCTGACTGTCTGTCACGCTTGCCGCTTTCATCAACTGGTAGTGATGATGACAACTTTGATGACTACCTGGCGCCTATCTCGGCAACCTTTCCTGACCCTCAACTGTTCCAGACAGAACAACGCAACGATCAGACTTTGGCACCGCTCTTCTCTGCCGCTCATGATTCAAGAGATGCGCGTTTCTGCGTTCGTGCCGGCCTACTTTACAAGAAGAATTTCAACCCCGGAGGTGCACGTTTTCTCCTCGTCGTGCCGGAAAACCTCCGCATTCCCGTTCTTGAAATGATGCACGACGATACCACGTCGGGCCACTTGGGTGTCGCCCGGACCCTTCATCGCACACAGGAACGCTTTTACTGGCCGAAAATGCGTCAAGTCATTCAGCGCTATGTAGCCAGTTGTGTCAAGTGCCAGCAGTACAAGCTCCCTACTTCCAGTCCACCTGGACCGCTGCACCCTATTGCGCCTCCGAGCACACCCTTTGAGCAGGTGGGCATCGACCTCTTGGGTCCTTTTCCGCGATCTTCTAACGGTAACCGGTGGATAGTGGTATGTGTTGACCATCTCACTCAATATTCAGAAACAGCTGCAATACCCTCAGCCACTGCTTACGAAGTATCCCTATTTCTTCTGCGATTTATCGTCCTGCGCCATGGCCCTCCTCGAGTTCTGATCAGTGACCGTGGGCGCCAATTTACTGCTGAAGTTATTGAAGAACTCCTTCGTCTATGCACCTGCGATTACCGTCATACAACGCCGTATCACCCGCAATCGAATGGACTTGTTGAACGGACCAACCGCACTCTGACCACTATGTTGGCGATGTACGTGGACTCTCATCACAAGAACTGGGATGAAATCCTCCCTTTTATTACATTCGCTTATAACACTGCACAGCATGAGACGACTGGCTACAGTCCGTTTTACCTCCTGTATGCTCGAGTTCCCCGCAGTAGTCTTGACACCATCCTTCCTTTCTCCCTCCACAATGAGCCTTCTATCGCCACTACTTTATGTCGAGCCGAAGAAGCTCGCCGCGTTGCCCGCCTCCGCATCCTACACTCACAGGAACGTTCGAAGGAGCGTTATGACAACCGACGCCCACATGTCTTTTATGTGCCCGGTGATTTAGTGTTGCTGTGGACGCCGCTGCGCAAGCGTGGTTTAGCCCAAAAGCTGCTGTTTCGTTATAGCGGCCCTTTTGTCGTTTTGGAGCGCCTGAGTGACGTGAACTATGTAATTTCACGCCGCACCGAAAGTGGCCGATGCTCACGCCGGACCCAAGTGGTGCATGTCGCTCGACTAAAAAGGTTCCATCCCCGGCACCTTTCTTAAACTGCTTGTCCTGGGGCTTCGTCTGCGAGGGGGGAAGTGTCACGTGCTTCGGGGCTTCAGGAAAGGAAGAAGAGGCTAGGGAGAAGACGAAGAAACGGAAGACACAGTGGTGTGTGCTGGTGTTCCTTGCTTGACTCGCAGCGCTTTAGGTTACCAATAAACACCCCCGTTACGTACTGAGTACGTAACAATATCACCAAGTGCTGGGGCGATGCAGGAACCAATGCATATGCTGTCCTTCTGAACATATTCTGCATCTTCATGCTTAACAAGAGTCGATGAAAGATAAAACGATACAAGGTTTAAAAAGCTATCGATTGACATTCCAATATCATTCTGAAATGCAACTGGAGTTCCATTTTCAGTGCAGTCGCGCAAAGAAGTCATGATATCCCCTTGTGGTATAGAATAAAAAAGGTCTTTTATATCTATGAAAAAAGCAAAATTGAACTGCAAAGATTCTTGGTCAGTCTTAAGATAACTTACTAGCTCATTTGAGTTAGAAATCAAAAAAGGGTCCTTCACTTTCAGGAGACTTAATTTCGCTTGCAAGAATCTAGAAAGAACGCCTTGCCATGCCCCCCTTTCTGTTACAATTGTCCTCAGCGGTACGTCATCTATATGCGTTTTCGCGGTGAAGAAAACGCTTAGCGCCGTTTCCTTGCTGTCCCTGATCTTCTTGCCCAAGTTTTCCAATCCCATCTCTCTACACAACCTTAACGCCTGTCTTTTTGCTTTGTGGCTAGTCATAGTCGGGGTAATGAAATTCTTAGTTATTGCCCTATTTGCCTTCCTTCGTACAGATCATTTGACATGACCACAAAACCACCTTCTTTATGTGCTACTAGTAGCTTAAGATTGTTCGTGCGTAGATATTGAACAGCATCTTTGACGCGGCCACTCACACTTTTTTGAGTTATTTTTCAGAAGACGCCTTCGGAGATGCACCTTCCCTTGTCTTCTTCGTCGGCTTTACTTGAAATCCTTTTCACTACGGACAGTAGCTCCACAGAAGCCATCCTGGGCTCTGTACAGAACTTGGGGCCGAAGCTGAGCACCCTTTCCACTTCCTTGGGTACCGACGTGTCGAGGCATAAAACCTGGCCTTGCTTGCATGAATTCTTTTGTTTGGTCCTTTTCCATTCACACAGTTGTGAAACACTTGTGGCCCACAGGTACTCCGTCTTGGATGACGCTTCGCGGTTCCATGATTTGACCATCTCTTTCCTGGCTCCTGCATATGGCTCCATAGTTGCCGCATGCGCGCAGAACACCTTGCAGGTGACGCACCTGCCTCCACATTTCAGCTCGCATAATTTTCATAATCCTAATCGCATGCCTTGGAGATGGGGACGCCGGAAAGAAAAGGAACGAACTTCTGGTAGTATGAGCCGATTCCTGAGCGCAAATGAAAACGTTCTTGCGTGGCACGTTGCTACAGCGATGTGGTTGATGATAACGCTTGAGAAATTATGAGGTAACACAGGACACAAGACAGGGCCCATTGTACTAGAAATGATACTTAATAAGGCGGAAACTTGGGCGAGTTGGAAAGCATGTGAACTCATCTTTTCTAGCGCTTCTTTAACACACAAGGGACATTAGATGAAGGAGGAACACATAAGAACAGGACGGACGCTAGTCTTCAACAGTCGTTTATTGAAGCAACATGTCATATATACGATCCCAAAGTGCACATCACACATGCGTAGTGAGGGTGCCACGCTTAAGGTACGATAGCTTTTTATCAGACAAATACACAGATGGAGTGCTGACACAGTTTTGGCCTTCTTTATTTATACATAGGGCTTCGACAATTTCCCTTTGTGATTGAGCCTTATTGGTTGCTAGTACGCGCGTGTTCTGAAGGATCGGTGTGCAGGGTACGGGGTTTGGGTAGCCGGGGTGTTTTTTGATGAGGCACCGTTTGCAGTGATCAGCGAGATTCCCCCCAGCTGATATCGATCCCGCAGCCAAACGATGCTCTCTCAGCCTTTCATTTAGGCATCGACCTGACTGTCCAATATAAACCTTGCCACAAGTGAGCGGAATTTCATACACGACACCGACTTTGCACGGGACGAACTGCGTTTGGTGCTTTTTAGCACAAATCGACTGTCTTGCCGCCGTACCGTTCACAAGAGGGCACAGCCACACAAGCTTTCTTGGGGCAGTCAATACAAACCTTCGCCTAAAAACCTTCCCCTACGCTGGGTTTCCTGAAGAAACCATTACATATGTGGCTGAGAAGCTTCTGAAAGAAGTGAGAATCGGACGGCGACAAAACCGTGAAGATCCCCATCGGCGTACTCGACTTGTGTCTATGCCCTATGTGCACAACGTGTCGCACCGTTTTAAAAAGTCGGCAAAAAAGTGCGGCGTCGATCTTGTATTGACTGCCCCAAGAAAGCTTGTGTGGCTGTGCCCTCTTGTGAACGGTACGGCAAGACAGTCGATTTGTGCTAAAAAGCACCAAACGCAGTTCGTCCCGTGCAAAGTCGGTGTCGTGTATGAAATTCCGCTCACTTGTGGCAAGGTTTATATTGGACAGTCAGGTCGATGCCTAAATGAAAGGCTGAGAGAGCATCGTTTGGCTGCGGGATCGATATCAGCTGGGGGGAATCTCGCTGATCACTGCAAACGGTGCCTCATCAAAAAACACCCCGGCGACCCAAACCCCGTACCCTGCACACCGATCCTTTAGAACACGCGCGTACTAGCAACCAATAAGGCTCAATCACAAAGGGAAATTGTCGAAGCCCTATGTATAAATAAACAAGGCCAAAACTGTGTCAGCACACCATCTGTGTATTTATCTGATAAAGAGCTATCGTACCTTAAGCGTGGCACCCTCACTACGCATGTGTGATGTGCACTTTGGGATCGTATATATGACATGTTGCTTCAATAAACGACAGTTAAAGACTAGCGTCCGTCCTGTTCTTATGTGTTCCTCCTTCATCTAATGTCCCTTGTGTGTTAAAGAAGCGCTAGAAAAGATGAGTTCAAATGCTTTCCAACTCGCCCAAGTTTCCGCCTTATCGACTATGTAGTCATCGACGAATCTGAAAACATTTGCAGCTACTCACAGCATAAAGCTGTGTTGTCCTATCTTCCTCCGCCCGTGTCTTAAAGGGGCGGTGTTCATTCCAGATATGAATTACCAACTAGCCCCTTCTACCATCCTTGAGAGATTTTACCGGGCAGTGCACTTTATCCAACACATCAGACATTCACCTACCCACGCCTACAACAATTACCATCGACGTGAACGCGCGCGCATCTTTGCAAAACTGCTGCATGGAATGCCTTATCTTTGCATTCTGACATTGTTCTGCATCAACTTCCAGACCCCGCCTGATGCCCCTTACCAAGCAGCAAATTATATTTTTGACGATCAAAGACCACTTTGTCAGCGCCCTTACGGCGTATTGAAAAGAACGCGATAACAATCGTCGTCAAATTACATAAATATGCGAGGACGACACCATCCGCCGTTGACGAGTCCTTGGGCATCGCCTGTTGTCCTCGTCGCGAAGAATGGTAGTCTAAGACTCTGCTTCCAATACAGATGCCCCAACAACATCATGAAAAAAGATGTGAACCCCTTGATGCAGATGAATGATTCTGCCAGCGTCCGCCAATTATTCTTCGTGACTTGACCTCCATACTGCGTATCGTCAAACAGGTGTCGACGAACCCGAATGACAACATACCGCCTTTAATACGTCTGAGATTTGTATGCGTTTAGGAGCTCCCTTTTGCCTCGAGCATGGACACCATGCTTTTTGGTCTCACGTGGCAGTCGTACTTAGTACATCTAGATGGCTTTTGATTTTCTCCGACACCTTATAAGAACATCTGAAACGCTTGTGAACTGCTTTCTAAGCAATCTTTTCAGACGGTTTCTTTCTCAGACCCGAATAATATCCCTTTGCATATAATGAGGTGAAGTTTCTTGGCCACATTTTAGGTGCCCAGGCCCCGAAAAGACGGCCGCCGTAGCTGCACTCCCCAAGCCAACGGGTAATCGGGATCTGGACGGTTTGTTGCTATTTTCTTCATGCTCGCTGAGTTCTTGACAGGCCTGGCGAAGGACGCCGAACCTTTATTCTGTTGCCAAGAGCAGGTAAAAGTCTTTACGGAACTCAAGTCCAGTTTCCTATATGCGCCTATACTTGGACACTTCGATGAGGTTGCCGACACGGAACTGCACAAGAGGCTAGTAATGTTGGCTTCAGTGCGGTCCTTGTTCAGTGGCAGGCGAGTATAGATCCTGTGATCGCTTACGTGATTTGCACTTCGCCCCATTCTGAGGTCAATTATTCAACATCGAAAAAAGACGGCCTCGCTGCTGTGTACGCCGTCAAAAAAGCTCGTCGGAGTGACTACTGTTATCGAGCTCAGCTGCCGTGATTGCATATCGCGCGTCATGTGGTTAGATTAGGAGTCACGGGATCAGACAAGCGGCGAGGCCCAGCAGAGACGGCGGCCGGCACAGCACTGGCGATTCAGGTGGTATGTCGACAGGCCATTCCTCCGGCTTAGAGGTCACGTGCAACATTCACGACATACAAGGTTTCGGTGCTATGAGTAAGAGCCGCTCGTAAAATTATCTGTGCTTTCGACAGGTAGCAGAATATTAAAGCTATAGCGTTAAAGGACCCAGAAAATGCGGCGTCGGCGGTCTTGTGGGTGCGAAATTGTGGGCATGACTCTGATATATTTGGTAGATGGCAGGTGACATTGCCGACCCCTTATTGGCCTATGCATAGCGTGACTTAACGAGACCACATGATACCTTAAAGTTTAGAGAAGCTGTCAACTATGGTCGCCCATTTAAGGAAGGTGGAATAAAAATGAACCTCCCAGTTCTCTTGGATGCCCAGTCAAATACACTATTCTTAGACCACGCAGGAAAGTTCGTACGGATTGGCTAAAAAGGGACTTTTAATCAATGTCGGATGATATAACATAACCGCCGTAGCTGGAATTGACATGATTGTTTACGTTTTGACTGAAGGATGGGCTATGTATTAAATACATAAGACAAGGGATAGATAAATAAACGACCAGAGATTTTATGTGGAATTGAAGTCGCAAGTGAAGCTACAGGCGGGACCCATTGAGGCTCCCGTGTCATACCCTTTCCCGACGAAGGAGAGGGCAGAGACTGATAAAAGATCGCGGCGAATGTACTCATTCCAAGTTTGTCACGTGCGTTCTTCGGCCATTCATAAAACTTGGTAACAAAACTTGGTAACAAAAAAAGACAGCCTGTCCGACCTGAAACCAGCATACACGAAGAGTGGGAAATCGGTCGCATGCACGGGCAGCTCTACAGGACAAGGCGGCGACATAAGTGCCTTCGATGTGGGTATATTACCGACTAGCCTAATTGGTTGTCTGGCCTGTTGGATAGCAGGGATATAGTGGCCTGTATGTGAGGGAGTCCGGGCAACACAAGAAAGAGCCACGGCTTGGGGCCTGAAATAATATTTGCGCTTGTACTTTTCTGTTATTCTTCCCGTTATACTCCTATCTGCACGCTCCTTGTTGCTCCTGTTGCTGTTGTAAAGTGCGAACTAGATAGCTGTGGATATTGGCTGAGACATGTGCGGCACATTGTTACGGTCAAAAATAATTATTTCGCAGAGGACGCGCCCTATGTGAGGCGCAGCAGGCACCGTGAAAAAGTCGAGGACGCATCACAACGCTGGCCATATCTCCTACCTAATTTCTTCTGACCACCCTTGCAGCAACACCCATGCGCAAGTGTTTACCCCTCGTCACCAAGAAGCTTTCGCTTGCACTGCACTCGCCCTCTAGGGATATCATTTCTAAATAATTGTAAATATGTTTACTGTAAAGGAAATACGCAGTATCTGTCACACTCCTAGAAGGACGCCTGAACCGCACCATAATCGAAGAGAGGAAGTTGGAATTTAAAGTAAAGAGAAAGAGGTGGCGGTAGTGGAATCCTACGAGAGTAATTTAGACCACCTGGGGATCTTTAACGTGCACTGACATCCCACACCGAGGCCTTTTCGGATAGCTCCATCGTAATGGGACTGTCGCACACGGGTTCCCAACACGCCGTTTTGATCGTAGCGTCACGCCGCCCCTTCTATCAGTGCGTACGTTTCGTAGTGTCTGCCAGCGCCACTGTGGGGGCCTGCGGCCTTCGATAAACCCTTTCTCTCCTCATTCTCACGGACGGTCAGTCACGCTCCTACTAAAAGGGCGTGTTACCAGTGCACTGTACCCTGTCGGCGAAATGAGCAAGTAGCGAAGCAGTCACGTAAACCGACGAACTTCGCTATGCAGGTCAGTAAGCCGTACAGCATTTTTTACGATGTCCAACAACTATGGTTTCCAGCAGTTTTCGAACCCATACTGGCAACTCTATATAGGGCTGCGGGAATACAGGATGAATGTTGGCCACAAGAGGTGCAAACGTACTGCGACTAGCGCAGGATTGTGCTACATACAAATCCCTTTAGCAGAAAAACGAAAACAAAAAAATGGCTGCCTCCTTTACATACAGGAGAAGTGAAGCTTCTCAATACTTAATCTAAATAAAGCCAGTATTGGATAGAGTAAAATTTAAATATTACGTTTTTCATAACGTTTAGGCGAACATTTGCGGGTTATGTCAGGCTTAGATTCGTTTCGGCCTAGTCAGAAGACCTTCGTTTGATTAAAATAATGTTAGCATCCGTCGAGTAAGTCTTCAACGTTTCCATAAATTGAAATGTGTTGCGAGAGCAACAACACATGTTAAAAATACATCTCTATACAATGGAGACTTTAGGCAGCTGCTCATGAAGGCCACGAAATAGAACCGATGGGGTATTTTTTGTCGACGTTTTTGGCCAGTTTAAAAATATTTCAATAAATATAAATGTGCAATAAATAAGCAAGCATGATGCTGGTCGTGAGACGCTGGAGAGACTATGCAACTTGAGCTTCTTTAGAAGCATTGTCAAGCACGGGCCTGCCATCTGCACAACAAACATGACGCGTATTGCGTAAGAGCATAATCCTTTCATAGTAAAACATTTGAAGGAATGTCAGGCGTTCCTTTGAGTTCGGAGAAAGTGCGAGCAAGAACATGAACGGCCGCGCCCTTTTGAATGCCTTCCTAATCCTAGTGGTACTGACGCAATTTAACTGTGGTAAGTGTCTGCCAGTGCCTCCTTATTGACCACGCAAGTCACTATTAAGAGTAACCGGCCAGGGAGCAGGTAAAGAATAATGTATGCACTGACGTCAAATACAATGGTATGGGAAGGTGTATGGTGATCCCAGTTCTCATCGGGGGGATTTGTCGTTTAGACTTCAATCTATGAGATAGTGCATATACAGAGGATATTCGCGGAAAGCCACGCTGGTGAACGTTTTTCGCTTGCCTCATCGTACTATAGCTGTTGCATTGTTGCAGATCTTTCGCGTCCCGTCGCGACGCCGTCTCTATGGTTCCCAGTAATGGGTGTCTTTAGTAAGTTAGACCATTTGGTATTCTTTAACTTCCACTGACATCACGCAGTGCACGGCCGCCTTGCATTTCGCCTTCATCGAAACGCGACCCTTGAGATCCACCGCTGGGCCATTGCATAGTGCTAGAGCTAAGTGGATTTCGTAAATTCAGTTATAAATATTTTACGCTGGCTTTAAAGAAGAACCCTGGCTTGTTTAGAAATAAAAACACAAGTTAGGCAACAAACACGTTTGTAGGGGAAAGCAGTCTTAGAAAGGAAAACAAGGACAACTCCGTCCGGCCAACACTTGTTCTCAATAAAAAAAAAAAAAGACTGAGTGGATCTTACTGCTACGCTGACACTTTTGCAGCCGCACGATAGGCATTTACAGCTGAGGAAATTTGATTTTATAATTTGTACACCTCTCAAAATATTTCGCATATGTTCTTAAACGCTAAACGATCTCCAGTTTTTTACATTGAATGGCGGAGTATTGTATGTTCTGAGATACAAGATAAGGAAGATAAGGTTTCGTACCCCGCATACTGCAATAGCATTGAGTGCTCCGTTATCTATAAATCCGGCGTACGTGCCATTGACGTCGGCGTTGTGAGTGAAAACCTGTGGTAGTTGGCAGGTGACATTTTTGAGCTCTGGCTGGTGGACGAGGCGTGTGACGTCAGAAGGCCACATGACATGACCCAGCTGGCAGCACCTGTATTCTTGGGCAGCCACTTTAAGATTGGATGGTCCTTTCAGGTCCCATGGATTATGGGCCAGGCACTCAAACTCTATGCCACTTGCAAGCATGTTCGTGCGGCTTGGTTGAAGCGCAGCTTAATATAGCCATCTAACATTGCCATGTGGCGTATGACTATATGTAAAAAGATGACAAAGTGTGCCTCTCTCGTTCACTTCTTGGGCTTCTGAAGTACCGTTTGGGCTGGCCGGCCCCCGGTATTAGCGCTCCTGCCCTTCGTATCAGGCCCCGAGCCATCGAGTACGTGCCAATATCTAACTCGAGCGGTCTTGCGCATAATGTGGCAGGTTATTATATGTGAATATGTGCCCGAATATAGGCATGGTATAAGAAAGTATGTATTTTGGAGCAGCAAATTGTATGTACGCGAGCTATGGTCCGCGCTATTGGAGCCTGAGAAAGGAGCTATTTGTTTCAGTCGTGTCGTAGCTTTTGAAGCGTTGTGCCCCTCTTTTTTTTCTATCCGGTAAAATAAGGGCATGGACTTGCAACGCATTTATTTCGTTTTATGAATTTTGGTAGTTATCAAAAGCTTTGTATTCTACTATAGAGTTTTCTTGTGGATTAGAAAGGATGATTTACAGTTTTTACCGCCATTTCCCCTTCAATAAATTTCACCGCATTTTACGTATCTAGTTCCTATACTGTTTGGTACCGTACATTATAAGGTTTTGTTTCATTTATTTTTGCCCCCTTTCATTAGTCGTGGAATTCCAACTACTTTGTTCGTGCTGGGCGACTCTAAACATAGGAAACACAATTGAAATAGAGCTAACTCGAACCTTTAGAAGAACTGCCTCTAGTTAGTTTAGGAGCAATTTACTAAGGAGGTATAATAATGTTTGTATACATACTGACCCAATTAGTTTCCTTATCTTTAGAATGATATTGCGAGACATTGCCGTCGGTCCGCATTAGATATAAATTTCTATTAAGAAATCTATGCTGCATTCGTCACAACCCGGTTCCATCAATTTATTTTTGTTTCTGGACCTAATCAAATTATTAGGGGTTTTTCGCTGTAATTTAGATTTCATGTTATAATAAAGTGATTGACTTCACCTTGCCTAATTGCTAGTTTTGCCCAAACCTCCGCGTCCTGCTCTCTAAACGCTCTTCAGTAAAACTGAGAAATATTGCTTGCTCAAGTGACGTACTGCCTTTAGAAACTGTGCGTGTTCAAGAAATTGTTTTTCGAAACTGACAGAGGGGTAATTGCTTCGTTACGGCATACGGCAAAATTATCGTTGCATGTTGTAACCTTCAGGTGTCAGTTATCAACAATCTAACCTTTCCATCTCCTTCCTATCTCCCCTTTCCCGATCTCCAGCACAGGACCTAGCACCTAGCAGTACACCTGCGCTTTAGCTGTGTGTTTCAGAAAAGCATCACTGCACTTTTCAAATTTTCAATTACCAATTGAAGCGTGGTGGAATAAACCATGAGAAATATTTTTATATAGATGTGTAGTTTTCCGCTAGACAAAAAATACAGAAACTTACAATTTATGTTGCCATTACTTTATTAGTAGAAGAACGGCTGATTGGGCGAGTAGGTGAACCATGATGGACAGAAATATACGTGCGCAAAAAGACGAGACAAAGAGGAGAAGTGGACAACGACGGCGCAGAACTGACAACTGAAATCAGTTGTCAGTTCTGCGCCGCGTTGTCCACTTCTCCTCTCTGTCTCGTCTTTTTGCGCACGTATATTACTGTCCATCATACTTTATTAGTACTTTCTCTTAATCCACGTGTGCTACTTGCTTTCAGCTCAGAGGCTCCATAATGCGGAAGAAACAGCGGAACTAGGTGAAAATATTGCTGGTGGAAGAGGCCGTGAGAATTTATCAGCAGGTAATGTTTGCTTTGATCACAAGGAACAACCTTTATACCAAGTGCATGTGCATACAAGGTAAAGGGGCAAAGTACCTGACAAAGGCCTTCCGTTTCATAGTTGGCGCGATGCATTCAGCAAGTCAGGAACAGGTAACAGCTAAATCAAAAACGGAAGCACCGTAATGTATATTAACCGACATTTGTCGCCACAATGACAAATATCAAGGGCTTTTGGGCAAAACAGAATGCGTGTTGAAGCTCGCTCTCTTTTCTGCTTTGCGCATCTCAATCTTGGCTTTCAGGCTTATAATGTAAAAGGTTGCCATTAATATATATATATATATGCTTCGAAAAAGCGGTGCATTAAGGCTCGTAATCGTGTGCGCTGAACCGAGCGTATACACAGGCAACATGGAGGCAATTAACTGCGAATATATTTGCTGTAGTAGGTATTCTATGGGTCTGTAGTCACTTCCCCATTTCATGTTTTGACTACATAGCATCTAATAAGAATAGTTCTATTTCAGAAGATGTATCCTTTAGGTCAGCACAAGTTTTGGACATATTTCATGGTTTCTTACTCTTTAAATTAAGCAAATTATTTAAATTGGTAGCTTACTAGGAATTGAAGCTCTGTCAGAAAAAAGGAAGTTAATGACATTTACGCCCAAATCAAGAAGAAAAATATAGAAGAGCAGGCCAACTATTGCGATAGCAAAAAAGAAAAAAACAACAGATAACCGAAGTCCGCTTTGGGTAATGTAGAGCATTTTAATGAAAAGCGAACCCACAAACTTTATATGAATGTCGGAGCGTTTAAAAATTCCGGCTCCCAGCCTTTGAAAAATACGCCTATGTTTTTTTGAACCTCTGCGCAGGACCTCGCTATGGCTCTGAAAGTGGCGGTGACAGGAGAAGCATTGCTTCGGTCGGATCTGGTGTGCCAGGCGCCATTGCGGCTGGCAGTGGAAGTCGCGGCGATTATTTAGGTGGCGATGATTTAGGCAGTGGTCGTAGGAGCGGGAGTGATTCTCGTCGCCGTTCCCGAACCAGGTCACGTCACCGTGGTCGTTCCCACATGCGTGGCCGCTACGGAGAGGAAAACACTGAAAGCGACGACTACAGTGAAAGGGAAGAGAGAAGAAGCCCCCACCGACGAAGAGGTGAAGCGCATTGCATGGCTGATTAACTTAATATTCCTTTTGTATCACCGTTTTCGCGTAAGGCTGGATACAATGAGATGACATAAACATGAGAGAGAGCTAGCGCTGCGTTCTGAAATGAATGAAAAAGTCACTTGCATGGTTAGGTCCTAGCAAATTAATCAGATGAAATGTTTAAAAAATTGTGTAGCCATAAATTCCACAAATATGATCACACACTGGTATTGAGAGTATCGTAGAATGCTCGCCACATGATCTCATGGGCTGGATATGCTCGGTGCAAAGTACCTGCCTACTTCGTAAGCAGTTGTGATGTCCGTCCAAGATCCTCCAGCCAATATATGCATCGCTGACAACTACTGAAGACAATTTGTTTGTGGTTTTCCAAATTTTCTTACATATTTCACACATTTATACTTAAAAAAAAAAAATAACGAAACGTATGTAACTGGAGTCACCTGCTTTTACTTTTAGTAGCTGAAGATATTATTTGGGTGCAGCAACCAGCTGTTAGTGCAGACGACCGCAGTATAACTTAGTAGTGGTTTGCGCTTGGGCCGTGCGAAGCCGACGAACGTCCAACCGTGGCCGGAAAAATGGCGAGGAACCGGAACCAAAATGCTCTTTTTTTTTTTTTTTTTGCGACCACAGCAGCCATGAAACCCCAGGTGACCACAATTTGCCCTGAGCCGGTGTTTGTTTTTACAGTGTGTTTATTTCGACGGGGTGTTTGTTTCCACGACAATGTAGGTATGGGATGCCTTGAAGTGCTTCTACTGCAGTGTCTGACGACTGTAAAGAGTTGCATATGGACTTGTGATCCATAATAATGTGGCCAGTATAGCCTCATCTGCTAACATAATTTATGCGATATTCGAGCATACCGTTAATTTACTACAGGGAGGGAAGAACAAATACACAAAATATCTTGAGTTTAATGCACGTGTCTAATCCAAGCGATTAAGGAAATCTTTCTGTAGAGAGCGACGAAAGTCAGAGTGCTGAGGATGTTCGAGATGCAGTGAGGGTACAGTTGGAGAAGTAGTGTTTTTTTTTATCTGACTCAGACAACACAAATCCAAACACATCATAACTTTTTATATGATTATCAAGCAGCCGCTGCTATTTTGAGAACTTTTCAGTTCTAATAGTTTGTGCTTTAGCTCTGCGAAGCCTAGGAACGCCAAACCTAGTCAGAATGATGTCAAACCCAAAACTTCAAAAGTATTTTGTTTTCGAACACAGCAGCTATGAAACACAAATCAAGGTTGTTTTCTTTCCACTAGGGCAACAACAGCATGTGCCCCTAAGTGATATAAGAGGAAAACTGCTCCAAAATGATAAAGTGAGGCGGCTGGGTAAGTACTGTGCACATATTATACTTCCGCTCAAAACAAAGTACGCATATTAAATTGAACGATGTGCCCTACATGACTCGGCGGCAAAAATATAAATTTATTCCCCCTTCATAGCAATCTCAGCTCAGTCCTGCGGACATAAAAAAGAATAAGTCTGCGACTATGAGTTTCTTAGGCAACAAAAGAATACCGCTCCATCATCATCATCATCACCAGCCTGACTATACCCACTGCAGGGCGAAGGCCTCTGCCATATTTCTCAAATTAACTCGGTTCTGGGCTAGCTGCATCCACTTGACCCCTGCGAACTTCTTAACCTCATCCGCCCATCTAACTTTCTGCCGCCCCCTGCGACGCTTTCCTTCCCTTGGAATCCAGTTTGTTACCCTAAGCGACAATCGGTTATCCTTTCTTCGCACTACATGCCCTGCCCATGCCCATTTCATCTTCTTATTTTCCACTAGAATGTCGGTAACTTCAGTTATTTCTCTGACCCACTCAGCACGCTTCCTATCTCTTAATGTTATCCCTACCAGTTTTTGTTCCATAGCTCTCTGGGTCGTCCTCAACTTAAGTAGAACCCTCTTGGTTAGCCTCAACTTTTCAGCCCCATAGGTGAATACCGCTTAATACCGCTGAATACCGCTTATTCAGCTTAAATGGGCAACCGCGAAGTATGTGTGCCACCATATATCATGTAACATACCTGAAACAGCACAACTGCAAACGGCCCAAGAAGACAGCAAAGGCAACAGTGTTGGTTAGTGAACAGATAAAGCGTGTTCATTTATACTGCCCCTCTGCTCTCTTCTTGGGTCGTGTGCTGTTAGGCTCTTTCAGGTCTATTATATAAACCAACCAGCCCGGCAGTTCGTGATTCCAGCATGCCGCTTTACGTTTCCATTTCTGCTGGAGGTTGTCAAAATAGTGACTGGGGACCTTAGTGGTAAATTTTCGGAGAGATTAGTGCATTATTAGAGGGCAATGGGAAAGCGGTGTGTTCTGGATTCTTTGCACACGGATATAATTTGACGAAGAGAACTTGCAGTAGGCATGGCAAGAAAATAGACGTCAAACACGCTGGGGATCGGCTGCGGCTGTAGCATAGTGCACTCGTGCAGTGGTCAGTGAAGCTGATATTTTCACGCTAGTACGAGTTCTAAACACAAGATCGGTAGTATTCTATCGTGTTTATTTTAGTTCCTTCTTTGCGTTTATACGGCTTCAGACAAACGCTGGAAGCGTGTTTTACTGTGGGAGTTTGAGCCCTACTACTAACGCATTAAAAGGTAACCAATAAATAGCCCTCCTCGGATTTGCAGCAAGCTGCCAGAAAGGGAGTAACGCTGAGAGGGAGTAACCCTCTAACGGTGAGGTAGAGTCCTGGAGGCAGAGAGCGAAGAATAAGGCAAATAGTTTTAGCGAGGAAAACTGGATCTCGTTTTCGGACGCTCAAATGGGTCGCTGAACGATATTTTACGCAAGCTCACTCCTTACGATGTCACCCAAGTATCACCGATATGTGCACTGGGATAGGCGTACGGCAATATTCGCGCTGATGAGAAGAAAGAAGTAAAACAAAAATATGCAGCTGACTTCGGTGGTTTCTACAGAGCGAAGCATGTGAGAAATCAGGTAACGTTTCATTCCCTTTCGGTCCCAAGCAAGGGTTTCAAGGTCAGGCTTTAGGCAGAGATCCGTGGCAACATTGGATACGCACCTTAGGTGTGGCGAAATTAAACAAGGGCATTGCGATAGCGGTATGTTAGAAGCCATTGCTCAGAGGTGGGAAAAGGTAATGAAAGTAATGCATAGCGCGTGATAATGACAGTTAAAGACGTTGGATGATCGGATGCGGTGACAGGTATGACTATCCGGTCTCTGTTCCCATGGGGAGTTCCTGAGTTGAGATAAGGTTTCAATTGTGTATTTTTTTTTAGGAAGAGCGAACGGTGATGGCTTCCTTACAGTTCACGGTTTTCTCATCTGCCTTGTGGTATCCCACTAAAAGAAGGAGCAATATTTCAAGGACACTCTATCGCGACAGGAGAGCGACAAAGTTCTAATTAAACTGCCGATAAAACGAAGGTACTGTCCTTACCGAGAAGTTCTATACGAGCTCATTTTTCAACCAGGTGTTTTTCATAGAATGAAAATTACTCATTTTTAACAATTACTCCGTTGTTTCCATTATACGCGCTTTTTGACATATCGTAAGGGTCTTACTTTAAAAATCAGATCTTCCTTCGGCAGGCTGGTAGTTTCTTGCTAATGGTGGTTTTAATATTGTCAGAAAGGTTTCCTATTGCAGTCCTAAGTATTCGTTGCGCCCGAACAACAAACTGAAACAAAATACCTTCTGTGCGACGAAAAATAAGCCCATTTCATCAGATAGTTATTTAAAGTTATCTTGCGATATCAAATAGCCACCTTGAAATTAAAATTGATGTCGAAGAAAGCAGGACTTCGTTACTAAGCAGCATAATTGCTGGTGTTACGAAAATCCTTATCTACACTACAACATAAATTCATGGGTATGCATGACACGAGTGCAGACGTACCACATGCATCTTGAAGTAGTCCCTATGTTATTACAAAAGAGTGACGTATACAGTCTAACTACGCGTAACTGTGTGCTTTCTTTTTTTTTTTGTTCGTAGTGCCGACGAAACGCGGGCTTATAATTTTGCAGCGCGAAACACGACCAGATTCGCTTTTTGAGCTATTTTAAGAACGTGCAGTATTTTTCATGACGTTCAAGGCTGGTGTATATGTTTTAGGAGTTTATCCTTATTAAACATCATGAACAGTTTCAATTATTTGCAAGCAAATATTTTGGACCATAATAAAAACATTTGTGCGCAAAGAATTCAGTTCTTAGTTTTGCATGGCGAAGCACTAGTGCCTAGCATATTAGCGCACATAAAATATCCTGGACACTGCCAAAATATCTACACCTTCTTTGAACGCATCCTTCTTTGATATATGGTTTGATCCGCTCGCAAACAGTTATAAAAACGCAAGTTATTTTCATGGTGAAGAACGCAAAGTTCGCTCGAAAAAAAGAAAACAGCGATAGCTGCAGCGCACGTTGAAGAAAAGCTGTGAGTTTTCGGAGAACTCAATGATGTGTAAAGCACTTAAAAGGTTTCCTCAAGTGTTCGTGATCGCCTATGCAATAAACGCGCCCAACTACGACTGGAATTCTGGTCTTCGACGTCTAACAGGTGAGGTGGGTGCTGTCACCGGAAGGAAGTTGTACACGATGGTAATTCTTCCAGGTTATCATTCGCACTCCTCACTTTTCATACGCTGCTCCCCAATTCGGCGTTCTTGGATAATACAGGGAAATCTCGAAGACCAGTTGCTTTGCTTACTTTGTCCCACAACATACTCGGTGTTAGGTGTTTTCCCTGTGGCTACAGCTTTTCTCAGGTGTTAGCTTGGGTGCCACACCTGTTATTTATTCTTTCCGATATGTTCCGTGCCTTTCATAGTGAGCACATGGCGAAATAAAAAAAGAGGACCGGACAAATCGAGTAAGTTTCATCCCGAAAGGCACTAGGGAATTGCCAAGCTGCATTCTTCGAGGTATCAGTTGCGTCTGCACAACGGAGCTCAGAATCCAAGGGTTCTTGCTTAACTAGCACCGCTGGAGACCAACCATGGTTTATCGTTGCCTTGTCAAGGAAACAGTAAACACCAAAAGCAAAGCGCAAAAGTGCAATAGCAAACTCGGATAGGGGTCGCCTCCACACAGATCCACATAAATTCTAAAGAAGCTAAAGAAGTATGTCCCGCCGCGGTGGTGCAGTGGTTAAGATGCCCAACTACTGTGCTGGAGAACCCGGGTTCGATCTTTTCCGCCGCCGGCTGCGTTTCGATGGAGTCGAAACGAATAGGCGTCCGTCTGCTGTACGATGTCAGAGCACGTTAAAGACTCGCAGGTGGTCGAAATTACTCCGGAGTCATCCACTAAGGCGTCTCTTTCCCACTTTCACTACCACCTTCCTCCATTCCCTTACGGCGCGTTTTAATGTCCATAGAGTCAAGTGTGCCATATACTGCGCCTTTCCGTTCTCGTGAACTTATTATTATGATTTTAACTTTAAACTTTATTTTCAAATCTTACTGTCCCACGTTCGATTCTGTTTATTGTATTTCCCTGTATTTCTAGCCTGTGTTTTAAGTACCACGCACTTGTTGCGCCTGGAATGGTTTTTTTATTTTATGCATATTTATATTACTATATTCAATTTCAGTTATTTGTTTCTTTTTCTCGATCTATTTTTTTTCGTGATGTGCTCAACAATTCTCTCACTGTGTATATAAGACATGCTACTCGTTGTCTTCTTTCTTTCCATGGCACTTTTCGTCTCAGTTTCATTTCATGTGTTATTTGTTTCTTCTTTTGTGTTCTATCTGTGTGTGTAAAACTTGTGTGTGCATTATCTTTTTTTTTTTTTTGTGCTGCAGCACGAAGACCACATGGTTGTTCCTGCGCACATTAAATAAAGATTTAGTGATTGATTAAAGGTTGATTGATTATTATTGTTATTAAGCTGATGAAGTAGAGCTATTGGCTGCCTCTTTGGAATGTGTAAGCGTCTATATTACAACTTCAGCTAGAAAGGAATGAAAGCGTGGCGCGGTAAATCGTCACCGACTGCACGTGCTGTCGGAGCGAAGGCAGTTTACGCCAAAGCATCACCTATGCACTGTTTCGTGGGTTGGTGTCCTGGACGCGTTCACGTTTGCCCTGATGATTTACGCTGTGTAGTGCTAATCGCACTTGAAGAAATTTACAAGCACCGTAAGCTCTGTCTGCGTGGTGATTGACGCTAAGTGTTTTGCCACAAAATCATGTAGAAGTAATACATTTTGTTCTTTTTTTTTTGTTTTATATCCTGTTTGCACTTCAGCACAGGCCGCATTGCGGGCGACAGCTCTTTACAAGGCCGGTTTGTCAAGCATTGCCAGCACCGGGAATCTGATTCGTAGAATGAAAGTCGGTAAGTAACGTCTAACTAGCTCACTTAGCAAAAACTGTTTGGTGAGCAGTGGAAAGAATGTTCTAAGCATTCGGGAAAATATCTGAATGCAATATAGACGTGAAACTTCTCAGTGTATGCAGAGATATATGCCAGCTTCTCCTGACTTCAGACGAGTGAGTTCATGTGGTTGTGACTATTTGTCGAAGACTATAGTGTGATTTGTCTTTAACCCTCAAATTATAACAAAAAAGTAAAAAAAGAACGGTCACAGTGTTTGAAGGGTCAAGCAGAAATCTATTTTCAGTCCTAAATCTTTTCCTCTCTAAGGACGTGTTTGCGCAAAGAAGCTAGAGCCATTTTGCAAAAGAATTATTGGAGGAATTTCTGTACACTTGTGGCCTATTTCATAGGTGAGAAACAGAGATGTGGTTTAATGATAATATCAGAGAAATGGAGTTCTCTCACCACTCCCTTTAAAGCCGCAATTTCAAATTAAAGCGGCAGAGACAAACTTTTTTGTTCTCAGTGCATTGCTGCCTTCGAGGTATTGGTGCGACATTAATGAACACGAAGCAGAGTGTGAAATCGGCCCACCCCCACTAAATAATTCATTACTCAATTTCTTCGGTCACACAGTTTCTCTTTCGGTTTCAGCTTGCCGAACGCGGTTACGACATCACAAGTGAGTTTAAGATCACGTGATGCTCACAAAAACTGCAATATTAGACTTCTTAGTAGCTCTCAATCCGACTTCTGAAACAGCTTAAATACCATGAGAATGGGCGAATTAACAGTTCAAAGCAGTGAATACATTGCAGTCTTTGTATGCGTGAGGTGATCTCACACTCACGATGAACGTCGAAACCTCTGCTGGGCAACCCGAAAACGAAGCTTAATCCAACAGAAGAAAAAAATACGTAGAAGGTGTTTAGTGAACTCCGTTGAATTTGAAGTTGTGATTCGAGTGTCACACGCCACTTACAAAGAAAAAATTGTCATAGGAAAACGTTTTTTTGACAATTTTATTGGGACATTTATTTCACGAAAAGATCCAGCGCGAAAAAGAAATTTCTGATGCATTGGTGATATATCTTTTGGGCAGGGAATTGTTAGAGCCAGCTTTGTCCTGAGCTGTGGTGGAAGTAACGTATCTTAACGATGGCGTAATAAAGACAACATATGTCGCAATGACGAATGTAATGCAATGTAGACAACGTACTTTAGCTCAGTTCACTTCTGTCGTTCAGTCTTGTCCGACTCTTCGTGACTCTGTGGACCATGTCACGCCGCGCTTTCCGGTCTCTCACTACCTTCCTAACGTACTACATTCTTCTTGAATCGCCTCGTTTGACACGCCTGCGTATTATTGGTCTCTTTTAGCACTTATCTTAATAAACGCCGCACTTGCACCTCTCTCTACTTCGAGCCACAGATATGACATAATTAACCATCGCGTAGCTTGAAACTACTACCATTTCATTCAGATTACTGTCAATATGAAACTGAAAGTGATGTAACGAAAAATAAAAAAGGAAAACCTTCGTTTTCGACAGAATTAAGAAGCGAGAGATGAAACAAAACCAATTTTGCTGTTCAAATGCAGTGGTACGACAATGGTGTGCCTTCCGCGCTTTCATACTTTGGAGGTAAAATAGGCGTGGGTAATTGCGGGGGCCTAAAGCAAGGTACATAAATGTAGATATTTGAAGGATAAAGTAAACACTTGAGACTTGGCAGATGTTTACTCCCGCAAACTCTAAAAGAAGTGAACAAGCAGGTTAACTACTAATTCAAACAAAAACAACTTGCGTCAATAACATTTTTTGTACCAATACCAAGTTCCGCTTTTTAAGCATATGAAACGTCAGTTACTGAGTACTGCCCGCAGATCTTCTTTCGTGGACATCTGGTTTGCAACTGGCTCATTCACTAATTTCATTATTTGTGTCAATTGTATCTCACAGATCTCATTAGCATAGTACCGTGGGTTATCAAATACTGTGGAGCATCGACGATATAGAATTGAGCCCCCGCTTTAACCAAGTCGCACGAACGGGCATTCAATGCCCTCGAGTAACATCCCTTAGTCGGGATCGAATGGCTCCTGCTTGTGGTTACCAGTGGCTAGAAAGAATGAAAGACTGCTGTTTGAGAGCGAGCTTTAGCAGGTGTGCCTGACCAGCCATTTAAATTCGTTAAATTTAAATTGTTAAATATTTTGATGTGAAGGATACCTGTGATTTTATTACCAGCTGTGGAAAGACAACCCCGCTGCCGTTCGCTGTATTCATGGACCATTGATTATCAATTTACCTGACATTCGTTTTCTTTTCAGAGGGAGTAGCAAGAGTTGCAGAGGGTGTGCTGGCATCGAGCCGTGCGGCTTCCGGAGTTAACAGAAGGCGGCGCTCTGTTTTTCCAAACTAGTTCAAAGTTTAGAGAAGCTTCTGAACAGGGCTCGAGGTACGAAGGCAGGGTTTGTAAGGGCTGGCCATTTATTGTTTATTTCCTCTGTGCTGTTAAGAAACCACTTTTAAGTCGTGATAAATACTTACTGATGTGAAATTTCCACATTTTCTTGTTGTTCTATCTCTTAAAAGCTTTTGGAAGGAAGAGAGAAAATGTCCATATCCTAAATTTGCAGCATTTATATAGTAGAGCGCAAGGAATGAGCACCTGACAGAAGCTCGGCAAACGTGCTAGTCCTGTGACTAAAACAGGAATAAGTAATGCCTCCCGCAATATTTATCAATGCGGAAATGGCAAGAATGTTTATGCTAGCATTGTAACATCAAAAAATAAGATAAAGTACCTTAAACTATGAAGAATTGTCTGTGCCCTGAATAATGGTAGCATTATTCTGCGACAGGGTTACAAAACAAGACACTAAAGCACCTCTTTGTTTTTGTTTTTCAGGCACGCTTGCCCTTCTAGGATTGCTTGCCGACTGTGTTTTTCCGTAAATAAAACTGGAAAATCAATTGAACACTAACCTGTGCATTCATCTTTTATATTCGTCTTTTTTAAAGCTATAACTTCTAACTTTCAATAACTTGATATTCATCTTTTTTAATAACTGAGCAGCCCTTCATGGTGGCTCAGTGGCTAGGCACTGATACCGAGATGACAGCGGCTGGAAACGCGTTTCGATGCATGCTTAATACAATGTGATCATATACTGGGTGATAAGATCATGCTTTAAAAAACCCCAAAAGGTCAGAACTGCCAAGGAGCTCTGCAATGCGATGTTCCGCATAGCCACGGTCACTTTGAGAGGTAGAGTCGCTTATACCACATTCCATGATATAATTTCAGTTTCAGTTTAGATTATGCAAAGGGTTGCTAAACTCAGGGGCGGGAAAATCAAAATTTGGTTGGATAACCAATCAAAGCTTCTTTATTGTGCTTGTATCTGGAAAATTTCAAATTGTTGAACTATGCGATCCAGATTACTGGCCCATGCCGCGAGTTTGGAAAGAAGAGCATGAGTTAGGAAAGAAAGCAAAAAATAAATACAACATTTGCTACAAAAAACTTTAAAAACATTCTTCGGGATAATGGTTACCCAACTGGCAGCAGGTCATATACACCGCCACATCAATAATTGTTTTGTAAGCATATCATTTTATGTTAGCTAACGTCTAATGCAGTAAACTCTGCGTTAGTACTCTTCGGAAAAGAAGTCAATTGTCCTAATACATCATTTGGTGGCGCCCTTATTTTGTCCAATTCATTTTTGCCCCCTTGTGGTTCAGTGATTGGGATAATAAGCAGCACTTAAATTAAAGATAGAACTGCAGGTGCTCCATTTTCCGGACATTTGAACATCTTTAAACGTTTTATCGCTGTGATGGATGCATTGAAAAAAACTGCGGCGTGAACGTTACGCAGAGAACAAGATAAACACATATGACAAAAATGAGGCTTTCTTTGATTGATAATGGATGGCATTGGTTCTAGTAGTCGCTCATTTTTACTCTATCATGTATAATGAATTGTAACTAGGATTTGCCCACCAATTAATACCGTTCGCATCTTTCTTTGTACCTTTGTGGCATTAAACATTATTTTGGTTCAGAATCACTTAACTTCTCAAAAACACTCATCTACTTTACACGTGTGTGATAGAGGCTAAGGCGGGAGTGGTTCTCACGCGAGTATTAACACGAAGGTGCCGAATATTTTGTTCAGGACAACGCACGACGTAGGCGTCGTTAAATCTGCACAATCCTGGTAGATAGACCTGCTGCAATAGGATTCATTAATAAAATAATGTAAGGGTAGCCATTATAAGGTGAGAATACACAAGTTTAAAATGAACCTTAATTTGGCAGTGAAAGTAATTAGGTTAACAGGAATAGAGTTGTGAAGTGGTAGCATCGCGTCTTCGACGTTTTGATCACGTGTCAGACACGCTAACCCTACCTAAACGAGGAATGATAGTTACGCTGCGTTAAGGACTAATATATTATGGCAACAAGCTTCTTCACATCTGCGAGAAGTTTGGCCAGGGGGCCCAAAACGGACTGTTACGTCATAGCATTTTTCCCTTAAAGTGATCTTACGTCTCCTCGCGGTTTTTAATTTTATAGCATTACAACGTATGTTCGCAGATAACTCCAGGTTTTCGAAAAAATTGTGATTGCTAGAGAGATTTGAGGAATATGCAGATACGTCTTAAATGACCCTACGAAGGATTCATATACCACATAATATCTGCATTTAGGTGTATGACGAGAGAGCGTTATCGGCTCCCGTGGACGGCTCCCCTTGTGGATCATCACCCGCCTACATGCACTCTGTAGCATTTAATCAGTACTAAATTCTTAGTTTATGTTTCTATCATCTTTAGCCTACCGTCTTAACCTAACGTTTTACACAGTCATAAGCTACCATCACATGTGAAAGCCAATTCTACATAGATGTAAAATTTGCAAGGGATATCTCTGTAAAACCAATTATTGTTCGAAACCAGCCAAGCTGCAGTTTCAGATGTGCATGTGGTGCAATCTTGGAGCCACCGCATAAAATGACGGAGGTTTAACCATGGCCTCCACGGTGATCTCCGTGAAATGAAGCTCTTGATCCTGTAAGCTATGAGTTTAACCCTATTTCTAGCGCCATCTGGGAGCAGCCGCCTCAAATGACGGATGTATGGCCTTGCATTAAATCCGTTAAAACGAACGAAAGCACCCACCGCGGTGGCTCAGCGGTCAAGTCACTCGGCTACTGAACCCCTGTAAAAGTAACGGCACAAACACGAACGCTCGGGCAAGATTCTTGGTCGATGGATTTTTTATGCCTTCAACATCTGGTCATGTGACCGTACATTGATGGCCACATGACTAAGGGGCGATGACGGGTTATCCCATTTGGAGTTACGTCCGAATGACTGGCGTCCCTTACACGCCCTCGTACCCTGACATTGCAGAAATGTGTGCTCTGTCCCAGCCTGATATAGTTGCTTTTCAGGGGAGAAAAAAAAAGAAAAGGTAGTTTTTTTTTTTTTTTTTTGTACGCAAACTTGCCATAAGACATATTATATAAACTCATGTAAATGGTTTTCCGTGAGGAACCGGAGCAGGCTCCCGCTCTTAGCGTTGTCGGTGAGCCATTTAGAAAAGTCATCTTCCCTTGTTGTGGTTAGACCCACTTCGCGCAGAATCTTTGTCCTTGATTCCCTTGTCCCTGCACAAGTCCATAGCAGGTGGCGAACATAGGTAGTTGATGTGGTAGGTCGTTCACATTTATTATACATAGGCCGCACGGTTCAAAATGGCGTGATTTAATATAATTTCAACGAATGGGCGCTGATAGAAATGTTGGCCAGCTAAATGCTAGGAAAGTAAAAGTGGCAACCTATCAGTAGAGCTAACTTATAAAAGAATGCTGAGAAAGAACTTACTTTGGTTTTCTTCATCCCGCCTGTACTACTGCAGTAGGTCTGTGCGTCTGTGATCGTTTCCATTTCCTACAGCAAACAATACATGAATTCTTCAAAAACGATGTCTTGCTTTACACAGCCTGTACTATATAACGATTGTCTGAGAAAATTAAAACTGCCTTCGAAATAACATTTTGCACAGCAGAGCTTGAGCGCAGCACCTAAATGTAACATATAGGTGGCGCTACTAGCATGCTGCGTAGATTTTGAGTGCGGTTAGCTTTAACGATTGGATCAAAATCCTGGCCGCAAAGTATGTGAAATATGGAGCCTAAAAAACACAAACATTGTCGTGCACTTCAAGTCAAGAAAAGCTCCTAAAGAGGGTGTATAGTAGTTTGCGTAAATGCAGCGGTTTTTTTCCTTGCAGCGCTGCAGTTGCACTCTCTAGACGAAGCGCAGTCCCTTGATTTGTTTTTTGTTTCGCTGAGAGGTGCTGTTCTTCGACTCTGGAAAGTACGAACTCACTAATTTGACTCAATGATTGCACTGGTAAACAATCCTGATGGTGATTTCAGTTTACTTCACTGATGTAGATCTACTTCACACACAGCCGAAATTTCTTGCATGAAACACATGAGAAAGAACGCCTCAAAGACGCTGTTGCTGAAGTCCGTAGACAACCAGCCAGGGCCATGTAGCCAGCGCTGCAGCGACTGCGTCTTCTATTGTGGAAGTATCTCTCGGATCAACTGGACAGAAATGGAGAGGCGCGGTTTCTGCAGCGCTGGCACACCCGTTTCTTCGTCGTACGGGACGGCAGACTTGTTATGCCAGCTTTGCCAACTACCCCCCTCCCCCCCCCCCCTTTGTTACGTACCTCGAATCAGTGTTACGTACCACGAATCACGTGCCATATAAGATTTAATCATCTGTCATTAGGTTTCTTATTGTAATTCTTTTTGAGCTTTTGTTCTGTAGGTAATGATGAACACGGAATAACTGTTAATATGTGATTGTTGCTGGTATCGCACCTTTCGTTGTCCTCCCATGTATGTACTACAGTGCATGTTTGTGTATATGCAAGTACCTATGTGTGTGGAAGACAATAAATTCCCTCTACTCTTAACAGAAAATGACATAGGAGTTCGATTACTGAGGTGGAAGTGGCGGGTGTGATACCGGTTGCGACTGCCCTGTTTCGCCGACGGCGAAATTCAAAGACGCCCACCTACTGTTGTATCTCGGCACATGAAAATCTCATGTAAGTGAAGTTATTAAGGGCCCAACGCTGCAAGGCACGTTACAGCCTCAGACGCTTTTGTATGTAAAGTCCCACAAAGCCCAAAGATAGGTCCTTTGTGGAAGAAGGCTGTAGTTTAAAAAAAAAAAGCCTAAACACAAAGCAGCCAATATTAATCATTCGTAATTGTCTTAGGAAATCTCCTATGTTCCTCTCCGTTTTGTTTCCGCTAAGAAAAAAAGAACACGTCTGTTATCTTTTCCTAGAGATTTGTTTTCTTCCCGGCATTCATATATTTTGTCAGTGTCAGCGGTTTCTGCGTATGTTCGGCCGCATCATGAGCATTAGCCGTATGTGCCTGTTTTGCCGTAGGAATTAGAACTATTTGATAGAAATGATTAATTGTACGCCTCTGAACGCCTTCCGAATTCATACGTTAAGAGGCGCACTTAATTAATGGGCTAGAACATTCGCTTTATGCTTCAAAGCCATGATTATATATTGCACTTCTGACAATGCAGCCTATCATTGCGTTTAATTGTAAAAATAGTAAGGACATATTTTCAGCCAAAATTTCGAAATAAACTTGATATGTACAGGACATTTTTGCATTGACTCAGGAGTGTATGACCCGATTTCACATCTACAGTCAAGCATGGTGTTTTTTTACAGTGACTGCTAATATATGAATAATGCGGAATAATATGGATAGAATTCTGAAGCGCTGAAGTACTGAATATCGTGTTCAATACATGAGGGCTTTACAAAGAATGTAAGGATCACAGCTAATGAACTGCGCATCTTTTAAGGTTACGTAACGGGGTTGACTGGTTTCATTCAAAGATGAACGCTTTTTTATGTACGTTTTACGATGACGATTAGTCAATGCATAGTTCATTGGCATATTAACTGCTGCCACACATGTGCAGAAAAATGAGGCAACCTCTCGCATAATTATGGCGGGTGACCGCAGCCGTGGCCTAGTGGTTAGAGCGCCCGTCTCGGCTGTGGGAGGTGGTTAGTTCGAAACCCACCGCCGGACACCCACCGGTAAAAATGGGTACAAGCGTCCCCCGGCCTGGCGCTTGTACCCATACGACGTGTCACCACCAAATATTTGTAGTGAGCGCTCATACCCATGGAACAGCATGTAGAAGGACGCCCCTCTTTTCAATGCCTGGTGGGAGATGCCGCTCGACCTTCAGGTGAACGCACATGCGCATCACGGGTTGTCGCACCAGCGGCGAGCTGCCAGTACACCGGCCGGCGGCACATCTTTGCAGGAAGCGCGCCACTAGTGGGGTACACCATACGCTCACCACGGTTCAGCGGAGTTAGTCTCAGCCCGTTTTATATATTGAATGAACGACGCATCTAGCTAGTCGAATCCCCTTCTCGTTTTTTTATATCCGGGATCGGCTATGTATACACAGCCACTGACAAAGGTACTATAGACACGTGACTGACATAATATATCAGTGCACAATTATGTTAAACATGATATTCATGGGGTTCCGTCAATATCTCGCTAACCACAGGACGTCAGCAAAGGTAAGTGACTAGTGGGAAGCAGGTAGGTTGCGCAGTGCCCAAATGACTTGGTCATCAACACTTGGTCGATAAAGACAGTAAGCGGCCAGCACACAAACCAACCGACAAGTAAGTGGGAAACAAACCGCATGCACGAGCATTAGTGCAGGGTATTGAAAACGGCCGCAGTACCCGTTTCAGCTCTGCGCACATGACCGATTGATAGTGTTGATATCCTGGCCTGCTGGACAAAAGCTGCAAATTGGCCTGGTATGGTGGAGAGTCCGTGCGATCCTCTAGATCATGCGCTTCCTCCACTATGTGGTTCTACCTGTATACTCGTGACTGCACGCGTCTTCCTGCCATTGCTGCTAACCTGAATGTAAAAAAAAGCTGTAAGCATTGGCGAAATTATTAGCGCCTATTTGGGATGCTCCAATTTGTTACGTGGCAAAGAATGTGCCAAAAGTAAGGTGCAGCGAACACCGGGTAGAAGCCCCGGGTAAGCACCATGTGCTAGTGGTCATCTCAGATTGTTTCTTTCTGCACATAACTTACGGCTCAACCCTTCCCTCAACCCTCCCTTCAACCCTCCCTGAAACCTAAACCATGTCCACGGAGCAGAAATTTGACACACAACTGTCCTGATTCAAGCTTCATGAAAAGATTGCAAAAATACGCTACTCAAAATACAATAAAGGCTATGTCTTCGCCTCTCAAGTGACATACAAAAAGACTGCCTGGACATTGACAGACATTGTCTATTCTGCTCACTATGTCACGACTGGAAACTACTATTAACTATCCGAGTATTTGCTTGACGAGAGCTTCACTTGGCACCATTGTCGAGCACACGCCTGTCACTAGCATAACAAGGTTGATGCATTTGATGCAAAAATAACTATTTTTGCCTGGGGATAAATGTGTGGAGCAGATGGTTGCTGGGTTCCACCGTGCAAAGTTAAAGCGGGGGAAAATGAGACGACTTGCTCTTTTTAATAACCTCCTGATTCTATCGGTGCTTACGAGATATAATTATGGTAAGTAGTTCTAGCAAGTATTTCACGTTGACTACCTATGTGCATATGGGCATCTGCCCTAACAAAACAGTTGGCAAATGTGCATATAGAACTGACTCATGAAATGTCTGGGACTAATGTTTTTTTTTAAAGCGACTCTAGTACAAGTCAGGCAGTTGTCTATCGAACAGAATATGAACTGAGCAGTGACAGGTCAGATTTAACCGAAATGAAATCAATCCTTCGCACTAATTTTGATTCGTGCTGCCACAGTGTTGCAGAATATTTCTTACCTAAATGTAAATGTAGATGTAGTGATAGAAAATGAAAGGTGCAGTATCTCTCATACTTTTCGACGGACACCTGAACACCACCGTAAGTGAAGAAAGGCAGGTGGGAGTAACAGCAGAAAAAGATAAGGAAGCGCCGTAGTGGAGGGCTCTAGAATAATCACGACCACTTGAGGGCATTTAAGGGGCAGAGACCACGAACAGCGCACGGACGCACTTGTCTTTTGTCTCCATCGAACTTCGTCGCCGCGGTCGGGTTCGACCCGGGTAGACCGGTAGAGTATTCGAGACTTTTAACCCCTGCGATGCTACTGTGGGTATTTCTCACTAACGGGCTGTGCGAAAAATCAGGAAAGCGAGAGTGGCAGAATACACCATGGCGCTTAACTCTTAAAGTTCAGATATCCCTGCACAAAAGACGCAGCACGGTTATTTATTCGCTACACTATTTGCTTCCGTCTCTCGAACATATTTTACCGTATGTTATGTTCATCTGGCGAACACAAGTCATAGCCACTCCGCGTTGTTCCTTGCGTACGGCTGGGTTATATCTTCGCCGTAGCTTCTTGACTCAACTGCTGACTTCGGCTAATCCTATCATCTCGTTTGTCAGGGCGCAGGGGCCGGGAAGAGCCGCAATGCGGACAGATTGGGGATGGGATTGTGAGGTGGGGTCGCGCTGGTCACTGATATACTGCCGCAACGCTATCAGTAGCTCTGACTCTAAACCAGCAAGCAAACCATAAACACCAAGGACTAGCGCTATGTCTAGACAGAGCCTCAAAAGCGGCGTTGCCACGGGAGTGTCCTCAGTTCGCGCGCTCGTGATACTTCCCTATGGGAACGAATGGTTTTACCTGTGGCGGTAGTTCAGTCGATAACACACTCGTCTTCCGAGCCGAATTAACTATGTTGGAATGCGACCATGGCGGCCACGTTTCGATGGAGGCAAGTTGTAGTAGTAGCAAAACTTCATTGAAATAGAGGAGTTCGGGGCAGGCATGCTCCTGTGCCCCCGCACGTCCCCACTATACTGAAACGTTCATGTAGCCCAGTCTGTGGCGATCTTCTCCCAGTCGTCCCGGTGGTGAGGCACTCCATACCGCCGTATATTTGTGGAGCGCCTCTTGTCCACTTCGGTGGCGCAGCACGCAATGCTGGGGGCGCATGTTGCGAGGGAATGACTTGATGGGAATGTCTCGGTGGGCGGGCAATGTATAGAAGAAATGTAGGGTCATTCTCTGGGATGCGAATGTCTTAGGACTCCAGGATATGACGACCAGTGGACGCCTTGGTAAAGTATTGGGCTTGCGATGGGCATCCAAAAGCTTCCAAACTGTTTTGGCCTATTTCTTTGGACGCCTCTCCATTTCGCGTTCATCGAAGCACAGCCGCCGGCGGTCGGGATTATGCCAGAGTACTCTGGTTCGTTCCTGACCACCGGCGGCTGCGTTCAGATGGAAGTGCAACGGAGTGGCGTCTGTGTGCTGTTGTTGTTATTATTCGAAGCCAGTGCACGTTGAATTTAAAACCCCAGGAAGGAGGTGGTGAAGCGTGGCTGTTCTTGGCCCTACGAGGCTGGGACTGGTAGGTAAATGGCGCTTGCGACGGGGCTAGCCTGCTACTGAATTTTTATCTGTTGTAGGCCGTCATTGCAACCGCCACCCCTTAGGTGGTGGACGACGGCTGTTGTGGTGCGCGTCTTTCTTTCCGTTTTCTTTTTCTTTCTTCTTTACTTTTTCTCTTCTGTCCACATGAGGCAGCGGAGGTGGCGCAGCTACAGAGCCAGTAGCAGGCCCGTGTATTTTCTTTTCCTTCTTCCTAGAGTCACAACAACAACGCAGAACCCTAGGGCGTCGAAATTTCCGGAGTCCTCCACTGAGTCACTTTGGGACGTTAAACCATACAAACCCAACTTTTATTTTCACCTCGCTCCTCTTCCTTACGGTGTGGTTCAGAGGCCCACCACGAATTGTGATACGACTACGTCCCTTTCCTATAAACCCATTTACATTCACATCTCATGTCCGTTAAAACATCTGGCTCACAGGAAATGAAAGGCGCAGTATCTGTTACACTGTTTTGTGGACACCTGAACCGCGCCATATAGAAGGGTAAGAAGGTGCGAGCAATGTAGAAAGAAAGGATGGGGCGCAGTAGTGAAAGGCTACGGAGTAACTTCGACTACCTGGGGTTCCGTGCACTGACATTGCACAGCACACAGGCGCCTTGCTTTTCTCCTTAATAGAAAAGCAGCTGCCGTGGCCGGGAATTGATCCCGCATCCTCGTGCACAGTAGTCGAGTGATTGCGTACTTAAAGGAACAAAAAGGCGCTCGACTACTGTTACCAAGGGCGCGGGATTGCATCCCGGCCTCGGCGGCCGCTTTTCAATGGCGGCGAAAAGCAAGGCTCCTGTGTGCTGTGCGATGTCAGTGCACGTTAAAGGACCCCAGGTGGTTGAAATTTCCGGAGTCCTCCACTACGGCGTCTCTCATAGCCTGAGTCGCTCTGGGACGTTAAACCCCACAAACCAACCAAACCAACCAAAACGCTCTCCTCAGACCATGGTGGTGCAGTGGTTTTGGCGTTGGACTGCTCCGCCCGAGAATGAGATCGAATCCCGGCGTCGGAGGTCACTTTTCGATGGAGGCGAAAAGCTAGGCGCCCGTGTGTTGTGCGATGTCAGTGCACGTTAAAGAAGCCCAGGTGGTTGAAATTACCCCGTAGCTCTCCCCTAAGGCATCCCTCGAAGCCGGAGTCGCATTGGAACATTAAACGAAAAAAATCAAACCAAAGCAAATATTCTCTGGCACAGACCTTTGTTCATTCCATGCGCACCGAAAATACATGCGTGATATGGTACGACCCCGCATAGAATCTGTAGTTCTTGTTATTTGGTCGCACATTTGCTTTCATTACTGGTCTTCCGTGCCGCAGTTGTTTGATAAAATACGGACCAGCGTTCTGTTCTAGACTTACCGGATAGCTGATCGAATCTGCTTTTTGCGATACTTTGCTTTGTATTTTATTTTTTTTTCTCTAGTATTAGCACAGATATTGTCTTTCGCTTCTAAAGAGGTCGCATTCAGTGACACTCTCGAGCAACAACTTTTGCTTGAATCATACACTCAAGATTTACTTGCCAACTGCCGTTTTTTAACGTCTTCAAATCACAATATTATGCCCGCTATTTGTTTATCATTCCATCATAATCTACGGTATCTTTTAGGCTGCCTTCAGAGATATTTTGGAATAAAATTGTCTTTTTGAAATTTCTGCAGATTTGTAGGAGGCTAGAACCAAAATGCTGAATGTAAGATCGCACGCCGGTTGAATTCCAGTTCTTATATGAGATGTTTTCTTCGTTATGGAAATGCATCAAGGATAACATTTTCTGGAGAAACATTTGTGCATCCCAAATTTCTTCATAAAATAAAGCAATGTCTCCTAATAATTAGAAAAAGAGAGCTGCAGTGGTAAGAACAGGGTACCTCCAATCATCTATATTGAACCAGCGAAAGACACAGAAACACAAGAAAAGATGTACACAGGACCGCGCTGCTCTATCTTTCGTTAGATCAATACGTTAGATTCGCACCAACTAGCCCAAAAGATCACCATGTTAGAGTTCATACCTCCAATCAATTTCGAGATTTAGTTTCTAATTTTAGTGAGTGTTCTCGAAGTCCGAATTCACAATTAAAGCCTAAATATACCCTAATCGCAATCCGCTTCGCCGCTTAAATTTGCAAACCCACCAGGCGACACCTGTACGACGTTTCCGTGCTCGCCATGGAGCCAGACAATGTTGAGTGAAGAAGACGTCAATGATTGTTTGCTGGAACCTTGGTTTCAAGTGGCAAGATTTTAAGACACTGATGAAGTAAATGATTCATACTAGAATGTCACGGTTGAAAGTTACCCTCCTAAAGTCCTATGACGGAATCAATCCACTCGACCTTTCATATGTTTATTTTCTGGGTGCATCTCTCATATAAGCGCCCGTTCAACGGTTGAGCCGCGCTGCCTTTGTTACCATTGCCTGTGTAACCGAGCGCAAGGGAGGCGTAAGCCACAAGACAGCAACGAGCCAAAAAGAATTTCTCAGACGAAGCGAAAGAAGAACCGCCAGCTTTGCGACGCTTGAGAGTGGCTCTTCTTTCTCTTGTTCTCAGAAATTCTTTTTGCTCGTGAGAAAAATAAAGAGGGCTTTGGTTTGGTTTGGTTTGTGGGGTTTAACGTCCCAAAGCAACTCAGGCTATGAGAGACGCCGTCGTGGAGGACTCCGGAAATTTCGACCACCTTGTAATTGCACATACATACATACATACATACATACATACATACATACATACATACATACATACATACATACATACATACATACATACATACATACATACATACATACATACATACATACATACATACATACATACATACATACATACATACATACATACATACATACATACATACATACATACATACATACATACATACATACATACATACATACATACATACATACATACATACATACATACATACATACATACATACATACATACATACATACATACATACATACATACATACATACATACATACATACATACATACATACATACATACATACATACATACATACATACATACATACATACATACATACATACATACATACATACATACATACATACATACATACATACATACATACATACATACATACATACATACATACATACATACATACATACATACATACATACATACATACATACATACATACATACATACATACATACATACATACATACATACATACATACATACATACATACATACATACATACATACATACATACATACATACATACATACATACATACATACATACATACATAATAAATTATTTGCCTGAATATATCGTAAAAACGCTTAAACAGCTGCGCTAAAATTTCGCATTAGGGAGAATTATAATCGGGCTTAGAATGTTTTTCTTCCAAGAACCCCGCAGTACCATACAAAAACTGCAGAACCAAACATATATAAAACGAATGGTTGGTTGTTGTTCAATCACTTTTAGGAGCGCCGACTACGCTAGTAGAAGGCTTTGCCGCACTTGATGGCCACAACGCGCGTCACTCTGAGAGGCGTCATCTGAAGCCAGCGGAAACTTACCTTCACAACTTTCACTGTGGTATTTTTCTTGTCCAAAGCTTCAAAAGCAATAACACAATGAATTGGTGCTGTTTTTATTCTGGTCATTCCCCAGACCCAAAAATAAAGTATTGACGAACTGACGTGGTCACTGTTTTATTGTTTTACGTGCGTAAGTATCTGACAACTTATTTACCACCTCGCTTTCAGGCCAACAGGTTCCTGTGCCTCAGCAACAAATACAGCCATTAGGTGAGTTTGGTGGAAGCGGAAGGGGTAGCATAAGTGTTTCCGGGTATAATGTTTACTCGCTGCGGCAGGCTTGAACAGCTATGCACTATATCATAACTAAAGTAAGCTTCTGCATGAACCAGCCTTCGATTAACGCAGTATACAAAAATATAGGGGGACACTCAAGCTCCTCCTTTAAGGGTATGACGTGATAGCACAGGCGACCACTCGACATATAAAGCACTGCTTCAACAAACCCGTATACGAACGTGCCTGCGTGGCCTAGGAGTAGTGAGCCTGACTGGCATCTATAAGAGCAGTTTAAGGCTGATTGTTACTCTACCTTCCAATCTCAAATAAGCAACTCGACTTGGCGGCTCCTCCCACCTATTTGACGTCATGTTTTCTCGCCTAGTGGCATAGATGAATCGGTGCCCAGCCTTGCCAGACCCCAACCACCCCTGCCAGCGCCATACTTGCGATTTTTCAATCGATTTTTGTTCAATGGAACATTTAAAGATACAGCGGTGAAAGTCTGAGATTTTGTGTTTTATCCCTTAATGCATGTGCTATAATTGCTGAAAAATGCTTCCTTTTCGACGTTTTTAATACCAAAGGTGAAGACTGCCGATGCGAGATTTGGAGAGTACATGTTTTCATGTTTGTCAAGTTTTAGACAAATTGGACCCTGCTGCTTGCGAAAGTTCGAGCAATATTTCGCAAGCACATACCTTCATAAGACTAACGGTATAACACTGTAAAATAAAGAGTAGAGCAAAAATTAGAAAAGCCTCCGGCAATCTACCATGGTCATGCAGAATACAGATGTCTCGGACTGCGGGTTGAACGGCAGAGGATGGAATTTCGAGCGACCTGTTAACACCATTGCGTCCTACACTTACAGGCGAAGCTGGAGCGTTCCCTGGATTCAACCCAAGTATTCACGTTATTGTGAGAAATGTGAATAAGGAAAGCAGTGAAGGATGATAGGCAGTGGCCTTGGGCGCTGAGCTAAAATCACCTATAAGACTTTGGGACGCGGGTGTTGCCCCGTCTGTTTTATTTCAGGCATGGCGATGGTATATACAGCTACCTGAGTATCGAGCTGCCAACTCGGCAGCTATAAAATATTACGGTGATATGAGAGTTGAGCCCGAGATTCGTGCATCTCGAGTCAGGCATAAAAACCCTAGGCCACGCAGGGGAGTTCGGACGGCATGGATAAAACGACGCTTGACATAAACGTCGAGTGATATTTCACACAATTTGGCCGCTTACAACTGAAAGCTATGTTTGTGCGAGATGATGCTCTGCATCATATTAATAAGAGGGTAGTGAATATGTAGGAAAGTGCATGAAACGAAAAAATTAATCGTAACGTGGATCCGAAGACGGAAGCTATCAACCTGGTCGCATCCCGTCCTAATAGGTGGATCTAAAGGTGAGCGCCAACTATCCGCGGTGAAATATGCTTACGCTGAAGAGAAACGCGCCCACATCATCCACGCAACGCTAAATGCGAGTTTGTTGAAACATGACTGAGACGCTGGCAGATTTCATGGAAGTGGGTGTTTTATAACAATCCAGAAATGGAAAAAGGTTGAGTGCCAGTTGAAGGATGAGAAGGGGAGGGCATTGAATAGTGTGCTCAAACTGCATATATACAAAAACATGTCTCTCAGCTTCTTTACATCAGCATATTCCAAAACTATAACACTCAAACAGCTACACTCATTTGAGTATCGTAATCGTCGGCCAATGTTTTTAGATAGGAATTATCCTTGTGATCAAAAATTGATATGTGCACGGGCTGCATTATCACACAGGGCGCTAAAAGCTGATCTCTTCCATATGAGACCACGGAAGGTAGAATTTCAGAAAGATTGGCTTTTCCTTTTTTTTACTTTTCCGCGGGCTATTTAGATAACTTGAGCCGCCAGATGCTCGAGGTTGATAACTGATACCTTGAGAAAAAATTCGCAGATTCTTTTTTAATAGCACAGGAAATTTTTGAGCCGCTGGAATAAGCATCATGGTAGCTAAAATAAAAAAAAAACGTTAAGCAATAATTTAGTTTTCCTATGTGCTAATATACAACATAGGCAAAATTAAACTTTCGTTTAGATAAATTTTGCTTGCTCTACTATTAGTTTACCACATCCTGCAATGTTTAGCTTAGTATCTACGAGTGGTTTCGGATTGCATTATGATAAAAGTGGTTTCGTAAAGGTGTTTAGTGAGACCTTGGCACAGCTAGGGGATGAAACCGATGTAGACGACAACATCCAAAGCGCAGGGCGAAAGATGCCAAATTAGTATGTCAAGAAACCGGCAACCGAAGTGGCGAAGTGGTTTAATTCGGCAGGCTGTGAAGCTAATGTTTTTCTCGGCCACGGTTAGAACCTCAGTGGCGGCGAGGTTGAGATCTCTAACGTTAAAGGCCCCCTTTTCCAGAAACCGCCTGCGTCGACTTTGACGGATTTCGCGCTTAGAGCCAAAATATTACAAGGGTTCAACGCTGCTGAACCAGATACTGAGCGAAAGCATTATTGACCGAGCGTTCTTCTTCTCTTCTTCTTCACCAGCCCACATATAAAGTCCCGCTTTAACCAACCCGTATGGATGTGCCTTATTAGCTTATAGGGATAAAGGGAATGCCAGGATCCTAGCAGGCTGATTCTGACATAACGTTCCCATGTGAAAGGAGAGACCCAAGTTGGCAGCTCCTGCCGCCCGCATATAAAGCCCCGCTTTAACCAAGCCGTATGAACGTGCCTGACGTCACGTATCACGTGAGCACTAGCTGCGCCTCTAGAGCGCCACGCCGACCGCTTTTGTGTCACATGGGCTGTCACGTCACGCGCTGTGCCGTGGCTGCGACCGCGCTACGCCGACCGCTTGAGTTGGTAGCCCAGCTTTCCTCCTAGTGTCATGTGGGGGGTGACGTCACAGCGTCACGTGGGTGCGGCCGCGCTACGCCAACACCACCTAGACTACTTAGGTCTCTTAGTCTAGGCGGTGTTGGCTACGCCGACCGCTTGTGTTGGTAGCCCAGCTCTCCCCCTAGAGTCACGGGGTGTGTGACGTCACAGAATCACGTGGGTGTGGCCGCGCCACGCTGAAGGCTCGAAACCTAGAGTAGTATTGCTTTCGCAATAAAAACAGGGACATGACTCTGGCATATAGCAGTCGGCAAGTTGGATTGGTGTGCAGTGCCTAATCAATGAGTTGTGGGACGTTAGAAGGGCACATGACAAGGCCGAGTTGAAAAGCGCTGGAAGCTCGCGCTTCGCCTTTGAGATGGGAGAGGGAAATCGGAATCCAGCTCTAAAGTACGTTTGGATCGTGAGTTAGACACACTGCCCCAAACACACAAAGGCTAGTGCGGAATTTTTATAAGGCGTCGTTATTAAATATAGGGTGGTCTTTTATATAACCCCGTAGCTTACTACTTTATGTGTATGTGCCGATAACAGAGGCACAAATAAACACATAAGCAATGAAGCGAGTAGCTAATTGCATGTACACGAACATTAATTCGCTAGGAAAGTCTCCAAACGAGAGTCAATTATGCCGTTTCGTCATATCCTCAAAGACAGAGCTTAAGGTTTTCTCAATTTTTTTTTTCAAGCGATTGTTCGAAAGAAGCTTCATGGGCGAAATTTAATTTAAGAATGAAGTTTAAGAATGGGTGTAGATTTGCTTCTGCTTCATTGAAGCAAATCACGGCTTTGATTTCAGCTTGGTCTTCACTCTAATGTTCGCAACGACGTCGAAATTTTTATTTTCTGAAGGATTTATTTGTTCATGCAAGCCACGGAGTCATTTTCCCTATTGTTGCAGCGGCATCTTTTAGTTGCGCAGCTCTACTGAGAAGTCTTTCAGCTCAACTCTAGCGAGAAGGGTGCAGATGTTTGGGAAGAAAGCTTATCGGTGCTTGAAAAGCTGTATGAGAACAGACGTAGTATAGGAAACAAATATAGCTGCTCTTGGCTAGATGTGCAATATCGGCTAGATGTGGAACAGTGTCCCGGTTATCATTTATGAGAAAATCTCGAATGAACTCCTGTGAGGAAAAGTAATATGCTCCCTGCACCCAGATAGCGGCAGTAGCTAGAAGAGTTACCTGAATAGCATGTGCCACTTGAATATAAATGTAGAAATTATGGCTCTTTCAGGTTACTGTTTAATAAAGTGTTAAAGTATATTTCTACATTAACTAAAATCAGGGCCTCAATATCCTCTCAGCGGTCAAAGAAAACTCGAGAATGCGAAGCTTTCTGTATTTCTTCTCCACATTACCAAAGGGAAAATTTGCTATGTCGGCATGTCAGGCTCAATTGTCAAGAAACTAAGTTGCAACGGTGGTGGCGGTAGTGGTGGCGGGGGAGGAGCGGCTACAAACATCGCATCATCGGGTGGCGGCTTTCTAGGCTGTGTTCAGTACCACCACTTAGTGTACTTAGTGTATTAAGTGATTTCAGTGATGCTATAAAGAAATAAGAGGTGCGGGAAGTAGGTTTACAGGTGTGTTACTGGCAGGCACTAGCTGCTTTAGGCGTGTGTCATCTCGGGTAAACGATCCAGCGGATGATTTTTGGTAGCATTTTGTGTAGTCTGAAATGAGGTGTTATTTTGTATCAGCCGTACTACAGCTCGTAGGTGGCGGCTTTAGAACAAGTACGCAAAAATGTTCGAAAGGCTGCTCTCCTAGATATGCCAGTGCAACCAGCACCAAAGCTAACTCGGATGTCAGAAAGCCTTATAATAAAGTAGGCGGTGCTCATGAAAGCTGCAATTTTTCTTGGAGCCAGTATACAATGCACCCGAAAAAGCACACGGCAGCAGAGTAGTGCTACCGCTTTATGGCGGTGATCTGTATTGCTTTGGTTAAACCAATGAATCCCATTAAATAGGAGTATTTCAAGAGAGTCTTGAAGAAGCAAAATCAGCTGATACAGTGAAATATAAACAAGAATGGCTATATAACAGCAGAAAGACAATGTCCTGGAACTTTACAGCACTTCACAGTAGTGCTCGAATGTTGCATGAAGTAAATGACGCTCGAAACGTCAAACAAGTCTCGGTGCAAAAATTTGTGTATTTTTTTTCAGTGTGTAAGAGCAACCACTATAAAAACGATCCCAAACTAAGACATTACGAGGTTTAATAACACTAGGGGCTCTTAATGCGATTGTTCGCATTAAGAGTTCGCAGGGGTCAAGTGGATGCAGCTAGCATAGAACCGGGTTAATTGGAGAAATATGGGAGAGGCCTTGGCCCTGCAGCGGGTATAGTCACTCTGATGATGATGAATGCGATTGTATTAACGCTACGCTTTTATTAAACTGAAAACGGCAGGCATTTACCTGACTGCCACTTTCCTGAGTAGCATTGTTTGTTTCTCGCTGTCCATAAAGTAATAACCAGGGTATGCTCTACGGATGTTTTTAACTTTTACGGCACTTAAAGAGGATTTGTGCTCATTGACACAAAGACCTGTTAGGATTCAAATATAAGCTTTCGTCCTGCTTCAGGGGAAAAAATAAAATTTTTTAGAGGTGCGAACAGTGTAGAGCAAGATACGAAGAGGTGACTAATTTGTAATAACAACAATGCGATTTTATTTGAGCGATACTAATTTATTCATTAAATGCACTGCAATATATGCTTCTTCTGGGCTCATGCAACCGTGGTCTTGTTGACAACATATGAAAATGTGCTCCATGCTTTAACATATATTACAGGAATACAAGCGGTAGTCCAAAATTCTTTTGTGCTTTTCGCAAACCTGTGAATATTCACCATATAGCTCCGTGATGGAAATTGTTTACTGACTTATAACGCAGACAATAGAGATTACTTGTGTATATTTGCATGACTTACTGTTTCACAATTCGTTGAAGTATTATTTGAACATTTGAAATATGGGCACACGCAAAAACCTTGCCATTTTAAATTGATGTCGGCATAATTCGCATATATATTCCGTGCGCAAACGGTGGAACGGTTTAATATCAAAGTCTTCAAGATGCACAACTGTTTCCTTTCACTTTGAGCGTATGAGAGCGATAGGTATACAAACTTCATTCCGCGTCACAAGTTACGTCCGCAAAAACACAGACAAGAAGGACGAAACTTGTTTTAATATTACACTGAGTGGCTCGTCAGTTGAAACATTCTCAGGTGTCACTAATAATTTGATGCGGAAGCTGCTGTCAGCTGCCAGCTCGCACTTATTCTGCGACCGATGAGAGTACACTCATCTTCACTAAGATGGTATATAGTTTATTTTAAACGAAATTTTGTTGCAGAAATTCAAATAGGACAATGAGAACAATGCGAACGATGTGGTGGTAAAATGCCTTTACGATTATTTTGCTTGAAGCTAGGCCTTGAATTGCCTTTGTGTTATTACGTATTTGCAAAATTTGAAATAAAGAAAAGAAATGCTAATGCATCACGATGTACCCACTTCAGGCTCGCTCATCACAAGTGGAGTCCAAAGGGTGGGTGGCAGCGGTGGTGGTGGCATCGGCGGTGGCAACTTTCAGCAGAGAAGGGAAGGTTTGTATCATTTTCGAATGCGTTGAGAGGCTTAAAGTATATAAAACAGAATTTTTGCAAAAACGTTAATTTCAGGGTTTATCGTACGACATGCTGTGACTGCCAACCGCAACATCAAACTGGGTCACTATGGGCAAGAATTTGCCAAATTACTATGCCAAGAAATTGGGGTACTTTCATTTTAAAGCATCAACCCTTATTTTGTCTGTGCCTCACAAAACCTAAATTCTAAAAAATATACCCTACGGGTACAGGTTGCGTAAGCACTGATATAAAAGCAGGAGCAAGATTTACCTTTCGTTAACAGTTTCATTGTTTAGCTTCGGTTATTCACGTAGTGCGATGTTAGCTAAGTATTTAACGTGTGCTTTAGGTCTACATCATGATGAAAGAGACCAATATAAGTTATATAGGGTCATTTGTCCAACTTTGTCTCAGGACTGAAGCCGATGCAGACGATAACATCTAAACCTGAGGGAAAAAGATGCCATTTTAGCATATTGCCACCTAGCGTTGCCAGGTGGCGCATGACTGAGCGAAGGACGACGAAGTGTCGCTTGTGGGTTTTGCGTCTGTGCTGCTCACCGCTGTTGTATCGGAGCTATTCTTGATATTCTTGATATCCTCAATCACCTTGTACGTGACATTCTGGTGGAGCTGCTGGGTAAGATCACCTATGCAAGAGTCTCCATCTGAAAGACGTCGCGCCAGCCCTGTGCCATTGGACACCCCCGTGCATCGCTGCAGTCGACGGCTCCAGGGCCTGCCTCCGGAGTTTCAGCCATCACCCGCCGCCATGACATCTAGTGCTCCTGCTCAGCAGGTAACGGGCGTCGCACCGGCCTGTAACTACACCTTGCAGGCCCCTCGGGTACCGAAGTCTTTTCACGGGGACCTCTTTGAGGATGTGGAGGACTGGTTCCTTCAGTTTGAGCGTGTCGCTGCATTCAACCAGTGGGACGATGCTGCCAAACTAAGGAACGTCTACTTCAGCCTTGAGGATGGCGCCCGGATCTGGTTCGAGAACCGAGAGCAAATGTTAACGTCGTGGCGGGAATTCCGTCGTCAACTGCTCGAGGCCTACACTAGCGCGGATCGTCGCGAGCATGCAGAACGTGCCATTCACTCCCGCATCCAGATGCCCAATGAGAGTGTCCAAGCGTACGTCGAGGACATGATGCGCCTTTTCAGGCGAGCGGATCCCGCCATGTCCGAGGACAAAAAGGTCAGGCACTTGATGCAGGGTTTGAAAGAGCAACTGTTCGCAGGCCTTGTGCGCAACCCACCGTCGACTGTAAATGGATTCCTTGCGGAGGCCACCACAATGGAAAGGGTGCTCCAACAACGTGCCGCGGCTTATAACCGACCCCTCCATACTGGTACAACTGCGGAGTCATTTGCATCTTCCGAGCGGCATCCTGATGCTTTGCGTGAACTGATTCGCAGTGTCGTGCGCGAAGAACTGAGAAAGTTCTGGAACCCCATGCAGCAATCGCCAGTTTCCATTTCTGCTATAGTGCAAGAGGAGGTACGACAGGCGCTCAAGAGCCCTCTTTCGCCTATAGTTACGAGCCCACCATTGCTGTCGGGGACCGAAAACCGTCCCACATATGCTGAAGTTCTGCAGAGTCAGGCTTCCCCTTCACCACCACCCATTCCCGCGCCGCCTACAGTTTCGCTGCCCTCAGTGCAACCAGTGCAGTACTTCGACGAACGTCCCCTGCCCCGACGCAAAGCCGACATTTGGCGCACGCCTGACCGCCGTCCACTCTGCTTCCACTGCGGTGAACCAGGCCATCTTTACCGGGATTGTCCTTATCGACGCCTCGGTCTTCACGGCTTCCGCATCGACGCGCCTCCTCCCCGGTTTGGTCAACGACCCCGAGTTATTGAAGAGTATCTGGCGGAACAGCGTTCATCTCGTTCGCAGCGTCAGTCCCGCTCCCCTTCACCAAGGCGCTCATTGACGTCCACCCAAGGTTCCTCGCGAGAGGGACAAGGCCGCTCGTCTAGCCCTGGTCGGGAAAACTGAAAACAGCGACCTTCGGGGGCGAGGCCGCTGGTAGTCGCTGCGTTGAAGACCTCCCGTCGTCGCCGCTTCGATCCGACCGCGAGCTGCTGGTACCGTCCCCTAGGGAAGCCAAAAGCGTTTCTCTGGACATTCCTGTTATTTTAGACGGTCGTACTCCAGTGAATGCATTAGTGGACACCGGTGCGGATTATTCGATTTTGAGTGGTCGCATGGCGACTGTTTTGAGGAAGGTGCTCACTGCTTGGCCAGGTGTGTACCTTCGAACCGCCGGCGGTCATATAGTTACCCCAAAGGGAATGTGCACGGCTCGTATTCAGATTGACAGATATACGTTCGTCGTTAGTTGCGTCGTTTTGAGTGACTGTTCCCGTGACCTTATCCTCGGCATTGACTTTCTGCGAGAATACGGAGCAGTTATCGACCTGCGAAATAGACGCGTCACATTTTCGATGGGACAATCTGCCGAACGAGATAGTAGCAGTCCTTGCAATGCCGCACTTCGCGTTTCCGCCGAGAGCGTCTCGCTGCCGCCGCGAAGCAGTGTTCTTGTGGAAGTTACCTGCGACGATTTCCGTGCCGGCGATGCTGTAGCGGAAGCGAACCATTCACTCCTGCTTGCTCAAGGCATCTGCGCTGCTCGAAGTTTATTGTCGCTTCACAATGGCCGGGCTGCACTCCTTGTCACAAATTTTTCTAATGAGCACCGGCACTTGTTTCCGGGAACTGCTATCGCTTTCGCTGACCCTGTTACGCACGATCCGGTCTGTTTTACATCCACGGCAGTCGGAACTAATGAGCCATCTTTTGACAACATCGACATTAACTGCCACTTGTCGAAGGAGAAACGGCGGGCCTTAGAGCTACTGTTGCTGGACTTCAAGCACTGTTTTGCTTCTTCCTCGAAGGTTCGTCAAACGCCCATCACACAACATCGCATCATTACTTATGAAGACGCTCGCCCTATACGACAGCAGCCTTATCGTGTGTCTGCCAAAGAACGAGAAGTGATCCAGATGCAGGTTCAGGAGATGCTGGATGATGGTGTTGTACAGCCTTCACAAAGTCCGTGGTCTTCACCAGTAGTCCTGGTCAAGAAGAAAGACGGCACTCTTCGATTTTGCGTCGACTATCGGAAATTGAATAATGTGACAAAGAAAGATGTATACCCGTTGCCGCGCATCGATGACTCACTGGACAGATTGCGACGTGCGAAGTATTTTTCATCTATTGATTTGAAAAGCGGCTATTGGCAAATCGAAGTAGACGAAAGAGACCGAGAAAAAACCGCATTTGTCACTCCAGATGGCCTATATGAATTCAAAGTACTCCCATTTGGATTGTGCTCTGCCCCAGCTACATTCCAAAGGATGATGGACACCGTCCTCACTGGACTCAAGTGGCAGATCTGTCTTGTGTACTTGGACGACGTAGTTGTTTTTTCCGAAACATTTGACCAACACCTCGAACGCCTTCGAGCTGTACTGGAAGCGCTCCGTTCTGCTGATCTCACGCTGAAGCCCGAGAAATGCCACTTCGGGTATACAGAACTCAAGTTCCTTGGGCATGTTGTGAGCGCCGATGGGGTGCGCCCGGATCCCGAAAAGACTGCTGCCGTCGCACGGTTTCCCGTTCCAGCTAACAAGAGGGCTGTTCAGCGCTTTCTCGGCCTGTGCGCATATTATCGGCGGTTCATTGCGGACTTCTCTCAAATTGCGGAACCTCTAACGCGCCTCACAAGGAAGGACACCGCCTTTGTGTGGAACTCTGAGCAGCAGACGGCCTTCTCTTTGCTTCGCGAGCGCCTTCAAACATCCCCTGTTCTGGCGCACTTCGATGAAGCGGCTGACACAGAGGTGCACACTGACGCCAGTAGTATCGGTCTTGGTGCAGTCCTTGTTCAGCATCAAGACGGGATTGAGCGAGTAATAGCCTATGCTAGCCGCACACTCTCTCGCGCCGAAACGAACTACTCTACCTCGGAAAAGGAATGCCTGGCGGTCGTGTGGGCCACTATGAAGTTTCGCCCCTATCTTTACGGCCGACCATTTAAAGTCGTCACTGACCATCATTGTTTGTGCTGGCTGGCAAATCTGCGAGACCCATCGGGACGACTTGCACGCTGGAGTTTACGACTTCAGGAATTTGACATAACTATTGTTTATAAGTCAGGCCGCAAACACGAAGACGCTGACGCGCTGTCACGAGCCCCCGTTGACACTGACGATGCTGCAGCCGATGGCGACAGCGGCTTTCTAGGAGCTCTCAGCGCATCTGAGCTCAGGGATCGACAAAGAGCTGATCCAGACATCCTTCCATTCATCGATTATCTGGAAGGGCGTGATACGCCGCTCCCTCGACGCCTATCTCGGCACATTGGTTCATTCTGTATGCAGCAAGGCGTCTTGTATAAAAGAAACTCCCAAGGCCAAGAAAGAGCTTACCTTCTGGTAGTACCATGCGAGCTCCGTGCGGATATTCTACTTGCTTGTCACGACGAACCGACGTCTGGTCATTTGGGTTACTCACGGACGCTTGCTCGCGTCCGCAACATGTATTACTGGCCAGGACTCTCCGCAACTGTGAAACGCTATGTAAGAAGCTGTCGCGAATGCCAGCGCCGTAAAACACCGCCTCTGAAGCCTGCCGGATTTCTCAAGCCCGTTAGAGCACCACGTATTCCGTTCGACCAAATCGGCATGGACCTCCTTGGCCCTTTCCCTTTGTCGCAGGCGGGAAACAAATGGATAGTAGTCGCTACTGACTACCTGACCCGATACGCTGAGACAAAGGCAATCCCTCATGCCACAGCTTCTGAAGTAGCCGAGTTTTTCATGCATAACATAGTCTTGCGGCATGGCGCCCCTTCGTATGTCATTACCGACAGAGGCACAGCTTTCACTTCGCAGCTCATAGACCACATATTTGAGTTGAGTTACACGACGCATCGCAAGACCACAGCGTACCATCCGCAGAGCAATGGTCTCACCGAAAGGTTAAATAAGACGATTGCGGACATGTTGTCAATGTACGTCGATGTGCAGCACAAGACCTGGGACGAGGTGCTGCCGTACGTCACATTTGCGTATAATACAGCCCAACAGGAAACAACGCGCTTCACACCATTTCGACTTGTGTACGGGCGTGAAGTTCAGAGCATGCTCGATTCCATGCTTCCGTGCCCAGATGATGACCAGCTTCCGCCAGGTGCCCAGCAGTATGCCATCCGCGCTGAGGAAGCCCGCCAGCTTGCCCGTGTGCACATCGGGCGGCAGCAGACCTCTGACGCGCACCGCTACAACCTCCGGCACCGCCAGGTTCACTACAAACCTGGGGACCAAGTCTGGGTGTGGACACCAGTTCGCCGTCCAGGCTTGTCAGAGAAACTCCTTTCCCGCTACTTCGGGCCGTACAAAGTGTTGCGTCGTGTGAGTGATCTCAGTTATGAAGTTATTCCAGACGGCGCCGCACTTTCAAAACGCCGAAAGCCCAGCTCGGACATTGTGCACATTGTGCGGCTGAAGCCGTACTACCAACGATAACGCACGGCCACCTCCTGTGACGACTCTCTTACTTTCACACCTTTCTCACCGCCCGTCTTCACTTTTTTTTTCATTTTTTTTTTTCGGAAGGGGGAGTAATGCCACCTAGCGTTGCCAGGTGGCGCATGACTGAGCGAAGGACGACGAAGTGTCGCTTGTGGGTTTTGCGTCTGTGCTGCTCACCGCTGTTGTATCGGAGCTATTCTTGATATTCTTGATATCCTCAATCACCTTGTACGTGACAATATCAACTAATCCACTAGTAAGATGGTGAAGTGGTTTAACGATGTGGCCAGTGACGTTGATCTCTTCGACTTGGCCTGGGTTAGAAACACACTCACTGCTGACATGGTTGATAGCGGTAACCTTCAATGGTCGACGCGTGCGCAGTGAGCGAAACACCACGGACATGCATTTAGGAGGTTGTAGTTGGCAAGTGAGATGGACGTGTACTGACCGTTCATCTAGTTGTGTGACGTCAAAAGAAAACATGACATAGAAAAGCGCTCCGAGCTCAGGTGTCGAATTCTAGCTTGGGAGGGTGCGACCGGTATCCTCTTCGATATCCTTGTCTCACTGGTTCGACACGCTGCACGAAGGCGCTAAGGCACGTTGGTGCGGAGTTGTTAAAACGGTCTTTATTAGGGCAGCTGAGGACTGTATGCTAATGAGTGTGGGCGGCATGACAATGGTAAAAAATAAAGGCTTGGGTTACGGGGTGTAACGTCGCAAAGCGACTGGAGCTGAGAGACGTCGTAGTGGAGGGCTCCGGATAATTCGACCCCAGGGGCTTCTTTAACGTGCACTGACATCCAGCAGCACACTGGGCGCCTTGCTTTCGCCTTCGTTGAAAAGCGGCCGCCGCTGCCGGGATTCGATCACCCATTCTTGGGCACTGCAGCTGGGCGCCGTAACCAATGCACCACCAAGGTGGGGCGGCACAAATTGAAATGCGAACAATCAGTCGAGTAACAACATGTTTGTACGGTATCGGGAGCCCGGAAGGAAATCCGAGAAATGGGAGACATTAACTCTGCCGACTAACATAAATATATGTGAAGCTCAAATGTACTCAAAATGCGTTCAAGTGGTTGTTCTAAGAAGGCTTCGCAGCCCCTCTGACAAAAATTAGGAATGCGAGTAGTATTGCTTCTGTACTGAAACAAAACAACACATTTACTTCCGCTCAGTCTGTGCAATAATTTTCGATGCGATTATTAGGCTTGTAGGCTTTATTTTCCTAACGCTTTACTTTGTGCGTTCAAGCTGTAGGGCTATCTTCCCGAGTGTTGCAGCATCACCTTTTTTGAGTTGCGCAGCACTTGTGAGCAAACTTTCCGCCTATTCGTAGGAAGATGGGCGCAGATGTTCCTAAATAAAACTGCCATTATCGTTGCCTGAAGTGCTGAATGAAAAGAGGTGCATTATAAGAGGTCATAAATAATTGTTGCTAGCTGAATCTGTAACACAGGCTTGATGTGGTGCAGGACCAAGGTTATCATTTACGAGAGCGCCCCAGAAAATCTCTTGTGAATCATAGCAATTTCATTCTTTGCCCACAGATGGTGCAGTTCGAGACACTACTTATATTGCACATATACCACTTGACTGTAAAAGCAGAATTAAGGCTGTTCTCACTGACAGTTTTGTTAAGGCGCTAAAACATGTTTCACATCTTAATAATCTCACCGCCTCATCTACCTGTCGCCGATCTATGTAAGGTTGACCGAGCGTGCGTAGTCTTTTGTATTTATTATGCGTATAACCAAATTAAAATTATGCTATGTTGGCATTTCAGGAGCAACATTCAAGGAACTAAGAGGCGGCGGAGGTGGCGGTGGTGGTGCTGGTAATCATGGCGGAGGCAGCGGCGGAGCAGGTACATAAACATTGTCTCAATAACTGGCGGCTTGCTGGGCGGTGGTTTGTGTCACTACTGACAGGACTAATTTATTTGAGTTATATTATATAGAAAACAAAAGATGCAAGAAGTAGGCTTACGGTTGTGGTACTGTCAGGCATAGCATCAGGCATGCTTCATTACGGGAAAGTCATCCAGTAAAGAACTTGCTGTAGTATTTTAGTGAAGCCTCATTGATATCCTTATTTTGTCTACTGTCCTATATATCTTGTAGTTCCCCTTTGTGGATGAGTGCTAAAATTGTTGATAAGGCTGCTTTCATATATATGCTAGTGCAACCGGCACTGAAGCTACATCAGAAATCAGAAAATATCATAATATATTTAACAGTGCTCTTTAAAGTTGCAATTTCGCTTTGAGCCAGAATAAAAAGCCCAGAAAAGAGTACACAAAAGGAAACACTGTTGTAGTATCGTGGCTCTGATCTGCTGTTCTTGGGTCGCACCTACGACGCCAATTAAATATGCATATTTCACGGAAAGAGCATTGAAAAAATAGAATAAGCTTATATAATGAAAAAATATACAAGAATGTCTCAGTAAAAAGCTGTTGGACAATGTCCTGAAACTTTAACGACTTCACAGCAGGCATTGAATATTACATGAGGTACGGCACTCTTTATAACGTTCGAAAGTCAAAATGGTCTTGTTCCTGAAACTCGTTTTATTTTTCAGTGTCTAAAAGCGATTGTTATAAACACGACCTCGAACACAGATATTAAAAATGTTTATAAATCTAGGAGTTCTTATTGTGATTGTATTAACACTAAACTATAATTAAACTAGAAGCAAAAGCATCTGCCTGACCTTCAAAATTCCTGATTGGAACTGTAAATGTTTTCTTGGAGTCCTGAAAGTAGTATACTTTAAATATGCGCCACAGGTTATGTTGACCCGCTACGCCACTTAAGAATGAATACTAGCTCATTGCCCTGATGACAATGTGCAGGTCTCAAATGTGCTACAAACTTCCACGCTGCCGTGAAAAAATATAGTTTTCTGAGATGCGAACAGCACAGAGCAAGTACATGCAATGATATGAAGAGCTAATTGATTTACACTGACAGTACTGTTAAATTTTGTGAGACGATAGTTATTTATTTATTCATTTATTTATTGCAACATGGCCTTCTTCGATGCTCATGCAATCATGTAATACTAAGCAGAAATGGAAAAGTGTCCAACTTTTGAAAAGTTAATTATAACACATCAAGCTGTAGTCCAAATTTAAAATATTGCTTTTCGCAAATGAATCTGCTCTGGTTCAGCTTAAATCTACGCGAGACAAATAGTTTTACCGCAATATGCTGGGAGTAAAAAAATAATGTATATTTACGCGACTTAGTGTTTGACAGCTCGTTAAAGCATTATTTAGTCTGAATAGACCTTTGATAAAAGGACACGAATAGAACACATTGTTGTTTTTAATTGAAGTCGGCATCAGCCGCATAAAAACTTTGGTGTGGAAATGGTTATGGAGCCTCACACCAAATTCTTCAAGATGTACCGCTGTTTCTTCCCCTATAAGCCCAGGAGGATACTAGCCCACATGGCCTTCATTCCACGTAACTAGTTTCACCAGCAAAGGCGCAGATATTCGAGGAGAAAATTGTTTTAAGATTGCCCACAATCGGTCGTCGGTATAGACATTGTCCTATGTTCATAAATATGATGTGAACGCTGCGCTGTAGGTTGCCAGCGCTCAATAATTTTTCTGCCAGTGAGAGCACACAGACCTTTACTAAGAAGAAGTAGAGTTCTAATCGAACAAAAAAATCACTGCAGAAATTGAAACGGGATCGTGAGGTAGCAGTAGATTAGAACGAGGTAATGGCAAAAGGTCGACCTCTACGATAATTGTGCCTGATGCCATGCCCTGAATTGCCTTAGCATATTTCCTTTTTTTTTTAATTTCATATAAAGACAGGAAAATTTTAATTTCACTGTGCACCCGCTGAAGGCTCGCTCCGCAGAAGTGAAATCGCCGGGGATGGCGGCAGCGGTGATGGTGGCGTCAGCAGCAGCAGCGGCGGCAGCGACGGCAGCTTTCACCTGAGAAGCGAAAGTTTGTATCTTTTTGGTGTGTTTGGAAGGATTGACGGGTATAAAACATAAAAATTCCTAAACCATTGCCTTTCAGTGTCTCTCGTACTGACGTGCTGTGACTGAAACCCGCGTCAAGAAACTGGTTCGCTATGAGGAAGATCGTGACCAATTGTTTTGCTAAGAAATGGAGTGCTTGATGTTTTAAAAACCAAGATCAATACTAATTTTGTCAGTGCACATTAAACTAAAATTTTAAAAAATTAACCTTTGATTTAGGTTGCGTAAAACCTGATATAACTACAGAGGCAAGAGTTTTCTTTTTGTGACGTCTTGTCATGTTTGAAGAAGTGTTTAACGTGTGGTTGAGGCCTTCATCATGATGAGAGAGGCCTAGTTAGGGTCCTTAATGCAACTTTTGCCACAAACTTGAGGCCGATTTGCTCGATATCATTCAAACCTGAGGAAACATATTCCACATTAGCTCATTCACTAATCTGCTAGCAGATGGTGCAGTGGTTTAACGCAGTGGCCAGTGAAATTGACCTGTTCGACTCGGCCTTTGTTAGAAGCACACTAACCGCTGACGCGTTTGATAGCGTTAACCTTCAATGGTCGGCGTCTGTGCAGTGAGCGAAACACCACGGGCATGCCTTTGGCAGGTAATAGTTGGCAAGTGGGATGGACGTGTACTGACCGTTCATTGAGTGGTCTAACGTCAAAAGAACACATGAACACGTGACATAGTCTAGTTGAAAAGTGCTCCGGGCTGGGGTGTCGCATTTTAGGTTGGGAGGGTGGGACCAGTATTCTCCTCGTCGGTGTCCTTGTCTCACGAGTTCGACACGCTGCACCAAGGCTGCTAAGGCACGTTTGTGTGGAATGTATTAAATATGGGTAAGTCCTTCATATAATTAGGCAGCTTACGACTGTAGGTGTGGGCGGTATGATAGCGGCACAAAATGAAGGCTTTGTTGGCGGGGTTTAACGTCGCAAAGCGACTAAGGCTAAGAGAAGCCGTAGATGAGGACTCCGGAAATTTCGACTGCATGGGGTTCTTCAACACGTACTGACATCGCACAGCACATTTCATAGAAAAGCGGCCGCCACTGCCAGAATTCGACCTCGCATCCTTGAGAACAGCAGTGGAGCACCCTAACCCACTGTCCCACTACGGCTGAAAGGCACAAATTAAAATATGAACAATTAAGCCCGTAACAAATTGCGTGCACAGGAACGAGAACTCGCAACGGAATCCGAGAAGAAACAGCCATTGAGAACTTGTCTAACAACTTTACATTTCATGGAAGAAATTTAGGAATTCGGGTAGTATTGCTTCGACCCTGAACCAGAACAAGGCTTTTACTTCTGCTTGCTCTCAACCCTAATTTTCGCTTCGATCTCTAGGTTTACAAAGTTTTATTTCCTGAAGGCTTTGCTTTCTGCGTTCAGGCCACAGGCCTTATCTTCCGAGTGTTACGGCGTGACTTTTTAGTTGCGCAGCTCTTGTCAGGAATATTTTCGCATATCTCAAGCAAGAAGGAAGCAGATGTCCTGACAAAAAAAAAAAAGAAAAACTCCCCCTATGGTTACTTCAAGAGCTGTATGAGAACAGACGGAGTACAAGAGTACAACATTGACTAGAGGTGGAACAGCATCGCGGTTATCATTTATGAGAAAGCCGTAAATAAGCTTTTGTAAGACACAGTTAATATTTATTTATTTATTTATTGATTTATTTATTTATTTATTTATTTATTTATTTATTTATTTATTTATTTATTTATTTATTTATTTATTTATTTATTTATTTATTTATTTATTTATTTATTTATTTGTTTATTTATTTATTTATTTATTTAGACCTCAAATGCCCCTGGTGGGTATTACATGAGGGGTGGGCTGTTACAGTTCATTGGCGAGTCTTTCAATGAATGCTTTGAAGTGTACTAGATGAGCGAGATGAACTGCGTCGGCAGGAAGGCGATTCCAGTCCTTTGCTGTCTGGACGAAAAAAGCATTTAGATGTGCAGTGGTATTTGCGCATGGCGGGTATACTACTTTATTGTGATTAAGTCGATGGGATACGCGGTGACAAGGCATGATGGCACAGTTTCCTAGTGATGAATGGTAAAATTTATGAAAAAGGCACAGTCGGGCTATTTTGCGGCGTGATTGGAGGGAAAGGAGATTAGATTTTGTCTTCAAATCAGTAACACTTGAGTGATATGAGTAGTCTATATGAATGAACCTTGCTGCACGATTTTGGATATTCGAGGGTGAGGGAAACGTTAGACTGGTGAGGTCCCAAAATGCGCATGCGTATTCCAGTTTGGGACAGACGAGTGTTAAATAGGTCAGCAGTTTGACAGAAGGAGGTGAAAGTCGCAAGTTACGGCGTAAAAAACCAAGCGTGCGATTGGCGTCTTTAGCAATGTTATAGACGTGAGTATTCCAAGTGAGGGAACGGGTAATGGTTACACCAAGATATTTATAAGAGTCAACTGCGGAAATTTTAGAGCCAAATATATAATACGAAGGTGAAGGAAAGGACTGTCTACGGTGGAATGTAATTAATGACGTCTTATTTGGGTTTAGGGACATGAGCCATTTGCTACACCAGGATTCGATGTAATTCAAGTCGTTCTGTAACAGTTTAGTATCGTTGCTGTTAGCGATAGGTCGATATATTACGCAGTCATCCGCAAATAGTCGTATGTTAGAAGTTATATCAGTAGCCAGGTCATTAATATAGATTAGGAAAAGTAATGGACCGAGTACAGTACCTTGTGACACTCCAGAGGCGACGGAGCTTAAAGGTGAGAAAAATTCATTAGCGTGTACGAACTGCTTACGGTTAGTGAGGAAGTGTTCTATCCAAGTTAGAATGGGTGGGTCAAGGTTCAAACGTGAAAGTTTAAGTAGAAGCCGTCTGTGGGGAACTTTGTCAAAAGCTTTCTCAAAATCCAAGAACAATGCATCAACTGGTGGTTGTCATCTAGGTTAGAACTAATGTCATTAATAAATAGAGCTAACTGTGTGTCACACAGTTAGCTGATGTCATGTGTGTCACATGACATTCCTTTACGAAAACCGTGTTGGTTAGGGTGAAAAAAATTTACAGATATAAGAAAATTTTCGATGTGTGTGCAGATAACATGATCCATTAACTTTGCTTGTGAGGGATATGTGACCATGTCCTCAGTATAGCGATAATAGTGAGGTTCGGTGCACTATCTGTGTAATGCATATGCTAATTTATTATAAAAGCAGAATTATGGCTGTTATGGCTGCTCACTAAGTTTACCGCTCCAATTTCCTCTCGCCTGTCAGTGAAAAGTCGAGAATGTGGACCCTTTTGTATTTCAGCTTCGAATAACAGCAGCTAAAATGCGCTATAATCTCCCAATTTCAGGCTTCGTTTTCAAGGAACAAAGTGGCGGCGGTATTGGCGGCAACAGCGCTGGCAGCGGCATTGGCGGCAGCGGCGGCGGCGGCAGTGCTGGCGGAGGCGGAGGCCTCAGAGGCCGCGGAGCTGGTGGTGGAAACATCGGCTCAACAAGTGACAGCTTCACAGGTGGGGATTTGTGTTATTACACTGTGCTTTAAGTGATTGTAGTGAGGCTATAAAGAAACAAGAGATGCGAGAACTACGCTTACATTTGTGTTACTGACAGGGACAACTTCAGACGTTTCCAGTGCGGACATAGGGGAGGAGTTTGGGTGCTTTTGTGGTCAAGATTGATGTATGGCATTATCCTGCCTCTAAAATTCTATATTACAGGTTCCTGTTGTAAATGACTACCTAAAACGTTTCATCAGGAGGCTTCAGTTTCATTGATATCCGTTGGACCGGCCGTAAAGCGAATTCAGAGTTCTGGAAGCCTTATCACATAACCAGTAGGGCTCATGAGAGCTACTAATTGGCTTCCAGTCGAGAATTCAATCTGCACAAAAATATGCAAAGAAGAGAAATATTCTTGCAGTATTTTGCCTACGTTCTGTTTTGTTAGCCATAAAGCCGATGAAACATTTATCCCACAATAAAGCATTCCATTAGTAAAATCAGCAACTAATAGCGTAAACAAGCTGGAATTAATAAAACTAGCAGTAGTGGCTGTGTTGTTATCCAACTTTAAGCGATGTCAAAGCCATCCTCTAATATTACATAAATACTGTAGCTTTATAGATTGATCTTCAATGCTCTCATTGCAAATCTTAAGGTTATCTGGATCGTAACAATTGACCTTGAACACCCGTGCTGAGCAGCCAACATCGTCTTCATCGCCGGGCCTATTCAAGAGGGCACTATGCTTTTGCGGTATCGTATCACGCCTGGTGTAAAACAACACACTCTCGTGTTGCGCTGCCAACATCGTCGTGTTCATCAACTTCCAACTACAACACACTATTTTGTCGGCTTCATGAGATTTATTGGTGCTGCTCCTTCTTTTAAACTAAATAAATACGCCATACCCTTAAGATATTTCGGCGGGTGCGGGGGAGGTCCGCGAGCGTGGTATGGGGCCTATTCCCCAGACGGCATGGCGTAAAGGAAGGTAATCTCGCTAAAAACAGAGGCCGTAGCCATGCTAGACAGACTACCCAGGCCATCGAACAAGGAGAATCCATACTATCGCGTTCCCTACATGCTTACCATGAACGAAAGCGAGCCAAGGTCGAAGCGGCAACAACATCAACTGCGACCGACGGCTTACGCTCGTGAGACTTCGTTTATAAAGAGTGAAACCTCTGGGTTGTTTTTATAAAGATCGAAGGTGAATGCTCCTAAAATTAGTGTAATTTTTCTCTGTGCTTAAAAGCGATCACAGTGAAAATGACTTCCAGCACAGATACTACGAAGTATAACAACACTGGGGGACGTTATGTGGATGTTACTAGTACTTAGTTGAAATGAAACTGAAGACGAGCAATGTTATTTTCACCGCACACTTCGCAGGTTGGTACAATTGTTTTTATTTCTTGGATTCAAGAAAGTAATACCTATGACCTTTTCCACAGATTGCGCTTAACTGATATGACACATAGACGGAACGAGTCCTCATTGCATTGGAGGCACTGTGTATAGGATTCAAATGTATCTACACTGTTTCGTGCTGCAGGAAAAAAGTCGCTTCTGGGAGATGCGAACCGCATAGAGCAAGGGCACTGATTAGCTGATTGATTTAGAATAATAACAGTGCAGTTAATGTTTTTTTTAGCTATATTTTTTTATTTATTTCATTGCAACATAGACTTCTAGGCTTAATCATTTATGCAGTGATAAAAAGAAATGAAAGGTGTCCTACTTTTAAAAACTATCTTCCAGAAACACGAGCAGAAGTCCACATTTTAAAAAATTGGTTTGCAGTGAACCTCTGTGGTGTTCCTGCAGTGACAAGAAAAAAACTGTCTACTCAAATCTGGCCGGACGACAATAATACTCTCAATGTATATTTACACGGCTGAGGTTTAGGCAATTGTTATTGCTTATCTTGAATGTATTTGTTAAAGTAGGGTACCAGCAGATTACCTTGTTTTAAATTGACGCCCATATCAGCCCCATAAGAACTTCAGTGTGTTCAAATGGCTCGGCAGTCTGACTTTCAAGCCTTCAATATGTGCCTGTGTTTCTCTTTATTTAGGTGCCGGAGAAGAATAGGCCGGCACAGGCTTCATTCGGCGTAACTACTTTCAAAAAGAGGGACGCAGATATTGGACAACAAAACTTTTTTTAGGATTGTTTAGGCAGGCAGTCATCAGTTTAGAAGTTCTTAGAAGTCTGTAATAATTTGAAGAAAAAGCTTCCCGGTAGGCTCACCACGCATTTACTCCGCGACGTATGAGAGCACAGGAATCTTTTCTAAGACATTGTACAGTGTAAACAAAACAAAAAGCTGCACAAATATAGGGCAGTGAGCTAGGAATAAGTGGGAATGATGTGATGGTAAAATATTTTTGCGGTTATTGTGCTTGCAGCCATTCCCTAAAATGCCTTAGAGGATTTTAGTATTTTATAGAATTTTAAGTAAGAACAAATACTAATGTGTTGCTTCCGACTTTCAGGCTCGCTCGGCAGAGGTGGAGACAGCAGGTTTGCTGGCGGCAGTGTTGGAGGGACCAGCTTTCAGCAGAGCAGACGGGGTTTGTATCATTCCTTAGCTCGTCGAGAAACTTGACACGTATAAAGCACAACAGCTGCAAAAACAGTGCATTTCAAGGTCTATCGGACAGACATTCTGTGACTGCCAACCACAGCTAGAAATTTATTATCTATGGGCAAGCGTTGCGTATTTGTTCCGCTAGGGCATGGGCTGATTTTCATTTTAATGCCGAATATCCATATTTATTTTGTCGATGCCACTCTAAATATGAAATCAGAGAAGTTAACTGGCAGTTGAGATTGACTAAGTACAGACATACATGCAGAAGTAAAATTTAGCATTCGTTATGCTAGGTTTTCATCTTCCTTCATCTGTGGTTTGCAATGTGTTGCTAAGAATTGAACGGTGGCTGTATATGCCTTCATTTTTACGAAAGAAGCTTATTTAAAGTCATTAATGCAACTTTGTCACTGGACTGAAGCTGATGTAGGCGATAACATCCAAACCTCACGGTGAAAGACTGGCAACTTAGCACCTGAAGAAAACGGCTATGGAGGTGGCGCAGTGGTTTGACGCAGTGGCTAGTGGAACTAACCTTTTTGCAACTGCCTGGGTTAGAAACTCAGTCTATTGCGGAACGTTCAACACAGTTGCCTTACAGGCTCCGATTTTATAGACACTCCTGTGTTGGCGTTGACGTCAATGCCACTGTAGGCGAAAAATTGCTGACATGTCTCTGGCAGATAAGAGATGGATAGCGGCATGACAGTGCTCCAGACGACAAGAGCAAACTACTGGTCATCGGGATGCACGAATGCACTTGAGCCAACGACATGGCTGAGAATACATGTTATGGCCAGATCGGGCTTCGCCTTTGAGATGGGAATGTGAGATTCGAACTGGAACTCTTCAGGATCCAGGTTTTGCGAGGTGGTACACGGTGCCTCAAGGCCACGCAGGGACTTTCACGCGGCGTGCTTAAAGTGGACCTCTAGTAAATATTGATTCGTCGCTTATATAATGAGTGGCGTACGACTGTATTCTAATGTGTATGTCTGGGACGAGGGAGGCACCAATTAAAATATGAAAAAGTTGGCGAGTTGCAAAGTGGATATACACAAACGAAAATCCGCATGGAAAGGCGGCAAGCAAGAGTCATAAACGCTCCTACCCTCAAACCCTTACAGGCAAAGCTTAAGTTTCCTCAAAATATTTTTGAGTACTTACTCACATGAGGTTTCACAGCCTACTCTGAAAAAATCAAGAATAGGGTTGCAGTATGGCCACTGCATTGAGACAAAAAAAAAGGTTTGGTTATGGTCTTCGCCCTAATGTTCGCTTCGATTTTGCGATGTGTAAAGCTCTATTTTCACAAGGATTTAGATTGTGCATTCCGGCCACAGGGAAGCCTTTTCGTGCTTTATAGTGTGACCTTTTAGTTGCCCAACTCTTGTTAGCAACCTTTCGCATATGTCTAGCAAGAAAGAGGCAGGTGTTCCAAAAAACCTAATCCCACTATTGTAGCCTGAAGTGCTGCATGTGAACAGACGCTCCATAAGAGGTGAAAATTAATTTATATTGGCTAAATGTACAACATTCGCTAGGTATGGTACAGCATCCAGGTTATCATTTACGAGAGCGCCTCAAATGAGGCCTTGTGCGGTATAGCAAATCCCTTCCCTGCACAATTATAGTGCAGCAGTTCGTGGCACTGTCTACAAAAACCTATGCTACTTAATATATAAGCAGAATTATGTTTGCTCTCGCTGATAGTTTATTAACGTGTCATGTTCCTAATCCTAATAATCTCAACGCCACATTTGCCTGTCGCTGATCTGTGTAAATTCGAGCATGTGGAGCCTTTTGTATTTTTTCTGCATATTAATAGGAAATCAATGCGCTATGTCTGGATTTCAGTCTCAATCTTCAAGGATCTAGATGTTAGCGGCGGTGTCGGTGGTGGTGGCGGCGGCGGCGGAGCGGGTCGAATCATCAGCTCTGGAATTGGGCACGGACTAGGAGAAGGAGGTTTGTATTGCTATTCGTTGCACCGGGTTATTTAATTGATGCTATGCAGAAATAAGAAAGGTGAGAACTAGACTTACAGGTATGTTACTGGCAGGAAAAAATATGTCGGATGTTTCACTGAAGTCATATGATTAGGCAAAAAGTTTCGGTACCTTTGCTAAGAAACCTGATGTGTGGAAAAAATGTTTGTGCCTAGCATACTATAAGCTTATGTTGCAGATGAGTACGTTAAGCGCTCAGAAGGATGGTTCAATTGATACGCGAACGTAACCAGCGAATTCTGACAGCCTTATTATATAAACGGCAGTGCCCAACAAGGCTACTATAGATCGCTAGGATCTTTGAATTTAATATAACCAAAAATGCACTCACAAGTAAAGTGTTGCAATATTGCGTATGTGCTTCGTTTTGCTTAGGTTTTACCTGTCAATCCAATGAGCTATCCATCCCACGTAAACAGGATCATTCTATTGAAATCAGCTCATAAAAGGCAAAACTAAGCAAAAACTTGTTGAAAAACAGCAGCAAGGAAATGTTGCCCTTAAACTTCAAACAACATTCACATCTTCGAATATTACATTATATACTTCACATTTTACAACCTTAGAAGACGTCTCACTTCTAAAGTTCATTGAACTTTTTCGGGGTGTCTAGAAACGATTATCATAAAAACAACCTCAAATGCAGATATTTAGAGCTGGAATAACTCTAGAATATTTAGAGCAAGGAATTGTGCTAACTCTGAGTTGCAATTACATTGTAGAGATGGAAAAGATAAACTTTATCGTACACTTCCCTCATTGGTGCCGCAGTGTTTTTCTAGAAGTCGAGAAAGTAATATCTAGGATATGCTCCATGGATTGCGTTCACCTGTTACTTCACGTAGGCGAGATTTGTGCTTTTCCCATGACGCGTTCTAAGAGTTAAACGCACCTACAAACGTTCAATGTTGCAGTGAGAAAAAGACTTTCCTTTCATATGTATGTGTGTGGGGGGGGGGGGGGGGGGAGAGTATCAACAATTCTAATCTCTTGGTAAGGGAGCTAGCCCGTAAGCAATCCTGCTTGCAGCTAGGTCTTGGACCTATTACAGGGTGCCTTCCTCCTACATTCTTTTTCCGATCACAGGCTAACCTTCTAATAAGTCTTGAAATTTGACTCCACTGTGGCTTTGAGACTCTTAATTGCATTATTCGCTCTCAAACTGCCCTTCACGCAAGCTGCGCTCTTGTCTTTTTTATGTCTGGTCTCCGAGGTAGAGTTCAATTTCTACAACAGACATGCAAATGTTCCTGTGTAGCCTGAAATGTACAAATTTAAGAACGCGGTTAGTGCTGTTTCTGCATTCAAACCAAGACAAGTCACACTATCGTTGCTTGAAGAGCTGTTAGAGAAGATAGGCAGTGTAAGTGGCCAAATATAATGACTGCTGGCTATATAAGAAACATCTGCTAGACGCGACGCAGAAAAGCACCACGATTATCGTTTATGAGAGAGCCTCGAATAAGCTTTTCCTGGGGCATAGCAAATTTTTTTAAAGCTTATATATAGCGGCAGCAGTTCGAGGCACTATCTTTATAATCCTATTCCACTTAAATTTAAAAGCGGAATTATAAGTTTCTAGCTAAATGTTTATTAAGTTGTTAATGTATATTCTCATTTTACGGCGCTTTTCACCTCCTTTTACTCGCCGATCAAGTAAAGTCGAACGTGTGGAGAATTATATATTTATTCTAGGCATAAAAGTTGCCAAAAATATGTTCTTTCTGGAATTCAGGCTCAATCATCAAGAAACCACGTGGCGGCGTTGTCGGCGTTGGCGGCGTTGGCGGTGGTGGAGCGGGTAAGAGGAACGGCTCAACAACTGGCAGCTTGATAGGCGATGATGGCATCCATTAACAGTATATGAAGAAGTACCATAAAGGAATTAAAACGTGAGAACTAAGCTTATAGGTTTGTTACTGGCTGGCAAACTTTAAATTGTTTTACTGCGGGCAAACCAGTCAGCTTATAACTTGGGGTACTCATGTGTGGCATTATTTTGTACCTGCGTCCTTGCTACAGATGAGTACGCGAAAGTACTCATTAGGATACGTTCATTGATATGGTGGTGCAACCAGCAATAGAGACATCAGAATCCCGTCTTTTCTCCTGGTTCTTGTCTCCCTCCTACGAGAGCCACCCTTATAAAATTAACAGTATGCATGGTAGAGCTGCAATTTCTCTTAAAGCCGGAATTTATTGTACCCATAAATGCATGCAAAACTATAGCACAGTCTGAATATTACGGTTGTCATCTGTTTTCCTCCGTTTTTACCTTTTAAGTCCATTGAATAGGTATCACAATAAAAAACAGCAAAGTACAAAAAACAGCTCATAAAATGCAAAACTAAGCAGGCAGTATAACGATAGTGTCTATAAATGATATAAGACTGTAGAACCATGCTTGAATGACACTACTGATTGCATGAAGAATTACGTTTTATTGACGTCAAAATGGCTCCGGTTCTAAAATTTGTTTAATACTTCTCAATTTGCAAAAGGGCGTAAAAATGACCTCAAACGCAGATGTCTGGAGATTTGAAAACACTGGGCATTGTTAGTGCGAATGTAACAACACTCAGTTTTTATGAAGCTGGAGACTGGAAGCACAAATTTCACATAACTCTTCCATAATAGGCATCGCTTACTTTGTTCTTTAGTCGTTAAAGCAGTCTAATATGTAAACAAGCGCCATGGGTCGTTTTGACTTGTTGCGGGACTTAGGCAAGACTTCTGCTCATTGCTATGTGTGCAATGCTTAGGATTCAAAGCGGAATTGCGGCTTTTCCAGCTAAATGTTTATTAAGGTGTTAAAATGTATTCTCATCTTACTGCACTCACCTCCTCGTGTTACTGTTGCTCCACTCTTGAGCATTGTAGATATTGCGACTCTCTACTCTGTTCTACTTTTTCATGCATATTTAAATGCGATAAATTCCGGTTTAAAAAAATTGCAGCTCTAACATGCATACAGCAGGCAGTGCATGCATGCACGCTGTAGTGCAAACAATAAAATTTTCTGTCAGCCGCGAACAGTGCAAGTCAGAAAAATATTCGGGGGTATTACGAGTTTACTACTCTACAATAAAATAATGTTGATTTTATTGAGCAATATTTATTTATTCATTTCACACAAACAAAGGCTTCCTCTGGGCTTGTGCATTCATCTCATTGTTAAAATGAAACGGAGTTCTAATTTTAAAAATAATTTAGAGAATCGGAAACATAAGTTCAAGAATATGTGATGATTTTCGCATATGAATCTGTTGCGGTGCACCTTAGAGCTGCTTGAGAAAAAATTGTTCTAATGAAATATAGTAGGAGTGAAGAGTGACGCCAGAAATATATTTACACAGCTTATTCTTTTACAGTGTTGTAAGCATCGCTTTCTCCGAACTGACTTTCGAGAGATGGTCCCAAGCAGAATACCTTGAGATCTGAAATTGACATCTGCATCAATCGTATAAAAACTGCAGTGTGCAAAGTGCTCGGCGGTCTCACACGAAAGTCTTTAACTCGTGCCACTGTTTCTTCTTACTTCAAGCGCAGGATAATGATAGCTCTACAGTTTTCATTACACGTCACTAGTTGCTCCAGGAGGGACGCAGATATTAGAGAACGAACTTACTTTCAGATTATTAAAGGGTTGGTCGCCAGTTGAGAGGTTCCCATATCTCATTAATAATTTGAAGCGAGAGCTGCGCTGTAAGCTGACGGCAGGCTTTTAAATTGAGCCCTATTACAGCGCACTCACTTTCAATAAGGGGATGTATAGTTGAAATGAAATAAAATATCGCCGGAGGAATTGAAATAGCACAATGAGCTAGCAATAATGATAATGACGTGGTGGTAGAAGCTCGTAGTGTGACTGCGCTTGATGCCGTGAATTTAACTGCGTGAGGCACTTGCTGGATTTTATAAAATTACAAGTACACATAGAAAATGCAACTTTTGTGTTATATTTGCCTTTCAGTCTCGCTGGGCAGTGGTGGTAGCGGTGTTAAGGGTGGCGGCAACAGTGGCGAAGGTGGCTTCCGGTTGATCAACGGTGGTCTGTATCAATTTAGTGCCTTTAGAGCGACTTAACAAATCATATGCAAAATAATTTAAAAAAAAAAAACTAAATTTCAGAGGACTGACGTGCTGTGGCTGCCAATCAGAAATGTTTTCCTACGTGCAAGAACATTAGAAATGGTACAAGGGAGGAAATGAGGGACCCTTTCTCCCCAGAGCCAAAGATTCCGTATTAATGCGTCACTACCACACTATTTCAAATAATAATCAGCCATGCTGGAGAGCGGAGCTACTGTTATTGACGCGGAAATACAGAAAAAGCACGAGCTGTCGAAGGGCTTCACTGTATCCGCAACTTCATTCCTTACGGTCGAAACCTACACCAGACTGCGCAATGAATTTGAAATATACCTATCAATGCAGCATAAAATCAAAATATTCTCTGAATGCTAGAAGAAAATGTCTGTTTCGTACTATTCCATTCTCGATAAGGAACAGTACAACGGCCTTCATATAAGCAGCACCAACCAGCTGGAAATTGCAGAAATTTTATGAGCCGTCACGTTCAGATTCAAAAGCACCCATTGTAAGCAGTCTATGACGGATCGGAACACTAATCGATTTTTCAGTCATGTTCAGATTCAAAAGCACCCATTGTAAGCAGTCTATGACGGATCGGAACACTAATCGATTTTTCAGTGCAGAGGTTGAAAAGCCTTAGCTACAAATTTATTCTAATAAGGGAGTAATTACTCATTGCATTCACCCAAGCGCAGCCATACGGCTACAAAGGAAAGCTATACAGCTTTCTCAGAAACTTCGTAGTTAAAAAAAATTCGTCTTGATCCGGGAATCGAACCCGGCACCACCGCCTTTCCGGGGCATTCGCTCTACCGACTGAGCTAACCAGGACGGTCAGCAGCGCAGACGGTAGGGCGAGAGCGAATTGATCTATAACTCGAAGTGGGAATGGTGTAATTACTCCCTTACTACAAATCTACTCCACCTTGGGGGATTCCCCTAAAATATTTGACCAACACCATTCCCACTTCGAGTTATAGATCAATTCGCTCTCACCCTACCGTCTGCTCTGCTGACCGTCCTGGTTAGCTCAATCGGTAGAGCGACTGCCCCGGAAAGGCGGTGGTGCCGGTTCGATTCCCGGATCAGGACGAATTTTTCTTTAACTACGAAGTTTCTGAGAAAGCTGTATAGCTTTCCTTTGTAGCCGTATGGCTGCGCTTGGGTGGATGCAATGAGTAATTACTCCCTTATTACAAATCTACTCCACTTTGGGGGATTCCCCTAAAATATTTGACCAACAAATTTATTCTCTTGTATAGTGGTTCGCACGTGCAGGGACTTTCGATGTGCTATTACCGAAGCATCTTTCATGCTGGTGTTACATGCGTGAGTATAAGCCTCATAATGCATCTCAATCGGGCACGTAGTAAGCAGTGATCAAGTCATACTATTTCATGATGTTATTGCGGGTGTACAGTCGTATACGAGTGCGACCAGAACTACTTGAGGGGTCTACGGCGCACACATGACAGTGAATTCTAGGTTTGCGAGCGTGGATGGGCTGGAATACAGCCCCCGCTTCCCATATTAGGTTATTTATTACTCTACGCTTGTGATAAAATTTCAAGAGCAGGCTACAATAGTCTAAAATGCGGGCCATGGATCTTAGGTGCCAGATGAGGCCACGCTGTTCACGCCGCCAAGATACCAGTTATAAAAGCCCTAAAATGCAGCACTTGTCCAAGACATAAGCATTTGCTATTTCTCATCCAACTATCATTTAGGCCATATATGATAATATTTAGATCCAAAAAGTACCGTTTAAAAAGCCGCAATACGTGTATGGTGGTTAAACAAGATACGGAGTTACTGTATTGTTGAGAGAACTGAATTACGTGACATGTTTTGCCTTATTTCTAAATGTAAAGCTAATTAGGCACAGATGACGAAGTGAGGTCTATTGCACTTACAGTAATCTGTGTTGACCACCTGCATAGAGCTTGCAGTGCTTATGGCATTGATCTCTTCAAGTTATCTACAGTCGTAAATGTGGTCAAGTCCCCTGTCCATTTCCCTCCTCAGGCTCTGGACGGGCTGGCATCGTAAACATTCGTGGCGGTGGAGGTGTCGGAGGGAAACAAGGTGGCGTAAGTGTCGGAGGAAAGGAGTATGGCGAGGGAGGTGAAAGCAGTGGTACCTCAACGAGGACAGGCAGTACGTATAAAGAACTGAGCGTTTCATTCACTCCACAATAGGGCCTCATTCCCCTAAAAAAACAGCATAATAATTTCCTGAATATTGTCTGCAGTACTTCTTACCAGAATATATAAATAACGGGAAGCAATCGTTTTTATGAATTTCATTAACCATGCTAGTCGAGAGGCCATCATTACACAAATAACGCTCATTATAATGTCATCAGCTTTTGTCTTTTCCTGTGCTGCTACAACGGTAGCACTACTCACTACATTGCCCGAGGGCATGTGGGTATGGGGGAACTCAGATAAAAAGCGAGAAGAGCCTAGCGCACTTGAAAATTCACTTTTTTTTTAACGTTGTTTCTTACCACAGGGCATAAAGAAATGTGTAAAAAGAAAATTAAAAGGGGTCGTTGCTTTAATTGAAAGTAGTACATGCATACAAAAGAAAGACAGACTGCACGCACGTGAGTGGAGGTAAGAAAGAGCTAGATAGGTTGAAAACAGATATCGTATTCCGCGTTTCTTGTAACATCACGGCAGTGACTTCGTGGTAAATCAGTGCTTTATTTTTAGCAAATAGACACCGTTCCTGTGGGCAACCAAGTTACGATTTGTATCACATACGGAAGTTAGCTGTCAATTCGTTGTCACTAGGAATATTTTACATTTTCATTGCTGTTAGCACTACCTTGCACAACATTGTGCCAGAGCCTTTGATAATCTTCGAGATTTTTGTTTTGAAGACTAAAGAAAACAAATCTTGGTTTCTTCAATATATTCTGAGGGGTACGGGGATCGAACCACGCACCTCCACCAAATGTTACGGGGTTGCAAGCCGGTGAACACAGGAGAAAGAGAACTGAGGGACGATATTCGATGATCATGAGATGACGTTTAATGAATCGCGGTGGGCCTAGCGCGAGCGCTCGTGCCCGCGACACTGCCTGCTTCTTCTTCGTCCGTAACAATATTACATCTTGACGTGGTGCAGAAATGTTGGCTGGTGTAATTTAAAAATCTGAAGCACTTCCATTTAATTTCGTTAATTGGGCTGAACGCACATTGTGAGCCAAGTAAGGCATACATTATGCAGCGAAGATTGAGTTCGTGATAAAGAAATATAATATATTGAGCCTCATTTTTATCCTCACAGATCGTATTGAATTTTATAAAAACTGCGAACAAGCGTGCTGCAGCTGCCTAGACTCTGCAACGAAATTGTTCACGTTCAGAGTGAAGAAAAACTGCTATTGACGTATAAAAAAAATACAGACACGAAATACGCTAGCACTACGCACTCCTGCTGAAATAGTCTGACTTTTCTGGTTGGTGTATGGGTTGATTTTTTATTACTACCTGTATACATTTTATTTCACCCTAAGTTATGTAATAGTTGCAGACGTAAATATCTAAATATGTGTATTCTCCGTTTCTCCGCTTCTGCATTCCAATTCCCGTCTGGAGAAAACCAAAGGTTGTTTAATTCTTTTTGTCTTCATCTTGACGTCTTCTGACACTCGCTTTCTTCGTTTCTATTCAGTTTTATTTTAAACAGTATTTTACTACTTCTAACTTCCACTTTCTAGCCTAAATATTCTATTTACTTCACTTTTGCTTTTTCTCCTGTTCCATGCTGTCTGCGTCTCTTACGGTTCTTTGTCCGTTTATTATTTATATTTCATCATTAAAGCTTTATATTTATTCTGGCTGTGCCGCGTTCAATTGTATTTTTTTATTATATTACACTGTATTTCTAGCTTGTGTTTTGGTTCGAATTCAATTTCAGCAGGTTAGTTGCAAATACTCCTGTGTAGCCTCAAAAATTGGGATTTCAGAATGCAGGTAATATTTCTTCTGCACTGAATATAAAACAATTCTCGTTATCATTAGTTGAAGAGCTGTACAATAAGAGAGGAAGGTAACAGACCAAAAATAGTTGATTTGGATATATGTGGAACAACCGCTATACGGGGAACATTACCATGGCTGTCGTTTACGAACGTGCTTCAAATAAGCTCTTCTTCAGGAATATCGAACTCGTGCAATGCATACAGATAGCGGGACAGGTCAATGCGCTACCTATAATATACATATCCCGCTGGAATATAAAAGTGGAATCATGACTGTTCCAGCTGTCAGTTTATTAGGATGTAAAAGTAGACTTCCCCTTCATGGATCACTGCCTTGTCGTGACTGAGGGGCTTGCGAAACTCGATGAAGTCGTGAGCTCTGCTGTGTAGGGCCACCCAAGATAGACAGGTCACGGCAGAGAGTTCTGACAAAATGTGATTCACTGGAGAAGGTAATGGCAACCCACTCCAGTATTTCTTGCCAAGAAAACCCTATGACCAGTCACAATAGCAGTAATGATATGGCGCCGGAAGATGAGACCCCCAGGTTAGAAGGCGTCCCACATGTTACTGGGGATGAGCAAAGGGCGATTCCTAGTAGCTCCAGGACGAATGAAGCGGCTGGGCTAAACCCAAAAGGACGCTCAGTTGTGGATGTGCCGGGAAGTGACTGGAAAGTCCGATGTTGCAAGGAGATATATCACATAGCAACATGGAATGTAAGATCTATGATGCAAGGTAAACTGGATGTCGTCAAGCGAGAAATGGACAGATTGAACATTGATATCTTGGGTATCAGCGAGCTCAAGTGGACCGGAATGGGAGAATTTAATTCCGGCGACCTTTACGTCTTTTGTGGGCACGAATCCAGGAGAAGGAATGGGGTCGCTCTCATAGTAATCAGAAGAATGGGCAAAGCAGAGCTAGGGTACAACCCCAAAAACAACCGAATGATTTCACTTCGAATCCAAGGTCACCCTTTCAACATAACAGTTATCCAAGTCTATGCACCGACCACTACTGCTGAAGAAGCTGATGTTGAGAGATTTTGTGCGGACCTACAATGCCTTTTAGACCGCACCCCATCATCAGACGTCGTTTTTCTCATAGGAGACTGGAATGCTAAGGTTGGGAGTGAAGAAATATCCGGAAATATAGGCAAGTTCGGTCTAGGCGAGCCAAATGAAGCTGGGCAGAGGCTAGTAGAGTTTTGTCAAGAAAATAATCTGACCATAGCGAATACTCATTTTCAACAGCACAAGAGGCGCCTGTACACATGGACTTCACAGGACGGTCTGTACAGGAATCAGATTGATTATATTCTTTGCCGGCAGAGATGGAGAAGCGTTATACAAGCAGTAAAACCAAGGCCTGAGGCCGATTGTGGCACCGATCATCAGCTTCGTGTTGCCAAATTTAAGCTTCGATTGAGGAAAATGCAGAAAACTAGAAGGCCTTTCAGGTATGATCTGGATCAAATTCCATCAGAATATGCTCTTGAAGTGAGGAATCGATTTCAAGAATTAGATCTAGGAGACAGAGAGCCTGAAGAGATGTGGACTGATGTGCGTGATATAATACAAGAAGTTGCTACTAAGGCAGTTCCAAAGCGAACGAAATGCAAGAAAGCAAACTGGTTATCTGAAGAGTCCTTGCAAATAGTTGAGGAAAGGAGGATGGGAAAAGTTATGGGGGAAAGAGAAAGATACAAGGTTCTCAATGTGAATTTTCAGAAAATAGCAAGGAGAGATAAGAATGCCTTCCTGAACATACAGTGCCAAGCAGTTGAGGACAACAGCCAATTAAGCAACACAAGAGCTCTGTATAAAACAATCAAAGATATCAAAGGAAGCTTCTGTGCTAAGCTGGGCGTGACAAAAGAGAAACGAGGCAAAGACCTCACTGAAACCTCAGAGATAAAGATGAGGTGGCAGGAATACACAGAAGAACTGTACAAGATGCGCCCGGATGTGCAAACCCAACAAACGACGGGTGGGATTACTGATCTCGAGCCGGGAATCCTGAAGAGAGAAGTTGAATGGGCCTTAGCCAGCCTTGCTGAGAACAAATCTAGCGAAACTGATGACATTCCAGCTGAGTTGCTTCAAAACCTCAACCATGACGACGCTGTTAACGTTCTGTATACATTATGTCCGCAAATTTGGACAACCCTTCAGTGGCCACAGGATTGGAGGAGGTCAGTTTACATCCCTATTCCAAAGAAAAGCAGTGCCAAAGATTGTTCCAACTACCGCACGATCGCGCTTATTTCGCACGCTAGCAAGGTGATGTTGGAAATCCTCCCAGGTAGACTGCAGCAGTATGTGGATCTGGAGCTTCCGGACGTGCAAGCTGATTTTCGCAAGGGCACAGGAACTAGAGACCAGATTTCCAACCTTCGCTGGATCATAGAAAAAGCAAGAGTTCCAAAAACCCATCTACTTCTACTTTATTGATTATGCGAAAGCGTTTGACTGCGTAGATCACAGCAGATTGTGGCAAGCTCTCCAAGAGAAGGGAGTTCCAAATCACCTCATCTCCTATCTCCTCCTCCTCAGGAACCTGTATGAAGGACAAGAGGCCACAGTCAGAACTAGGCATGGTCTTACTGATTGTTTTCCGATTGAGAAAGGAGTGAGACGAGGCTGCATACTGTCCCCCTGCCTATTTAACCTATATGCAGAGTGCATCATGATGAAGGCCGGTCTGGACGAGTCTTCAGCTGGAGTGAAGATTGCTGGGAAACGTATCAACCACCTTAGATATGCGGATGACACCACTTTAATGGCAGAAAGTGAAGTGGAACTCAAGAGACCTCTGATGCGCGTACAAGAAGAGAGTGAGAAGTTTGGGCTTAAACTGAACAATAAAAATACAAAGATCATGGAGTCTTGCCCCATCCAGTCCTGGTGCATCAAGGGAAAAGAAGTGGAATCTGTGAGATATTTTCTCTTCTTGGGCTCCAAGATAACCCCGGAAGGAGACTGCAGCCATGAAATTATTAGACGCCTACGTCTGGGAAAGAGAGCCATGGCTAGCCTTGACCGCCTAGTAAAGAGCAGAGACATTAGTCCGCCAACCAAGATCCGTATAACTCGTGCTATGGTATTTACAGTTGTGATGTATGGATGCGAGAGTTGGACTGTGAAGAAGGCTGACCGCCGAAGAATTGACGCGTTTGAATTGTGGCGCTGGCGAAGACTCTTGAGAGTTCCTTGAACTGTCAGAAGATCAAATCAGTCGATATTGTCGACCATAAACCCTGACTGCTCATTGGAGGGTCAAATTCTAAAGTTAAAGGTCAGCTACTTTGGTCATCTGATGAGAAGAGAGGAGTCGCTGGAGAAAGATTTGATATTGGGAAAGGTTGAGGGTCACCGGAGAAGGGGTCGGCAGCGAACGCGATGGTTAGATGGCATGCGCTAGGCGCTGCAGATGAAGTTATGTGATGTTAGGAAGATAGTGAGAGACCGGAAAACGTGGCGTGATATGGTCCATAGGGTCACGATTCACGAATATTCAGACACGACTGAACGATTTAACTGAACTGAAAAGTAGACTTCCCATCTTACTAAGCTCACCATCTCATTTACCCTTCGCCCATCAAAGTAAAGTCGAGCATGTGGAGCCTATTGCATTATTTCTACGCATAAGGAGAGCAAACAATGTGTTATGTCTGGATTTCAGGCTCACTCCTCAAGGGACTAAGTAGCAGCGGCGAAGGCGGCGGTGGCGGCGGCGGAGCGCGTCTACACATCAGCTCGAGAATCGGTGGCTTGCTAGGAGGAGGTTTGTATCAATAAACGGTATACTAAGTTATTTGAGAAGCGGTAGATAGAAATTATAATTGTGAGTGTGAGGAATAGCCTTGAAGGCTTCCTAATGGCAGGCACAACTTTAGGTAATTTCACAACGGGCAGACGAGCCAGCGGAGGAATTGCAGTAATATCTTTGTGAACCCTGATGCTTTGGATTAGTTTTGTCTCTGCCGTGCTTACAGCTTTACGTTTCTGCAGTAGATAAGTATGAGAAATCTGTCATCATGATACATCAGGTGCAACCGACACAATTGAAGACTCCGGCATCCCGCCTTTCTTCCTTGTACTTCACCTCCTCCTCCGGGAAGCATGGTTAAGAATTTGGTGGTATCCATGGTACAGCTACAATTCTACTGGCAGGCGGAATCTATTTTTGCTAAAATGCATACAAAAGTAGAAAAGAGTTTCAATAGTCAGCCTGTCATCTGTATTTCTCAGATTTTACCTATTCAGCCAAACAAATAGGCACCACAAAGGAGAACATTGAAGTACCTAATCAGTCCTCAAATGCTAAACAAAACAGGAATAGCAAAAAAACAGACGTAGGTCGATATTGCAACCAAATTTTATGAGACTGGAGAACCATTCTTGGGTTGAAGTTAAGGAAATTAGATAAAGTACTGCATTTTCAATAACATTCGCAGACTTCAATGTGGTCAGGCTTATGAAAGGTATTGAATATTTCTCAATGTGCAAACGGGATCGCTTTGAAAATACCCTCAAATGCAGATGTTAGGAGGTTTAATAACACTAGGACTTGTTTGTGCAATTGTAGCAACAATCAGTTTCCATTAAACTGAAGTCGGGAAGCATAAATCTCACAGGGCTATTTCCTGGTAGCCCCCGTGTGCTTTTTCTTGGACTCAAAATGCGCCCTAAGATCGTGTTGCGGGACTTAGGCGGAACATTTGCTGATTACCACGAAGGCACTGTGTAGGGTTCAAATGTATCTACAAACTACCAAGCTGCCATGAAAAAATAACTCTTTCTTAGAAGTGTGAACAATACAGATCACAAAATGTTTTGAGATATGATGAGTGTACTTATTTACAGGATAGTTAAGCGGGCTAGTTGGTGATACACCATCCAAAAAAACAGCGCGAACAAACAGGGACGACAGGAAGAAACCACAGGAAAAAGCGCTGACTCTCAACTGAAGTTTAATCGCAGGAAACACGTTTATATAAGGAACAGAGACAATAAAACACCAAAACCAGAACTCACGTGTTACTATGTGATATCCAGATATGCAACCTCACAGTCACGCAAGAGCAGGGAAGGCTTGCTGACACACAATCTTTCTTTCTTATATTATAAACTATTTTATAAACTACCCCTTTGGAGCACAGCATAAATCTTTTATCGTGTTTAACAGCAAAAGATGCTGCATATTTATTAGGATTGCGGGACTTATTTTCTACCACTGAACAAATTTTATTGAGCTTATTAGGGGCAGAAAAAACTTCAACTTCATACCTATGGGCCACATTTTTAAGACCATGAGAAATGCGATGTACATAGGGAAGGACTGCGAACTGTCTCCGTTTCTGTTCTTTCTGTGCAGTAATGCCGTCTGTTTAAGCTTTTTAATTATTTGATTGCAACCCAAAGTTTTAAGCGCAGCTGGATAACCTGCTTCCTTGAGTCTCTTAGCCTGGTTATCGAAACTTTGTTTCATAGCATGGTGACAGGATTTTGACAACGCAGAAAAAAATGATGAAACAACAATTCCACATTTCCCTACCTTAAAATGATGCGATTTATAGTTCAGCAGTGGTTTATTGGCCCGTGGTGCGTACTTCCAACACATGTGCCCCGTCCCTTCAGTCAAACACAAATCTAAGAATTGTATCTTGTTATCAACCGTTATCTCAGTGGTGAACAGCAAACCCCATGAATTAGATTTGAATACTTCCAACACTGGAGAAATGTGCCTAGCAAAATCTGTTTTTTCAATGAGAATCAAAAAATCATCGACGTATTTGAAAATTCGGGACGGCGTACGAACCAAATCTTTCTGGATACCTCGATCCACGGATGACAAAAAAATTTCTCTAAGCGCAGACGCTACTCTAGACCCAATACAAACGCCCACTTTCTGGGTATAGAGTGTGCCTTCCCATTCAACAAAGGTAGAGTTTATATAAAAGGCAACAGCTCAAGGAACCCAGACACTGAAATACCGCAAACACTTATGAATTGTCCCTCATCATTGTCCGAAGTGAGGCAATCAAAAACAGCAGTCATCATTTCCTTGTGCGGAAGAGCGTAGAACAAATCTACCACGTCTATGCTGAAAGCTGAGCATGAACCTGGATTTTGCTCCGGTAAAAATTTAACGACACACTCAGAGTTTGGTACCTTAAAAGTATCATTAATAGATAAAGCTGCCAAATGTTTCTGTAAATAGCCAGGTATTTCATGTTGCCAGGTACTCTTCTCCGTCACAATGGCCCTAAATGGTAATCCCGTTTTATGTGTCTTAGCAGAGAAGAAAACCTAGAAACAGTTGCTTTTTCCTTGATTAAACTGCCTTTAAGTCGCTCCAGATTCAATTGTTCAAGCAGTTGCACAGCCCTGCTTTTTACCTTCTGTAACTTAGCCGAGACCGGCTGAATGTTCTTCTCGATGGCTACTACCACTTTATCCGAAAACAACGATTCAGGTAAACCTACAAAACAGCCTTTTTATCCACAGTTACCAGTCAAGTTATTCGAGACAAGGAAGTTGATCAGTGACCCGAATCCCTTCCGTTTGTATTGGGTCTAGAGTAGCGCCTGCGCTTAGTGAATTGCTTTTGTCATTCGTGGATCGAGGTATCCAGAAAGATTTGGTTCGCACACCGTCCCAAATTTTCAGATACGTCGATGATTTTTTGATTCTCATTGAAAAAACGGATTTTGATAGGCACATGTCTCCAGTGTTAGAAGTATTCAAATCTAATTCATGGGGTTTGCAGTTCACCACTGAGATACCGGTTGATAACAAGATACAATTCTTAGATTTGTGTTTGACTGAAGGGAAGGGGCACATGTGTTGGAAGTACGCACCACGGGCGAATAAACCACTGCTGAACTATAAATCGCATCATTCTAGGGTAGTGAAATGTGGAATTGTTGTTTCATTATTGTCTTCCGCGTTGTCAAAATCCTGTCACCATGCTATAAAACAAAGTTTCGATAACCAGGCTAAGAGACTTAGGGAAGCAGATTATCCAGCTGAGCTTATATCTTTGGGTTGCAATAAAATAATTAAAAAGCTTAAACCGCCGGCATTGCTGCCGTCTTCACAGAAAGAACAGAAACGGAGACAGTTCGCAGTCCTTCCCTATGTACATCGCCTTTCTCATGGTCTTAAAAATGTGGCCCATAGGTATGAAGTTGATGTTGTTTTTTCTGCCCCTAATAAGGTCAATAAAATTTGTTCAGTGGTAGAAAATAAATCCCGCAATCCTAATAAATCTGTAGCATATTGGGCTGTTAAACACGATAAAAGATTTGTGCCATGCTCCAAAGGGGTAGTTTATAAAATACCCCTGTCCTGTGGTCAGATATACATTGGGCAAACGGGACTATGTATTAACACACGACTCAGAGAACATCTCAACTCATTAGAATCTGATCGCTCCACTAATCTAGTTGATCGTTGCCGTGAGTGTCAATCCTGTTTTCCGTCCTTGCATTTTACTGACATTTTGTACAATCACCCCGACCAGTTGACCAGGGAAATCATCGAGGTGTATAATATGGCTAAGAAAGAAAGACTGTGTCAGCAAAACTACCCTGCTCCTGCGTGACTGTGAGGTTGCATATCTGGATATCACATGGTAACACGCGAGTTCTGGTTTTGGTGTTTTATTGTTTCTGTTTCTTATATAAACGTGTTTCCTGCGATTAAACTTCAGTTGAGAGTCAGGGCTTGTTCCTGTGGTTTCTTCCTTTCGTCCCCGTTTGTTCGCGCTGTTTTTTGGATGATACTTATTTACAATAACAATATTTTATGTTGATCGTTGTTGAACAATACTTACTTATTCCACTGAAACAAATGGTTCTTCTGGGCTAATACGTTCATGTTAGTGGTAGAAAAAAATGCTGTTCCACTTTTTAAAAATTAATTAGAGAATTGGAAACAGAAGCCTCAGTTTATTTAGCGCTGTTCGTAAATGAATCGGTTGCGGCACAGATTAACGCTATCTGGAAGAAATTGTTCTACTCAAATATGGAAGCAGGAAACAGGAACTCCTTATGTATATTTGCACGCCTTCTTGTTTGACAATAGGTCTAACCTTCATTTACTCTGATTGAATGTTTGAAAGAAGGGCCCAAGTAGACTACCTTGATATTTTAAATTACGCCTGCATCAGTCATGTAAAGGCTGTAGTGCGCAAACAGTTCGGCGGTCTGATCCTTCATGATGTACCGCAGTTACTCTTTACTTCTGGCGCAGGAGATAATTAGTCTACACAGTCCTTAATGCGCGTCCCTAGGTTAACGAGGAATGACGCAGATATTTCAGAATGAAACTTTCTTTAGGATTGCTTACAGCATGTGTTAGCAGTTGAGACATTCCCAGATCTGCGTAATAATCATAAACGAACGCGGCGGGGTAGCTTGACTGAGTGGGCGTACTTTGCGACCTATTCAGGTCATTGGCCTTTACTACGGCGATGTATGTTCGAGCTAAAACTAAATATATATGCAGCAGAAAAGGAGATAAGTCTGTGAGCTACCAGTAAGTGGGAATGTGTGATGGCAAAATGCCTCCAACGATGATCTCGCTTGAGGCTGTGCATTCAATTGCATATGACGCTTTCCGTATTTTTTTTTTTTTTTTAATTTCAAATTTGTGTGGAAGATGCCCATTCTGCGCAATGAATGCATTTAAGGCTCGATGGGCAGTGGTGGCAATAGCGACGGAAGGGCAGAAGCACGGATGGTGAATGCGGCGGTAGCTTTCTATTGATCAGCGGTGATTTGTAAAATTTTATTGTCTGTAGAGTGACTTATACCGTACTATTGATAAGAAACGCAAAAAAAAAAACATAAACTGCCGTTTCATCTGATAGACATGCTGTGGCTGGCAGCCGCAACTAGAAACATTTACCTGTGTTCAAGAGCTTGCAATACTACAGCGAGGAAATGTGATGTGCTTTTATCTAAGAGAGAGAACTTTTTCTCTTAGACAAAAAGCAGATGATTTAGGAGGCGTTTAGGATTTGCTGACAGGTTACTCTGTGCAGGAAAGGGGATGAGGAGAGAAAGGCAGAATAAGAGAGGTTGTTGAAACCAACAAAAAAAGAAGTTAAAGTATACAGCCATGAATGCGACCATTAACTGTGTACTGAGGTGCATCGTCGATTAATGTTAAGCAATGGAGGGATGAGATGCCTAGTCCTACAATGTTCACAGGATAAGAATGGGCTGACGCTGACCTGCAAGTGAACAAAGCTCATAGCGTAAACATGCTTGAGTGTGACATGAAACGTAAGACTAAAGCTTGTGAGTAATCTGATGTCTTTAAAATATATTACCAGAAAGGTAAATGATTTTCTCTGTTACCTAGGGCAGGCTAAGACTCTAAAATACTGTCCAATGTTACAGACACTGGGGACAGCTTCTCCATGCAGTGTTAATAGTAAGCCCATTCGTCAGTACACGCAGCTTACTCAAGCAAGATATGTTCTACAGTTTCGATCGCGCCATAGTTGTCACAATACGGACTGCTCGTCTGACCGAAACGCTATCGCAAGCTGCTTGTAAATGCAGACTTCAAGCGAAGTCCTTAATATAGAGTTTCCAGATAGCGAGGAAACCTTGGAGGGAGTCTCGATCTTAGATGTGGGTCTACTGAATGAAGAAATTGGTATTGATGTGCTGGCAAGCTCCAAGTCCTATATTTTTCTGCAGAAGGAAATCTTTTAGCTACTTGGGATGCATAAGGTCTTGTGCTGAAGGCCAGAATATATCACTAAGGTTGGTGACCGTTATTAGCCGCTTCAACTGCTTTTTGACGGGCTAGAATGCCTCAGTGAGCTAGTATCTACTGAAATGGTATGTAGTGGCATGCAGCAAGATGCAAATGATGTAAATATCCAATGTAAAAAAAACGAGTTGCTGAGTAGTTTTCTTGAATAGATTGGAGAGGATTTGCAAAGATGCCTTAGAGCCGGTGAAGATAACCCATCGACCAGGGGTTCGGCTCAGGAGGTAGGAAACCCTTCTTTAATGCAGTGAAACTTGGCTTTTGTAGATGAATTCTTCGGCTGCAACCGGTAAGAAATGACATGGCGTGTTGAGGGCTCATAAAAGCTGCGGGAAGAAGTTTATTGAGTAGTTGAACCGTTGGTGGATATGTGGGTGTGCTGCATATAACCATCGGCTAAATAGGCGAGAGAGAGAGAGAGTTCAAGATGCCGTATAATTGTGTCTCTACCCGATTACTTCATCATAATAATATACCATGCTGGAGAGCGGAGCTAAAGGAAGAGAGGGGGAACGCTTAGTAGGTAAGAGAAACATCAAAGGTGGAAATACAGCCTAAGAAAAAACACGCACAAGGACCCAGCCTGGCGTCCTGTTGTCTTCCATGTGCGTCTTTCCCTGTTAGGCTGTAGTTCCACCTTTGATATGTACCAACTAGCTCGGATCCAGATCGTCCTGCAGGAGAAACAGTTATGATGGGTTTTGGGAACATCGCGAAGGGGGTGCGCAGCGAGGTTTGCGGAGCTTCTCCCAAGCGCGCACCCCTAGAAAAGTCGAGCACCAGGAGGGGGACGCTTGTGTCTATTTTTACCGGTGGGTGTCCGGCGGTGGGTTTCAACTAACCCCCTCCCGCAGCGGAGACGGGCCGTCGTATTCGAATTTCAAATCACCTATTTTCATCAATTTTACGGTGGAATGGAATATGAATGCGTTTTTAAATTAATTAGATGTTTTTTGGACTGCCTTAGGTATCTATATACATATTTTCAAGTAAAGCGGTTAGTTCACGTAGAGGCATCCGATGTATTTCAGCAGCATCTTTCAGCGCTGGCGTTGCATGCGCGAGTCTATGCCCTACAATGTGTCCCCACCAGCCACGTGATCAGCAGTGATCACGTAATTCTATTATATGATGTTATTGCGGGTGTAAAGCCGTACGAGTGCGACCGACACCACCGGCGTGGTTATCGCCAACATTGCTAGAACATTTGTGAGCGCTGCTCAAGTGACAGTGAAGTCTGCCCGAGCGAGCGTGAATGCGCTCGAACGCTGTCCGCGCTCCTAATAATATATGGCTACTTGACGTTTGAGATCGGCTGAAGCACGGCTATCCTTTTTAGTTTGGCCATGTCGATATAACGAGAAGAGCAGGTTAGAAGAGTCTAAAATGCGAGTCATGGTTCTCAAGGGATGCCACATGAGGCCGTGCAGTTCGCGCCGGTAAAACGCCAATTATTAAAGCCTGCAAATGCGGGGCTGGTGAGGAGCAATAAGAGAGCATAATCTTAAAATGTTTTTTTTTTCGCGTTTTGTTTTGCTTCAGTAACTACCAGCACGTAAACATTTGCTATTTCTTATCCAACTATTATGTAAGCCAGATATGAGAGTCTTGATTCAAATCGTACCGCTTGAAAACCCGCGATATACGTGTAAAATGGTTAAACTAGATGCTGGTTACTGTGACATTGAGAGAACTTGATTGTGTGACCGGTTTAGCTATGTGCATAAATGGAAGGCAAATTGGGCACATTGTACGAAGCACACTTGCCATAATGTGTGCTGACCACCTGCATAGAGCTTGCAGAGCTTACTGCATTCATCTTCAAGCTATCTATAATCTCGAATCTGGCGAAGTACCATTTGCAATCAATTGAGATTACCATGCGTTTCCCACCTCAGGTTCTAGGAGTGGTCTTATCGGAAAACTTGTCGGCGGCGGAGGGAAAGAAGGTGGCGAGGGAGGTGGAAGCGGTTTTACGTCAAGGAGGACAGGCGGTACGTATAAGGAATTGAGTTTTTATGCCCTCCGTAGGATCGCATTCAACTGAGAAACAGCAAAATAATTTGCTTCTTAGTTTTCAGCAAAATATAAAAATACTGAGAAGAAACCGTATTTATGAATTTCATTCGGCCTCCTAATTGAGAGGTCGTTATTACCAAAAGAACTCTCATTATAGTGACATCAGCTTTTGGTTGTTACTGCACTTCCACAGTGGTAGCATAGCTCATTACATTTCACGAGGACCTGCGGGTATGAGGGACCTCCCATGTTTAGCTGCCTTTCTCAACTTCAAGGACTCCCCGATAAGAGGCGAGTAGTGTCTAGAGCACTCGAAAACTTGCTTTAAATTCTTGCAGTAATTGAACGCAGTTACTTCCATTAAAAAAAGACAATGCCCTTGAGCTCAAGTAAGAAACAGCTGGAGTAGCTTAAAAGAAAGATTTCGTATTCCGAGTTTTTCATGCCATCGCGGCAGAGACTTTGTGGTAAATGAGTGCTTTATTTTTAGCAAATAGCCACTCTTCCTGCTTGCAACTAAGCTAAGCTATTTACCTCATGCTGAACTTGGCTGAAAGTCCACGGTCACTAGGAATCTACAATTTTAATTGTTGTTAATCCTACCCTGACAAAATTCTGCCAGTGCCTTCCATGAACTTTTAGATTTTTTTTTAAAGACTACAGAAAACGCGTTTTCTTCATCATATATTATACGTATATTATATATTATATATATATATATATATATATATATATATATATATATATATATATATATATATATCGGGCTCTTTTTAAGTTGGAGCTTTTACAGGCAGTTCCTACCAACAGCTCCCTCCATCTCTTTGAGGAAAAATAACCTGCTTATTATTATTAACATTGCTATTATTTATGGGCAGATGAGTTTCGCCGCTTCCGATGTTTTTTTTTTTTTTTTTCTTGAAACGCTTATACAAGTGGGACCGTGACTCTTATTTTGAGTCTTCAGAAAGGAATCCTCTTAGTAAGTTCAGGCGATACGTTCGGAATCGTTCCAATAATTCCGTTTCACGTATTAACTTAGCTGACTCTCAGGGGCCAGTAATTCGGAATGTTGCCGATGGTTGTGCTCAACACATTTCCTCTGTGTACAAATCTCCACATTGCGATCACCGCTGATTTCGTTTTTTTTTTTTTTTTTTTTTTTTTTTTTAATGAGAAGTAGATAACTGCGAGTCCTTAGTGTCAAAGGCCATCTTTGCCTCCTGCACCTGTTGGCCTTCAAGCCGCCATAATAAACGCCTTCACTAGTGTCTTTGTACCAATATTAACCGCTATACATAACTGTTCGAAAAAGTGTGCCTTTCCTGGCGCGTGCAAATGGCACGTGTGCTTCCTGTCTTTAAGTGAAGAAATAAATCCGAAGTTTCCAATTACTGTCCGATTTCTCTTCTATGTACAACCTCTAAACTTGTTTAACTAGCTTTGTACAACGTACCTTCCTTCTATCTTAAACATGTCACCATACCCAATAAACATGGCTTCATATCGGGTCGCTCTACTTCAACCAACCTAGTCACGTTTATGACGTATGCCTCAGCAACAGTCCTTCATAGAGGTCAGGTTTACACTGTCTACTGGCGTTTGAGCACAGCGTTCGACGTTGCTACTGACTGATCACTTCACGGAAAGCTTCTACTCTCCGGCATGAAAGGCTCAATCGTAGCCCTCCTACGTAGCTATCTCCCCGATCGTTTCTGCTTTGTCAGTGCCAATGAAGAGATCTTATTTATTTATACTGAAACAAGTGGAGTTCCTCAAGGTTATGGAATAGGCCCGCTTCTCTTCTGATTTTTCATTAATTACGTTTCCTCTGTGATCAAGAACTCCTCATTTCTCCTTTATGGTGATGATATAAAAATATTCAAGGTAAATAATTCTTTTCAAGATTGCTTCTCATTGCATTAAGACATATGTGCTTTCTCTGATTGGTGCGCGAAGTGTGGGCTTACTCTGAATTCTTCCAAAGCTAGGGTTGCCTCATTTACTCGAAAAACGCAGCTTTCTCTCCTCTTATTTTGTGAACTCTGTGCTTTTTGGGAAGGTTGATGGATTTAAAGAATACGGAGTACTTTTTGACCGTTCCCCCTGCTTCTCCTCTTGAACTAAACGCATTGGTCGGCGGGCTATGCGCACACTCGGTTTCATCTGCAGGCTTTCGAGAGAGCTCTATGCCTCACTTCCGTTTTTAAAACTGTACCTGCCCATATGATGCCGCTTTTGGAGTAGGCGTCTGATGTTTGAAATGGCACTTGCAAATCGAACTGTGACACAGAGTACACCAAATGTTTAAAAGGATATTTCAATACCGCTTTCCTTGCACAACTTCCTGCTCTCGTTCACACGTAGTATCTCACCTGCATCTTCCTTCTCTTAACTGTCACCGTGTCAGGGCAGATGTAATTTTCTTATACAAGTTTCTTCATGGCCACATTCGTTGCCCTCAGCTCATAGAGTTCATCCTACTGCGCGTTCTGCGAAAGAGTATGGGAAAATTCAGGCCGTTTCAAGTTTCTCTGCTTCTGGATTCGTACTCTTCTCAGGACAGAATATAGAGGCTGTTTAATTTTGTTTTGGTCCTCACCTTGACATCTTCCTTAACTCGCTCTCTTCGACTATATCGAGGTTCCTAGCGTTGTATTCTAAACGATATTTTATCACATATAACTTCCACTTTCTAGCTTATATATTGTATTTACTCCACTTTTGCTTTGTCTCCTGTTTAATGTTGTCTGTATCCTTATATCTTTTTATCCATTTCTTATTTATATTCTAACTTTAAAACTTAATATTTTAATATGAGTGTACCGGGTTCAATTGTATATTTTATTGTATTTCACTATATTTCTAGCTTGTGTTTTGGGCGCGACGCATTCGTTGCGCCTGGAATGAGTATTTACATTTTTATATTTCAGTATTACAAGAGCCAATCACTGTTCTTAGTTCTTTTGCTGTTCTGTTGCTGTTTTCTGTTTTCCTCTTCTGTTACTCATTGATTTCATTCTTTTTTACATATTTTATCTAAATTATATTTCATACGTTATGTTTTGTTCTTTTGTCTTCTATCTTTGTTTGTAAAGCTTCCGTGTGCATTTTATTTTCTTATTTGTGCTGCAGAACAGAGGTTATATTGTTGTTCCTGCGCACAATAAATAATGACTGTATGATTGATTGATTCATTGATATTAGATGGCAGTTAAACGTCAAAATCGTTTTATTCAATACCGAGTGTGATAAATTAGCATACTTGTACTCTCATTTCACAGGGCGGCTTCTTGTAGCAATACGAAAAGTATCAGGAAAACAAGAAAAGTCTACACCCGCAGAACGCCGACGTAAGTCCTTTCACACCTATTTTCTTTGAAATAGGTGTGGGCTGATGGACTGCTATGTTTGGCTTCTTCGCCTCTGCACGCCTCTGCATGTCAGTGTCTGGCACTGCATTATTGTTGTGGAAGACTTAAGGTAGAGATCCACTGATAGTAAGCGCTATGAGAGAAGTGATATTAACGTACTTCAAAAGTACCTTCTGTACTCATAAGAAATTAAGTACGGCTACAAGTGAAAAGCACAGATGGGGCTTCACTTAAATTCATGCTGGATCCTTAACCGTGTGCGGAAAGTTTAGCAGTGGAAAGTTTTCTATTAATATGTGTATAAATTACGGTGGCCTAAGATGAAATTGAGTCACCGTATCCTTGACTGCAATTAGGTTTCTGTGTGTCCCGCCTCACCTTTTCGCAAGAAAGTGGATACTGTGCGCGCATGGTTTCTGCATCCAGAAATGTGTAGCTTCAAGTGCCTCGTTTGACTGGACTTACAGCTATAAAGGCCATAGTATAGCGTCGGTTATACTCACTAAACAGCGACAAAGTTAAGAGGTAGACCATAGTTAATGGCCGGGCATAATAAACCTCTTAATCCATTATTTGCTCTTTAAGAAAACAGATAAAGATATAGATGAAATAAATAGAGATTGCGGAGACGCATTGCGTTTTTGAAATAAAATTCGATACAACCTAAATAAAAAAGAAATTAGGGACTCAAAAAGACCAAGAGAAACAAGACAGAAAAGCAGGGAGGTTAACTAGGCGATGCCCAGTAGACTACGCTATACGCGGAAAGGGAGTATAGGGGCAATAAAGGAAAGAGATTTATTTCAAAAGTATAAAAAATAACCGTATTTATTGATCTCAAGGATAAAAAAAAAAACGGATAGAATTAAAACGCGAGACTATAGCAATATCCATGCCACTAATGTGTCGTTCTACATGCAAACTATAAGAAAACACAAGAAGGCAAGCAGTGTAAGAAGATAGCTTTGTAGGAAGGGGGCAGGTGAATGACGACGTCCGAAAGGCAGCAGCTGAAAGTAACACAGGGAGGAAGACAGAACGTAAATAAGATAAATAAATAGCAGTGGTGGTGTAACACAGGAAAACAAGTAGATTGGCAAATAATAAAGCAGGCTTGCGCACGGTATAGAAAGACGATTGGAAAGCTTTGCAACAGAAATAAAAACAAAACAAAAGGAGGTGCCACCGAGAGAGCGACAAAGAGGTTAAAAGTAGAAAGTGCACGAAAATAAATTGGGCAAATCGTCAATAAAACCGGATCAGTAAGTGGAATAATAATAAGTGAATATATGGACTTCCAGGAGGACATAGAGATCGTTACATATGAAAGTGCCACTGGCAGTAGCCGCTTGGACAGCAGCCACAAGAAATGCGTGGATACCTATTTACGTTTCATGACGCAGGCAGCGTAGCTAACGTATGTATGCAAGGGCTACATTGTAAGAAAGATGAAGCATAATGAGGCAAGTCTGCTTCAAGCCGGCATTTTGTGATTTACGGGCCGAAATGATGAAGGGCTAACATTTTTTTTTTTTTGTCCGCACGTCGTCCGCTGGAGGGTTCAGTAGGCTGTCTTTTTAAGCAGATATTAAAGACGAGAAAATATTGCAGCTGTTTTAGACGAATGCGCAAAATGCGAAGTATGGACTCTAGCATTTCGCGTTACATTTTGCTTTCGGCTCTAGGCTGGTAATTTCAACGCATGGCTGCAGACAAGGATAGGCGCAATGAGTGACTCAGTACCTTAGTGGTAGCGCAGTATAAAATTTTAAGATCGTATAATTCACCTCAGAAGGGCAATGCAATAGCGATGTGTCCTGGAAGCGCACATATGAAACTCCATGAAGTACATGACATCGAATGCATAGCGCAATGTAATAGCTCGGGCTCTGGTGAAATGGCCAGCGCGGCTGACCTATTCGCTCTGCCTTGAATCTAAAATCCTGGCTCGGTGCTGGCTGACAGTGTTCATGCTATTCTTTCGGCAGGTCTACCTGCTTCGAGAAAAATGCGTCACGACGGCTTATATTGAAACTCAGAACACTAGAGATAATTTACTTATATCAGGCATACCTGTCCGTTTTTACATCTCAGGTTTTGAATCAACTGTACGTCGCATGTTTACATTTATGTGATGCGATGTAGAAAGTGAAAAAAATGCATCATCAGAGCACTCTGACTAGCCCCCATCTTGATACAAGCGCCAGTACAAAACGACTATCAGGAATCGTAGTAGGCATATTTAGTAAACGAGAGGAGAGTACTTATTGACCCGACAAATAAAAAGTACCACCCTAGCGCACATACACTAGCTTTCTGCAGTGTGCTGTTGTTCATGTAAAGTGATTGATAAGTGTTCGGAATAATGGTAAGAGTTTCAAAGTTAGCCAACATTTATTATTTCTTCTGTCCGAACCTCAAAAACTAAAACAGTTCGTATTAGTGTATACGATGGTGTGGGGAACTTTAAATTGCCAGGTAACCGTAGTTTATGTTCTGATATTTCTAATATCAGTGGCACGGAAAGCTGATATGTACATAGAAAGAATTTTATTGATTTCGCGGAACACGGCCAGAAACGTTGGCGGGAGCAAGTACAATTTGAGCAAGGTTACGGGCTATTTTGAGAACCACTGAGCGTAGAACTATGTGGCCTAACTATTTCTTTAAATATCTCCACTCTAGAGAAGGCACTGCTTGCCCTGACTGGGATCAACAGAGCGGTGTCCACCGTTCGCACCCTCGCTGCAGTCGGTGGCCTAGCAACAAGGCTGGCAGGCGGTGAGTAGCGGTGGAGCGATGCGTGGCTAAAACATGCATCTGTGATCATTAACCGCGGTAAGTGGTGCACAGCATATCGAGGGCACACGTTCTTAGAACGTGAAATTCGAATACAGCAACATCAAGATGATACCAATCGTCACCAACCGCAAGAACGTAGTCTTTGGAAAACGCCTACGTGAGGGATACCCGGGAGAGAGATAAAAGAGGCGTTCATAACCCAGTGTTCATTTTTAGTGATGATTTTTGTGATCATAATGCAAAGTAAAATCTAATGACTAAAGAGATAGAGATCAGTTAGGATATTGACCGTTTCAAGAGCAAAGCTTTGCACCATGATATACTGGAGGATATTATAAAGTATATTGTTTAGGTAGGCATCAGTTCTGTTTTACAGAAAGTTGCTGGGCCAGTTGGTACAAAATTTTAGACAAACAGCGCGCTAAAACAGGACAGAGAAAGAATACAACACACAGACACAGCGCTAACTAGCAACTGAAGGTTTATTGCATTGCTCGCAATAAATACCAGAACTAAGAAGGAAAAGGCGAGGAGCAATCCCTCTTGTCACTTCTTGTCGTCATGGGTTTGTAAGATATCCAATCTCTTTTCTTGTCAGTGCCATCGCTGGTGTGCTTACGCATGGCTTGCCTTTCTTTTCTGTGATGTAGGCTTCATAAAGTTTACCCTTGTGTTGGTTGTTGTATCGCCTCAGAATCTGGCATTTTGCAAAGTGTGGAATGTGCTTGCAAGCAAATACGTGCTTCGCCAGCGTGCTTCCGTATCCCGTGTTGATAGTAGTGGCGTGTTCTCTTAGGCGGTCGTTGACACAGCATCCAGTTTGGTCCAGCTGTATAGCTTTCCTTTGTAGCCGTATGGCTGCGCTCGGGTGGATGACAATGAGTAATTACTCCCTTATTAGCGTCCAGTTTGACCCACGTAGGACGCTCCGCAAGAGGGTGGAGTTTCGTAGATTACTTCATTGTCACAAGTGGGGAACTTTCATGATGCCGCTTTTTGCACCAAGGTGGTTTCTGGCCTCCATCATTCACCATGCTGCATAGCATATTCAGCTTCCTGGGCGCGGTCAAGATCAGATATACGTCAGCTCGCCGTACTATTTTTTCAATGCATGGCTTCAATGCAGTTAGCGCTGTGTCTGTGTATTGTATTCTTCCTCTGTCCTGTTTTAGCGCGCTGTTCCTGTTGAAAAAGAAATCATTTCTGTTTACGCCGGGATCTTCATAGATTCAATTAAGGCAGTAAAATGAAAAAAAAAAAAGAAAAACAAATAAACAGAGCCTCATAAATGAAATGTGGTATAGATTACAGGGAGTATGATTTCTAGTTATGTTATAGACGTTTAAGATATAGACCACATAAAAGAAAAGTTTTAACACTAGCTACGTTAAAGATTTTGTGTCGTATGTATTGTGTCGAAGAATTGCAATTAGGAAACGTAAAGAAAGCAGCAAGATAACACCGGTCTTCAGACTCTAATTTTGTAGCGCTTTAACGTCACGAATTATGTTTAATTTTCCGGATTTTTATTTTTATGAACAGACAAATATGCGGAAAGCAACAAACTGATCTAAATTACGCGGGAGACATTTGGAACCACCAAGGAAGAGATAGACGAAATAGACGGTTGTTTACACATCACAAAACACGATATATCAATATAAGCAATTGATTAAATGTGTAAGAACGAAATCAAGGCCTGTATGCTGCTTTAGCACTAGAAAATAAACTTTAACGAATTTATATAATTATTTACTATGTCTCTTTGTGGAACAATGGTGGTGCTATCGAGCGGTACGCAAATGCCGCTAGGTTAAAAAGCTGACGGTTTTATTGTTTTTGCACAGAATTTAACTAAGAATAACAGGCTGTAGAAGGTACTATGGAAGATGAAAAAAAGTGGAGGCTAATTTTTGGGATGCATCACATTCATAGTTTAGTTTTAGCTTTGCTTATTGTGGCACAAATGGTTTCTATTTCTTGACACGTGTTAACGGGGGCAGTCAAGCAAAACGGGTCTCCTAGATCGAACGGTTTATTCAAAGTATAGTATGCCCGAAGGAGCACTTCGAGCTGAACTTGAGGGTGTCGCTGGGCAGTCCCCTTACAAGATACGCCAATTGAAATACAGAATAAAACGGACTTGGCCAGGCCGTTTGTGACAATCGGTTCATTTTTTTTTTTTTCTGGGTTCCTCACGTCATTATTACTGCTTGCTGCAGGAGCTAATGTGGGTACGCAGGTATGATTTGCCGAAGGCCATGCATATATCAGTCTCGTGGAAAAAAATAAGGCTATCCGGAGAGCGAGAAAGTGTGAAAGCTCCTTCTTCAGGCATCCAATACCGAATGAACGTTGTCACAAAGCAAGACAATCAAAGACAGAAAATTTCTGAAGACGCTCTATTTTTGTCCTCCAGCATGCATGTGTACTGCTGCGGTGTCCGTTGAGCTTTCACACGGCCTTCATTACAGCATATACACGTTATCGTCTTCAATTCGACACGCTTCACAAATGTAGTAGCAGTATGTGGTTATTTATTATTAAATATCAAAAAGGCAGGAAAAGGCGTTTGCCAGTCCCGGTATCTTCTTACATCTGAAGCACCTCAACTGGGGCGACGGAAATAAAGGGATAGTGAGGAAGCGGTTGAGGATATCGAAAAGTTAAGTGACAGGGAGAAAGGACAGGGTAGGTAATAAAAGAGGAATATATACACTACGGTATCAGCAAAAATGTCTGCGCAACAACACAGTGCAATAACGCATCAGTCGTTGTTCATGGTGCTGTAATAGTCGATCGACATACGTATTACGCAGGTGGAGGCGTAGGGGGAGTCCTTCGGCGATCAGGAGGATGCATCTCCTGCCGCAAGAAGCTCGGCTGTGGTAGAAGACGGCGATCGACTCAGCAAAGCTTTAATGTCCGTTTGTCTAAAGTGCAAGAAGAAGTGTTCAACAACATTGCAGGTACGCATTCATCTCGGGATATTCTTGTCATTTAGCTGAGCTGACACACCCACCCCAAATGCGGCATTGTTGGGAGGAGCTGCGAATAAATAGACCAGTAAATTGTGATAGAAATGGCCCACGGGCTTAACTTTCATTTTTGTTTCTCTACGTCAGCTGTAAACAAGCGTTCTAACAACAGAATTAGCGCGACGCATCTGGAATTACCGGAATTTGTCGGTTTTGAGTGTTCTTTTATAATTGTGTGAGGAGGTACGAGGAAACTTGGCCTTGATAGCATTCCTTTTCTGCGCAAAATGTAAAACGTTTAAGGGCTTTATAATACGAACTGTGAAATCTCTAAGGAGAGGCCGGAATGAGAAGGAGACATTTCTAAAATAACCAAATAGAAAAACATTTCCCTGGCGAACACTTCCACTAAATTTGTCAGCAATCTGGAATGTGCCCTAAGCTGTATCAAGGTAGTAATCTTGCAGGCATCACCAAAGCTCTGCGATACAAAGACTACTTTCCCTTGTAACAGTGTTCTGTATATATTTTCTAGCGCGCATTCTAGTCGCATTTGACTTGGCGCCTCGGCTCAAGAGTTTTCTACGGCAGCTTTCTTTAACTTTTCGCCACGTGCGAATGCCAAAGAACGTTTTGGTAGCCCGTTAGATTTCCCAAAGTACCATTGCACTGCAATGCTCCGGCTTTTAATATAGCGCGTGAAGTCTCGCTAGAAGTTAGCGACATCTCGGTACTGACTTCAGTTCAGTTCAGTCGTTCAGTCTTGTCCGACTTTTCGTGACCCTATGGACCATATCACGCCACGCTTTCCGGTCTCTCACTATCTTCCCAACATCACGTAACTTCATCTGCAGCGCCTCGAGGTTGCCATCTAACCATCGCGTTCGCTGCCTATCCCTTCTCTGATGACCTTCAACCTTTTCCAACATCAAATCTTTCTCCAGCGACTCCTCTCTTCTCATCAGATGACCAAAGTAGCTGAGCTTTAACTTTAGAATTTGACCCTCCAATGAGCAGTCAGGGTTTATGGTCGACAATATCGACTGATTTGATCTTCTGGCCGTCCAAGGAACCCTCAAGAGACTGCCAGCAGCACAATTTAAACGCATCAATTCTTTGGCGGTCAGCATTCTTCACAGTCCAACTCTCGCATCCACACACCACAACTGGAAAGACCATAGCACGAGTTATACGGATCTTGGTTGGCAGTGTAATGTCTCTGCTCTTTACTAGGCGGTCAATGCTAGCCATGGCTCTCTTTTCCAGAAGCAGGCGTCTCCTAATTTCATGGCTGCAGTCTCCTTCTCGGGTAATCTTGGAGCCCAAGAAGAGAAAATCTGTCACCGCTTCCACTTCTTGTCCTTTGATGCTCCAGGACTTGATAGGGCTAGACGCCATGATCTTTGTCTTTTTAATGTTCAGTTTAAGCCCAAACTTCTCACTCTCTTCTTGTACGCGCATCAGAAGTCTCTTGAGTTCCACTTCACTTTCTGCCATTAAAGTGGTATCATATGCGTATCTAAGGTTGTTGATACGTTTCCCAGAAATCTTCACTCCAGCTGAAGACTCGTCCAGACCGGCCTTCCTCAGGATGCATTCAGCATATAGGTTAAATAGGCAGGGCGACAGTATGCAGACTTGTCTGACTCCTTTCTCAATCGGAAAACAATCAGTAAGACACAGAGCAATCTTAGCAGACACAAGAAAGGACACGTGAAGGAAAAAAACGTTTGCCAGCACAAGCAGAAGCCCTCTCTCTCTGTGTCGTAATGGAACGGCCCAGCGTAGACGTGTGGCGCAAAAGTTATTGTTGGTCGATGTGGTCAAGCATTGGTCATTAATGTGATAAGAATCCTTGCGGTACATGTGAATTAGGTTTAATTACGTTTAATGTTATACTGGTAATTAATGTTATTGTTATAATGTTAATTAGGGTTATTAATATACGTGAATTAGGTGTTATAGGTTAACTACGTTTTAGATGCAGTGGTCTCGAAGGAGGCCAAGGGCATCTGCCAGGGCAAGCTGGCTGCGTGTTGCGCCGTGAGTAAGTATAAATTACTTAGCTAGTATAATTATTAGGGGAATAGGCAAGAAACGGACACTTGTAATAACTGAGGTTTACTCATTAAGACTCATTCTGCCGGAGCCCGGTCAATAGCATGACGTTTTTCAATGACGAAGCCTTTGGGAACATTTTCTACCTTCCATTTTATCAGCATGGCTTCGCTTGGATGGTTGGCAATAAGTAATTGATCCCTTATTCCAATTTGCAAATAAGAGAGTAGTGCAAATGATATGGCGACACAAAAGGTGTGGAAACTAACTTGCATAGCACACAGCACAAGGCAAGAGAGAACAAGACAAATAAGAAAATTCGTGAGGCTTTGCCTCAAGATCAAACTCAATATGACGTTAAGAATTGGGCATATTTGCAGGCAATAAAATTAATCATCTGTTTCAGTCAACGTCTGCAGGTATTGATTGCAGGCTGTCGTTTGTCTCATATAGGAAAAACTGAAAGAAGAACGGACAGGCAGGGTTGTTATCTAGTCAGCACATAGATGGCTATCTATAATCTGCGGGACTAAAAAAGCAGGCAGTGTTTAAACTTGATAGAATAATTTCCTGTTAAGGAAATAATGCTAATAAGAAAAGAAAAAATACTTCAAATTTATTCAATCTCAGCTGCTTCTTGCTTTTTCCTTCATTGAACTGCCAAAAATTGTGAACGAGCAAGAAAGAATGGTGGAAAGAGTTTTTAGAGGCTCAATAAAGCTAAAATTTGTCACCACTTCTGACTCTCATCAATATATCTATATTCCACCCATTATAGCTTTCTTTCTAGCTTCTTGTGATGTCGTCTTTTATTTCTAGGTTCCCCAACCTAGATGCACTATGCTTAATAACCGCCGAATAAGGTTATCAGGGCAGTGAGCGGCCAGCGTGGTGCTTTATGGTTTAGAGCACTGGCCCTGATTAGTTCCCCCCCCCCCCTCTCCACCTATTTTGCACCGTCGCCATTGTCTGCAGCGCACCTGCTTCGGCTGTCAAGTGGCTAAGGCGAGACGCATCCGCCTGTCCAGCTCTAGGCGAGAGGTGTCAGAGGAAAAGTGGGATATGAAAGAGGCGGCAGGCAATTGTGGTTTAGTTGCCTGATCGTCCGCCTCAGCTACGGGAGGTGGACGATGACGATTCGATAGAGACCGCAGGACAAGGCTGAGTACAAGTGTCCCCCCACGGGGAGCCAGACTTTATTTGAGATCTGCTATTGGAGGACATTTCGCAAACTCGTATCCATTATTTCGAGGGCAAATCTAGTTTCGGACCCCTCAACCTGTAAAGGTGGTTCGTGCGAATATCTTCATACGGGTGCTTGAGTGCTTAGACTTTTTAGCCAACCTGTTCAATAGAAGCAGATGCTAGCCACCGCATCTGTAATCGATCTTTACAGAGATATCTAACTGCTGAGGCACTCAACATTTCATTTTAGATTGTCACTGGTACTATGAACCAAACGTTGCGACTGTTTTTATCCGCGTCGCATGTGTATAAAAAACCATAGAGACAAGGCCGATATTAACGTGAATAATCTGCGTTAAGTGCAAGCATGTAAAATATTCTGCCATTTCTTTTACTAAGTCACCATTCTCTTCTACAGCGTACAAGGTGTAGTACTGAAACTGGACAAATGGGGTTCTCCGGATGCTGTGAGTGCCTCACTGAAGATGAAAAGTAATGACGAAACCACTCAGACAAGCGCTCTATTCTGACTTCATTGACAATAAAATGGTTGAAACCTTAACGAGTGCCAACTTCTCTTTACGACGCGGGTGGCACATAAACATTGCGCAGCCGCCCTTACAGTTAGAATGTCTGCCGGATAAACCTGCCGCTACTGGTTATACAGACCACTCAGGCATTCCTCGCCACCCAGCTTTTACTCCTTGAGACATGAAAAGCCAAACGATTTGGTTTCAGTTTCAGTAGACTATACTTAACTGCCAGAAAGTACACTGATCGAGAAAGCGGCAATACAGCACAACGTTGACTAGCATGCTGAATCCCACATCAACAACGCATTGTTTTTATATGAAAACACTTCGTGAATTTGTTGCGTGACATAAATGGTGATCCAATTGGTCAATAAGGATGGCTTCAGATTTATCGCGCAAGCACACACGAATCGTGCTATTTGTATGTTGCACATTCACGAGACAGTAAATTAAAATCAAATTAAAAAGAATATTCAGTTTGTAATAGATGGTAACACAGGGTCATGATATAACCCTATTGGTGCTGAAGGAAAAACTTTTAAGTTAAACTCTGTTGGTAGATCGTGCTTGCAAATGATTATGGTTACTATTCCCACTCTATATCTCGTTAAAGTGGAAGAGAAGAGAGTAGAGAAAGCGTCTCTGTTCTGAGTAGAGAGAGTGTAAAGAGAGACGCCGTGATAGTAATGTGGGTGGTGGCGGAAAAAGGGAAGGTGTATTTGCAAAGTGGAAAGCGGAGACGAAGGGTAGGAGGTAGGCGCCACCATGCATGGGGCACGGTTGGCGTTCTGAGCGAAAACACATGAACATGCTTCTCTCATGTGGGAATTGGTAGATCACATCCAGTCGCACCCTTCGATACTTTACAATGCGATTTTCTTTAACAGTTTACAGATCGCTATTTTAAACCCTGCGAGAGAGACGTAGGTGTGGACTGTGCAGGGGGACTGTGAGGCAAGGCGGACATCATGTACGTGATGAACCTCAGGTATAATACGATTAATTAACTAAAATTGGGAAATAAGCTTTTTCTTACTTTTGATTTCAATACCCAACAATATATTAATAACTATGTGCCTGACAATGTACGAGTTGAGTCGAGTTTTTAAATCTTTATCGGCTATCATGTTTGAAATATTTAATATAAAAATGCGCATTTTTCTGTTCTTAAAGTTGTTTTCTCTCAATGCACATCTTTAAGGGGAGTTGCTAGACGCAGTCAATTATCTCACTGAAATCGCGTTAACTGTTGCTATGGCATAACACAGGTAAATTGCTTCCGTATTTGCTGTGTTAGAATTGCAAGCGATGTCATTTTAATGAACATGTATTGCAGGAAGAAACCTTTCCTAGATAATATATGTCTACATTTAAGCCTAATCTGTTGAATAGCACTGCCGATAAACAATAGTTTGAAACTGGACTCAACGTTTATGTTGAGGGCATTCAAATTCTTAATATAATGCTGTCTCTTAACGTCAAACTTACAAAGGTTGATTAGTTAATTTTTGTTAGACATTGGTTTAGTCAGTAAACTCTATCGCACCCATTACGTCTGCCTTATTGTACAATCTATCTGCACAGACCGCACGAAAGTATCTCTCGTTGAGTTTAAAATAACGATCTCTAATCAATTTACCTTCTTGAAGGACAACATTTGAAGCACCGCCTTTCAGCATTCTTATTCTTCTTTTTCCTTTTCTTAGCCAACGTGATTCGCGAGAAACATCTATCAAGTATGACTAAATGTTAATGCTAAGCACTTACTGTGAGTACAAGTTACATGCAACCGTGGAACGCAGTCGGAGCATACATATAGCTTGAAGACATGTATATTTCAATATTTCACCATTAAAGTTATCCTTCAAAAGGCCACTGGTAAAGACAATTATTTAAGCGTCGTTTAGAATGCATTACCCTCTCTAAACAACTCGCAAACAAGTAGTAATTTATTCATATTCATAGCACTTCATAACACTTTATTCATACGACTTCTGGCAGGATTTTACGCTCGTATTTCCGGCAGCCTACGTCCGTCGGCGTCTTATCTAATCTCTCAAAAATGATGAAGGTATTTCATGTGCTCAAGTCGCGTAACAAAAGTTCGGCACTTATAATCTGTCACACATCACCGACCGCAATAACTGCAAGCGCATGAAACTTTTATTTACTTTCTAAAAGGACAACTTCGGAGCTTTTACAACTCCTCATAGTCTACTGGAACTTCCAGTATATGTTCTCTTCAGTGTTGTGCCCATTTGCGCCGAATTCCGCAGCACTTCAATGTTGTATTGCAGCGCAAAATAATTTTAAAAGTTTTCATTTCGTGCAATAAATCGGGACGATTTCTACAGAGAGCATTCAGTGCTTGACGTCACGGGATGCATGAACAAGTATATCTGCTCTGCATTTGCTGCCGGGCAAATGTTTCATCTTCTTTTCGGTAATTGCAGAAATATTTACACCAGCTGTAATTTACAGTCGGTAATTTAAGTAATCAACACGCACACATTAAACTTTGTGACCAGACCCGGAATGTCATAGACTGGATAGAATTGACGTCAGAGGCGGTTGAAACCAACTGTTTATTCATTTCATCACCCATTATCTTCCGCCCACCTCCACCCGACAGACGCTCCGCCAACCAATATTCTTTAGATGATTTTCCACTGTCGCTCACACAACTGTGAAACGAAAAACAACTAACGTGAAATCTAAGCTCCTTGTTTACTGTATCGTTAGTTCCAATAATGGGCTTTACTTATAGCAAAGTTAAACACAGCTGATTTGTTTTGTTAAGTTATATGGCGCGGCCCTTCCCCTCCTGATACCACTGCAAGAGGTCGAGGCTGAGGTTGTTGCTGACTATGCGGCCATTTAAAGGATGGCAGCTGCCTAATTGCATGTGCGCTCACATCGCGCTAACATTTATAGTACGAAAGTTATGATGTCACTGCAAGCATCGAGCCGCTGAAATTTATTCCGCCTCCGTTCCTCCACATTATGTCATTGTACGATCGCACATATTAACCAGCACGTTCTGCGCCGTTTGCTGCTAATAGTGACGGTTTCGACGACTGCGTCAAATTGCAGTGCGCGCTGAAGAGGCTTCAGCGGCTTGAAAGGGAAGCTACCTGAGTCGGCCCCGCCGCGCTGGCTCTGTGGTTTGGGCGTTCGAACCGCTGAATCCAAGGACTTGGGATCAAATCCTAACTTCGGTGACCGCTTTTCGATTTTTTAACGCAGGAGGAAAGCAGAGAATCCGTTTACTGCGCTATGTCAGGACGCAGTAAACAACCCCATGTGGTCGAAATATTTGGAACTCTTTACTACGGTATTCCTCCAAGCTTGAGTACCTTTACAGACTGTTACAAGAAAGAGTGCAATGCCTCGAAACATTTACGCTTACATATAATAGATTACCCAAAACTGTCATTTGAAATCTAAATGCAGGCGTCAACCATCGCAGGCTTGTAATAATATGCAATATGTTTTTTGCCCCGACTTCAATTTCTTGCATTCAAAAGCCAACCACTGTAAAGTCTCACTGCTGTGAAGCTCTCTCAGCTTTACTCAAAACCTAAAATTATTGCATCAGCCAAAGAAAGCTGTACAGCTTTCTCTTGTATTCATTTGGCTGCGCGTTGGTGGATGTAAATGAGTGATTACTCCCTTATTACAACTCTACTCCGCCTTGTGGGATTTCTCTAAATATTCAACCAACACCATTCTCAGTGCGAGTTATAGATCAATTCACTCTCGCCTTACCATTCCATCCGCTGACCGTCATGGTTAGCTGAGTAAGTAGAGCGACTGCTCGGGAAAGACGATGTCCGGGGTTCAATATCTGTACGAGGACTAATTTTTCTTCAACTACAAAGTTTCTGAGAAAGCTCTATAGCATTCCTTAAAAGCCGAATGGCTGCGCATGAGTGGACGTCAATGATTAATTGCTCCCTTATTACAAATCTACCCAACCTAGGTGGTTCTTTCTAAATATCCGGCCAGCACTAATCGCACTGCGAGTTATAGATCAATTCGTTCTCGCCCTACCATTCGATCCACTTACCGTCCTGGTTAGCTCAGTTGGCAGAACTCTAGAAAGCCGGTGGTCGACATTGAACCAGGACGAATTTTCCTTTAACTGTTTCTGAGAAAGATCTATAGCTTTCATTTTTAACTGTATAGCTGCGCTTGGGTGGGTGTCAACGACTAATTACTCCCTTATTACAAATTTACTCAACCTTTGGGTTTTCCCCTAAATATTCGATGAACAGCGTTACCACTACGGATTATATATTAAGTCGCTCTCGCTCTCCCATCTGATCCGCTGACCATCCTGATTAGATAAGCTGGTAGAGTGACTGCCTCAGAAAGGAGGTGGTCCCGATTTCAATCCCTGGATCAGGATGATGTTTTCTTTAACTGCAACGTTTCTGAGAAAGCTGTATAGCTTTCCTTTGTAGCCATCTGGCTGCGCTTGGCTGGATGTCAATGAGTAATTACTCCCTTATTACGAAGCCTCCTTAAGACGCATGTCCGGTCGAACCGTACATGCCACTCGTACGAGGACACTTATTGGCGTTATGCACATCCCGCCTAATAAGCAGAACTGTTGTTCATATTCACTATTTAAATGAACTTGTGACCACGAAAGCACTCTAACTTCAAGTAAAAATATCTGCACCACGTTTGGTCATTTTATGATACAATCCATGTTGAAAGCTGGAATAACCAATTATATACCTGTTGTCTGTGCCTTTTAGTCTCTATTTTGTAGCAAGTCTCACTAACTGCGTTAAAAGTTCACATTAGAAAGGCTGAGTACTTGTGGGAAAAATAACGCGACCTCAAAAGCTCCATTGTAGGGAACAACTCACAAAGATGACAACTTGAAACTCAGGTCTTTTCCGAACAAATTATTTCTCGGTGAATCTACAAAACCCACTGACTACATGTATACCATCTAGATTCGAGCAGCGAATAAGGAACACCTGTACTGATCACTAAAAAGTACTTCTCATGAAATTAACATGTGCCTAAAGTAACCACCTTTCACTCTACACAGAAAGTACTATATTATGGAGACATCCAGTGATTACTTGCAATGGTTGATGCTGGTTGGCATAAAAAAAGAAAAACAAACAGAGTACGGTAAGAAGGTTCCTTTATTTCTGGCATTATTTTCTGAAAATTACGAGCTTTTTTGATGGTTCACGTAGCTGTACTACCTTATTAAGAACGAATAAATTTTACTTTACAATTCAGCTGCAATCACAGCCGTATTTGTCGAGCAGACACTCATAACGTTGTCACGCATGATGGGGCCTCAACTTGCGCCGAGTTTTCAAAATGATAAGTTCGTACAAGGAAAGGTAAAGAGCCGGAACTAACATGGATGGCTCTATAAGCTTTAAAAAAATAATAAAATATGGGTACGATATTGGTAGCATAGTTCTCTGTCAATCTCCTGAACCTCACTCACCTTGAATAATTGCTACTTAATGTGCACGAATCCGTTGCTTTATTTGTTTTAATCCGCGTTTTAGGCCCTGGCGTGTGGATGACCATTTAATCAGCAAACCGGCTATAACGTATTTGTATTACCTTGTAATTGATCACCATGCTTGGTAATTCGCTTCTCGAAATGTTTACGTTCATTGTCCCTTTTCCCATTTACATATTCATATCGAACTAAAAGCGTCGCTTATCTTGCGGTATATCTAAGTACGTGATAATAATGAAGAATGTAATCATAATCAAGGCTAGCGTTTTCTTCATGCCCGATTCGTCAATCAAGCGTTATTCGACCGAAGAAAGATAACTAAGCTTGCAGTATATAAATCGGTACATTATATACTGCAAGCTTAACTCGGTTACGGATAGCATAGTTGCCTGCAGAAGCGAGAGAAAAAAAAAGTACGCCACGTTTCCCTTTAATAAAATAAAGGTATGCTCTAAAAGAACTATGTGTACTCATACAACCATGAATACGCTGCTTTTGGCTGCATGTCTTCATCCGGACAGCATTCAATAGAACGCAGCCAAGACACATATGCCACGTACAATCGTTTTCATACAAGCCGACAAACAAAACCATATTTACAAAATACAACGCTTCAAGGCCAATGACGACCCAGATTCAGTTTTCTACAATGCATTGAAAGACAATGCCTGGATATCCTTCGAGGATGTCTGTTTCTTCTTTCAACGTGTGTGAAAATCACGATGAGCTACTGACGGGGTTTTGTTGCCACAGCTCCACTTGTGAGCATTGTTAAGACCGTATCTGACATCGCCATGACAAGCTTGATGCAGTATGTAAAAAGCCTATATTTTCATTGGAATAAATGTGAGCAGCTTTTGGCCAGACTGGCGAGATTGGGGAGCGTGGAAAGCAAAGAAGGATGGCGACACTAACGTTTTTCACTATATTCCTCGTTCTTTCAGTGCTGACGAGATGTAACTATGGTAAGTCTCTCCAAGTGGTCACATACGAGGGTGATTCAGAAAGTTATGCATCAAAGGCAATACTTTATTTGCGTTTAATAGATAGTACCGAGAAAGGTATCCGTGAAAAGCTTGCAGTGCCAACTACAAATGGTGGCATTGTTTTTCGACATAACCTTAATTGCGGGCAACACACTTTAGTCAAAGGAAACCAAGGAATTTCATGCCGTCGACAAAGAATCGCGAGGGCTACAGGAGACACCATTGGCGGACTACTGCTTCCACCTCCGAGTTACAACTTTAACGTTAACCCTTATGGTTATCCTTAAGTAAGGGGAAGAACCAAAAGTCGCAGAGCGCAAAATCCTGACAATAGTCTTGACGAGGCAAAATCCCCTTGCGCCTGAGGCGCTGCTGTGCTTCCCAAGTTTTGTGGCTTCTTTTCGAATGAGCATTGCGTGGTGCAGAATTGTCGGCTCACACGTATCTTTGCAAGTGTGTTTTAATCAGACCAGCAGCCGATTTAGACTGCCAAAGTAGCAGTTTGAGTTTGTTGTCTCATTATGTTGCAAAAATTCAATATGCAAGTAACATCCTAATTCTACAAGAGAGCCAACATTTTTCTAGCTGATAATAAAATTTTTTTTTTGGCAAGACCGGGACAGGCTTCGGTGCCCCATGGACTTATGCTTCGTTCCCACTTTAGAAACTTTAGATTTGCCTCATAACGGCATGTGCTGATTCGATAAATGCCTCACTCCGTACCAGAGCAAGTTTTCAAAACCAGTAGGCGTTGACGGCTGACCTCCAGTGTCCACAACAATGGTGCTGCGTCATTTTGGTGCGCAGCTGGTACGAATACATATGACGAGGCCCCTGAAAGCCACTCCATGGACAATAGCATGCTATAATTGCCTTTGCAACGCATGCAGTGCCACGCCAGAGACAATGGGCAGCTTCTCCGGTCCATTGCGTTGCTACACATACTGGCCAGGGACAGAACACGTTGCGCACCGCTGCATCGGATGCACATTTTGCTAATAAGGCTACCGCCGCTTCTTTTTATACAATTTCGGCTTGGTATTCAATATAGTTTCGAGCTCAAAGCACAATTTTCGGCAAAAACATTTTCAGTGCCTCTTCAACGAGATACCTTGAAGAGCAGATTATGAGCCAATTAAAGAAATAGAAATAAAGCACGATCAAGTAGCTTCACGAGAAAGGCAGAATAAAATCGATATTGGCGCTGCGGGGGTTGGCTCCAGACTTCCCGATGACTGAAGCTCCTAACATGAGATGCTGTCTTTCCATACTTAAAGTTGAAATTTAGAAAAAAGGTTCATTTCACGTTGTCTTTTAAATGTTGATCATTTAAATTCCTAGATTTCTATTTACGAATGCAACTTCAGCGTGTGATCACCCAGCCGCGCTGTCGCACATCCATGGGGGCTAAGTGTCAAGCCGTTCATGTACAGTTCGATGGTATATGAGACAAATAACCTTCTGTCGCCTAAATTAATTCGGAGCTAGTCACGCATGCTCCACTCTTGGCGAGTAGCTTCGGGACGTTAAGTCTGGCGTACACATACACGCACACAAAAAGTGCAAAACAAAAAGGTGGTGCTCTTAATTAAGCCTGTCTTGCACCCGGGCGACGAGGAAGAACGGTCAATATAACTGATACTATCACTGATTAATTTGGGTCATGTGCGTATACTAACACAAAACTTTACTTTCAGCACAACAGCAACAAAAAGAACTAGGTGAGTACTTTGCATGCCAAAGAAGGAAGGGAGATTTTTTTTGCGTAGATTTCTTCCACTGGTAGCCTTTTAACAGCTTATTCTGCGTTGAGAAATATAAATCATTGATTTGAATTCTGATCTGTGCATGTGCGTGTTAAAACGTTACCAGAATTGACTTTAAAGCTGAAATGTTTTACAATAAGGCCTGCTTTAGATGACAACATTCTCTCCATTCGGAGTGAAAGTGTCTCGAAGCAGAATCCAGGCATAACGCATACATAGATCAAGATGGATAAAGTTTATGTTAATTAGATAATGCCTTAACTTCGCTGAGCTTGTCATTAAGTTACAAAACACGCAATTAAGGTGTCGCTTTACATAGACTTTCAATGATTTTGTGAAGCAATTTAGTTTCACCACAGGAAGTTGATCATGTGGTATAAGTGCAATACGCAAGGCTTACACAGCCGTGTACATTGTAGCAGCTGGTTTTGACAGGCAGAAAGGTATGAAGTACTATGCTGCAATGGTGTCACACCACCATCGAACAAAATGTGTCGCCGAGACTAGCTCCCTATGACGACGGCTTCGTACCTTCGGCTGAGAAGAACAAACGATCACATAGATGCCATTGTTCTTGGCGGCGTGAGACCGGTGGCCATCCTGTTTTGTCTGCGATATGGAAGACAATGTTTGCTAAAAAGAGTCTTAATACATCAGGAGCCTGAATTTAAGCTTAATGCGATTTAGTTTCTTGCGTCCATCAGTTGCCCGTTACGCAACGTCAGTCGTTGTTGCTCATGAACGATTACGAACAGTTTATCCTCTGCTGATGTTTGCAAGAATGCGGATGCCATGGCCAAATCTGTTGGCATACGGCGACTTCTGATTATAAAGTGACGCGAAATTAAAGCAAAACATAATTTTATTGACTTCTGCTCTTCATCCGCTCTTCACAGATGCTTGAAAGTTACCCAGTGTTACCCATTTTTATTACAGAAATCTATAGTGCTGTCTTTCAAATTCTTTGAGTGCCGGCATTGAACTATACAATGCTAAAGCCTCTTTCTGAACAGTTAGTCGAAGCGAGTCGAACGCAGAAGATCTGAAATGAAATTTCTGCCAATGTTCATGGAAAACAGACACCGCAATAAAGACATTTTCACAAGCCAAAAAAAAAAAAGCACAAAATATGAATATTCTGAGCATTCTGGACGTTTGGGGAATGTTCATATTTTCATCCTGGGAGGCACAATTCTTGAGATTTAGAACTTCTCAGTTTGCTGCTTAATTACGTTTATATTAAAAGATTTGCCCATATCTGATAACATACCGCATTAGAAAAAGTGCAAATACGTTTCATTAAATATTGAACTGGCGAGCAAAATGGAGGCTATAACCAATGAGAGGATTAATGTTATCATAAAGCATGTCTCTTGGGTTACTTGTGCTTACTGACTGCTCTTTCCTAAGTGAAACAACGTAGAGGCTAACGTGCGCGGTCGACCTTCTGTTTTGGGGGGAAAATGCCAGCAATACGGTATGAACTCAATTCAGGCACACCCTTGCAGCACTGCATGGGCCTGATTTTTCGGCAGGGCCCGGCCAGGGCCCATCGTTATAAATCCGAGCCCCGCTCGGGCCCACGCTGATATGAAGCAGGCCCGAACAGTGCCGCGATAGCAAGAATCGGCCCGGCCCAGGCCCGGCAGTCAGTTTGCGTGGACTCCTTAAAAATGTGCAGTTAAGGCGAAAAATGAAACTTTTGACGCTTTTTATTCGATTATAAACGACCTTGTCCTGGTACACATGCAACAGTACATAAAAGGGTACAAAACCAAGATTGCAAAGACGTAGAAGAAAACGCGTTGCAAAAATTTCATGCAGTATTTCTTTTATCGAAAGTGTGCGAGACTGTATTCTCATGGCTCTCATTTGGGCAAGATGGTTGTTAGATATGGATATGTAGCGGCTATCGCACGAGGAACTGTCCACCTGTCTTCTGTATGCGTCTTCCCCGTACGTTAGTCCCAATGTCCGAAGCGCGATTGTAATAAACGTACTTGTAATATAGTATCTGATTAGAGGCGAGAGTAATTCTCTTTGTTATCTGAATTGCCGAATAACCAGTTGTAAGCATTACAAAAGGTTCACAAATTCTTGCCCCTTCAGTCATGACTGCATTTCATGTGCATTTTTTAGTTTAGTTTATCTGCTCTTATGAGGTTTCAAATATCCAATCGTTAGAGGTAACACAAGTTTGAAAATCTACAAGATCGCCTTCTTATAGACCCGATAGAGTAAGTTCACTGATTGCTGAAAGATTTCGAACTAGCGGTGTTGTCTGCTTTAGTAGGGGCAGGATCACCTAAACGAGCCTTGTGGCATGCATTGCAGCGTTTCATAAGATCTGCACTGTAGTAGAGGGCGCTGCAGGACTTGGCGCTTTATCTTTTTAACCTTTTCGCTTGTGCCGTTGAAAGCCGCCAGCCATGTGCGCCCAAAGTTTCTTGGGCAAACCACTGAGTTCTGCTGATTAAACTCGGTCTACTAATCAGCTTCCTTTCATTCGGCTTTACCAAATGCAGTATTATAAAGTTTATTCGTAAACCACTTGAACGATTTTAGCGCCGGGACTCCTTCATTTCCAAAAGAAACCGTACCAAGCTAGCCCCAGCCCGGACCCGGCCCAGACCCATAACTTCCATCCTCAGTCCGGCGCGTGCCCAGAAAAACAGCAGTTTTCAGGGCCGGCCCAGTACGGGCGTTCGGGCCAGCCCAAGTACGTGCAGTGCTTTGTACCCGCAATTCGATGGTGGTATGGGTAGTGTTGGCGGTGCAGGAGCCGGGGGGGGGGGGGGGGGGGGCATGATAGCGCTGGTGAGGGCTTGTTTAGCAAGCATTTGTATGACTATAGAGTGTGTCATAAAACTTTATGCATGTTCAAAAAAAAAAAAAGTCTGCTAGAACAAATGCGCTTTATCGAGAATAATCGCATTGTGTTGCAGCAGCAACTTTAGAATGTTTGGCCGTGGTAGATAGCCTGCTAAATATAACAACCAACAGCAATCAGTACTTTAGATATCCATGTTTACTTTGAGGTACTCGTCTATCATCACAGGTCTAGCGCAGTGGACTATACAGAGAACAATCGAAAAAAAAAGAAAAAGAGTAGAAAAAGGATGTACGAATCATAAATGTTGAATAAGCCGACAGCAAGTGTTGATGCCTGATGACCTCTTCGACTCTCGATTGAAAACGCTGAAGTAATGATCACATATACGAATAATAATTCGCACACTGCAGCTGGAAACTTGAGGAGCTGTGTGGCTCACGCGACATGGTCGTGAGATCTGCGCAGGCACAATCATATTCGTAATCAAAGCTAGGTGCGCAGGATCGGTATTTATATAAACACAATATGTACTAGACACGTACATGCGTTGAGGCCAAATTCTATTTAAATTGAGGACAACGCAGAGGGCCATGGAATAGAAAATGGTAGGTGTAACGTTGAGACATAGCGTTGAGACGTGCAGAGTGGTTTAGAGAAATAACTGAAGTTATTGATATTCTAGTCGAAATTAAGAAGAAAAAATGGCCATGGGCAGGACGTGTAGTTCGAAGAGAGGATAATCAATGGTCTCTATGAGTAACCAATTGGAGTTTTGGGGAATGTAAGCGTAGCAGAGGGCGGCAGAAAATTAGTTGGGTAGATCAGATTAAGACATTCGCAGGGATCAAGTGGATGCAGCTAGCACAGAACCGGGTTAATTGGAGAATAATGAGAGAGGAGGGAGCGGGTATAGTCGGGCTGGTGATGTACTGGAAAATAGCCTTTTTCAACTGATGCCTAACTCTACAACCATACGCCAGGGCCATTCTCTAACTGTATTGCTAAGTGGGCAAGCAGTTCCGCCGTGTCATAACATTCTTGGTAAACCATTTTTTTTTCGCTATTTAACACACTCAGGAACAGATTGGCCAGATTGTATTTCTGAATATAAAGGCACAGTATAGTACAGGAAGCTTAAGGCTCTTGTCCATGGCTTCATACTATGCTTTAAAGAGAAACGTTATGCAAGCAGTGTTACCATGCTAGGCATGCAGTCTGGTGCCCATAGCAACGGGCATGGAAGGAGACAAGCACTATATACCAGACAGCAGAACACCTAATACACGAGCAACAGATTGAGTTCTGACAGCGTGATTGCTGGGAGTGTTTAGAGTAGTCATAAGGCAAGAAAGGTTATGCCAAATGCCAAATGCAATTTCACTGTGAATGGTATGGGTTGTGGTAGACGATGTGGAAACTCGGTCTGCATATACTTCCGTTTTTTTCTCCTTTCTTACATTCGATAATGGTGGCTTCTTGAATAGTATTGGTTTATCAATATTAAAGCTTTACATTTATGGAAGGAATGTTGAGTTTACAGGAGCACATGATACCATGAAATGTACAGTTCATGGTATCACCTTTCTCAACAGTTCAAAGCCTGAACGTACAGCAAACTGAAGTCCTAATAGCTCGCAGTTGAGGTAAAGAAAAGGCTATCATGCATACATTTGTCCCCTTACTTGTCCATACATACATTTGTCCCCCTAAATACAGTGCGACGAATCAAATGCTAAAAATATTCTGCACCCTCATATCAGCATCAGGCTTTCATGGCGGCTCCAGTTTCAGGGTTGGAGCCGGCGGCGTAGGTGGCGGATCCTTGCCCGGAGCCGGTTTGTATGCCAAAGAAAAGAGTGAGAAGTTGCTTGAAACATATTGTGAAAGCTGTGGAAACAAGCGCTTTACAGCGTTTCAAACGGTAAAGATCAAAGATGAAAGCCTTAAAGCGGTAAAGATGAAATTGGGCATAGGCAAAAACCAGATGTATGCGATAAGGGCAAGGCGGACAACATCATCACGAATATGGACAAGATAGTCAAAGTAGCCGAGAAGTTCTATACAGATCTCTACAGCAGCCAAAGTAGTCAGGACCGTAACGAGATGGGCGGCAGGTAAAAACAGTCAGACGTTCCACCAGTGACGAAGTACGAGGTCAAGAAAGCATTAGAAACTATGAAAAGGGGAAAATCAGCTGGAGAGGATCAGATAACTACAGATTTGTTAAAGTACGGGGGGAATATCGTGCTAGAAAAACTGGCCACCCTGTATACGCAGTGCCTGGTGTCATCGATGGTACCAGAACCATGGAAGAATGCAAAGATTATCCTCAATCATAAGAAAGAGGACTCTAAGGACCTTAAAAATTACAGACCAATCAGCTTACTGTCTGTTACGTATAAGGTATTTGCTAAGGTAATCGCTAATAGAATCAGGACAACTTTAGACTGCAATCAAGCAAAATATCAAGCAGGTTTTCGTAAACGGTAATCTACTATCGATCATATTCATAACATCAATCAGGTGATAGAAAAGCGCTCGGAATATAACCTGCCCTTATACATAGCATTCATTGATTACGAAAAAGCATTTGACTCAGTTGAAACATCGGCGGTGATGCAGGCATTGCGAAATTAGGGGGTAGACGAGCCCTACGTGAAAATGCTGGAAGATATATATATATATATATATATATATATATATATATATATATATATATATATATATATATATATATATATATATATATATATATATATAGCGCTTGCACAGCAACCATAGTTCTGCATAAAGAAAGTAACAAAATTCCCATAAAGAAAGGTGTTAGGCAAGGAGGCACAATCTCCCCAGTACTATTCAGAGCTTGCTTAGAGGAAGTATTCAGAGACTTGGAATGGGAGCAGTTAGGGATAAGGGTAGATGGAGAATACCTCAGTAATCTGCGATTTGCTGATGACATCGCCTTGCTAAGCAACTCGGGGGATGAACTGCAAATAATGATTGATGACCTAGACAGGAAAAGTAGAAAGGTAGGCTTGAAAATCAATATGCAGAAGACTAAGGTAATGTTCAACACCCTCGGGAAGGAACAGCAGTTTACATTAGGTAGCGAAGTACTGGAAGTAGTAGGCGATTATGTCTACTTAGGACAGGTAGTAACCGCAGATCCGGACCACGAAAAGGAAATAACAAGAAGAATAAGATTGGGATGGAGCGCATTTGACAAGCACTCGCAGATTATGACTAGCAGCTTACCAGTATTGCTCAGGAGGAAAGTATACAACAGTTGCATCTTACCTGTACTCACCTATGGGGCTGAAATGTGGAGGCTAACCAAGAGAGTTGAGGACTTAACTTAAGTTGAGGACAACCCAGAGGGCTATAGAACGAAAAATGGTAGGGGGAACATTAAGAGATAGGAAGCGTGCAGAGTGGGTCAGAGAAATAACTCAAGTTACCGACATTCTAGTGGAAATTAAGAAGAATAAATGGGCATGGGCAGGACATGTAGTGCGAAGAGAGGATAACCGATGGTCGCTTAGGGTAACAAACTGGATTCCAAGAGAAGGAAAGCGTAGCAGGGGGCGGCAGAAAGTTAGGTGGGCGGATGAGGTTAAGAAATTCGCGGGGATCAAATGGATGCAGCTTGCACAGAACCGGGTTGAGTGGAGAAATATGGGAGAGGCCTTCGCCCTGCAGTGGGTATAGTCAGGCTGATGATGATGATGATGATGATGATGATGATGATGATGATGATGATGATGATGATGATGATGCTGATGATGATGGAGATGATGATGAAACGGTATTGCGTTGCTTGCTGAAGTTGAAACTGCTTATTTGCAGACGACAGCTAGCTGAACATCATCGTAAGCAAGTGTCAGTGCTCTTTTACTTCCTGATTTGTTTTCAGGTGCCCCCTCACGACAAATAAGGTAACTGAGCAGCGGTGCAAGTCGTGAGAAATGGAGAAGAAACAAGAAAGCCTAAACAAACAAAAGACCAAGCCTTGCTTGAAAGCGGCGTACATCACATAGTTGCGCAGTCGTATCATTCGCACAATAGGACTCAAATCATATTGTGAGGTATAGCGCACGCAGCCCAGCGTCCAGAAACGTTGAGGCTATGTGTCCACAGAAAATGTGCCCACTAATGCGTTTGCACAGGAAAATGAAGTCCTGCGACTCCTGTTTACTATTCAAGTTGTTTTATACTTAGGTGCGCAGGGCAATGGTGTAATCGCCTCGCGAAATGCGTAAGCAGTTCCGAAGAGTATTGACATTCCTAAGAAAATACGTTACAAATGAAGAGGAAAGTGGTGCGGCTCATTTTGTTCCACACATTGAAGGCATATTCATGTCTATGAAGCACAATTGTCCTTTCTATTGTTGCATACCTTGCTCTACTATGTTTGCTGTACTGAGTTTTGTGCTTTTCACCATGGAAATCACAGTCTAACAGGTGCTCTTGGCACCCGGAATGGGAAGTTTAAAAGCGCTCCATGGCATGTAGCTATCAAAACCACGAACGGCTTATTCCATTGTAGTGATCCTGGCTCCCAAGATAGCAGAAATCAGTCCGGTTACATTTTTCAGTAAAACATATGCTGGGTTTTTGTTTGTACATATTCATTTATGATCTTGCGGTGTCAGTCTATACTATTAAACAGATAATGTGTGATTTCACAGAGAGGAGTGCGCAACTGGCGTTTGGGCCACTGCTGCGTGACATGATTTTGATATAGCCAATTTTATATGCAAAGGTAGCAGCCTATTTCCTGTTCTTTTATTGGTCGAAAGAGGCGCTAAGCTTTATGGAAATGCCCTCTAGATATACAGCCTTCAGGGCAGTGTTCTAGTGGACCAAATGTACATAGTGTTTCAGGAGTTTGAAAAATGGAGGTTTCTAGATGGCGCCAGGTGAACGCGTTCTCTTGTGTACAGCCATGCTAGGAGGTTGACTATGCAGAAGATTAGCTTGTGTGTCTACACTATTTAGTCTACCGAAGTGTCTGACGGGGCAAGGTTCGAGGTTGCTCTCTGATGCCCATCTATACCTGCATGTCCTAGTGCCCAGATGAGCTTGATATGTAGATTCAGTACGAGAATGCGGCCTGGGAACCTTTTCACAATAAAATTCTTTGATTTATTGCAGAACGCCAACTACTAGCGTCGGTTGGTCACCATTTATGGACGACTATGGATCTACATAGGAATATCCTCCTTTCTAACTGAGGTTAAACTAAAGAGTGCAGTGAGCCGGTGTTCGAAAACGCTGATTGTCACGCTCTATTTTCCTGCGCGGGCTAATATCAGGGTGAGAAGATGCATCCGGCACCCTCAACGAACACTGCTGGTGGTCATTAGATAAGGAACGTTCGTTCTTAGCGCAGTTGTTTTTTTTATAGGGACACCAAAGCATGTCGCGGTAGCCGCAAAAGCCTTCATTATTTGTGAAGAATTTCATGCCGTGAGTGATATTTATGTCCAGGCTGATTTTATCACATTACAATAAAAGCTTGAACTGCCGAGGAAACTTTTTTCTGCTTCATGAACTTAATGTTTCTTTGATGTAAACAATGCTTGATCGTTATTCCAAGAAGCTTGCGTGATTCTACAAGCTCGTTCAAGTGCGTTTAAGTTTTCATCTGAAATAAGCGATGTATGGACGAAGCAGAAAGTCAGTGAACCATGTACATGTAGTTCAAAACTTGGGAGGTGCAACTAAAACACTGTTCAAGCTGGCCAACTTTTTATTCATTTGCGTTGTTACCATGTAATATCTTAAATATAGCGAACACTGGTATTATAGGCAGCGCGCCGAGTCTTGGCGTCGGAATATGATTACTATAATAGCTTGCTTGAAATTTAATTGTTGTTATTTCCTAGCAGTGAATGGAAGAAGAATAAAAACTGCACAGTGAAGACAGACCTGCAGTAATTAGCAGCAATAACTGCTACTGCGATTACTCCGCCGAATGCACTTAATAATATTCGGCAGGAAAGTAAGACTGCTTTTCTATAGGGATGCGAATGTCAGTTATGCCCACAGGAGAAAAGCTTTCGGAAGTGGCTTTCGACGTGTATAAAGTTCTTTCTAGGAGCAATGTATTAGGTGTTTGCGTAGGTATTTGCTATTGACCTCCATACTTCATTCACGATCTACCTTCCAGCTTCAAGTAGAGGCGTGTGAAATGGGCCACGAGAAATGGCATGAAAACAACCGGAGCTCTGCACAACCAACAGTTCCCATCAGAAAGTTTTATCCGATGTCGGGAAAACAGCGGCCACAAAGAACCGTCTGTGAATAGTTGCATGCTCTGAACAGTTCCAGCGGCTACTGCTAGTACACTGCGCAGGGTGTCAGCAGGAGTGCAGAAATCCTGTTGTAACAGCGGATAAAAATGTGCGTTAAAAAGATAGCAGGAAAGTGTTCAGCTACAAAAAAATTGTAGGACGCTTAAGCTTCGCCTTCAAGAGTGGAACACGATAGCGTTATTGCACCTTGTCTAGAAAACTTATTAAACGCAGGGGTATTGGGGCATCCTCTCACCGGTACCCGCGCGGCCCGAAGGGGAGAAGCGGGTGAGCGAAGATAGTGATCTAAAGAAAGGAAAGACGCTTGATTCTACAACCAGTGAGGGGGCACGGCGAAACGTCGAGGGCGAGTGGCGCGCCACGTATCGGGGCAGCGCCGTACATTGCGAGGAGGGGTTCTTCTGTGTTTGCCGCAAGATGGCTCTGCATGTGCGCAGAGCGCGGAAGAAATGTAGCGGAAACGTACTTCGCTACTCGTGTAACTGCGACTTCTGTAAGTAACATGCTCATAATTACCGATATACACCGCAGTATACCGTTCTACGGCACGTTTCTAAGGCAACACCGCATTCACTAGAAGCGCTTTCGTACCGCTTTCAAGCATCGAACTTGTGGCTGAGTGGTAGCGTCTGCGTCTCACACTCCGGAGACCCTGGTTCGATTCCCACCCAGCCCATCTTGGAAATTGCTTTTTATTTATGAAGTGCATGCCGGGATTTATCACTCACGGCCAACGCCGCCGACGCCGACGACACCGGCTTTTCTGCGACACGAGCTCCTTAACGCTACCGCGTTAATATGTCGTGCATTGCACAACGACTATGGGTTTCATATGCAATGTTAAAGTCTGTCTTTAGAGCATTATATTGCTTTTAAACAAAAACCTTTCACATCTCATTGTAAAAATTCTGGCGGCTGCGGCGTGTGTTCGTATATGGTTCTCAAAATAGGTCATCAGTAAACAATATGGCGCAGTATCGAGACATCATAATCTTGTGATATCGACCCAACCGCGGCTGAGCATACCGCTGCTTCAGGCAATGCTATTCATTCATTCGCGTGTATGTACCGTCTTTGCTAAAAGTAACCAGGCAGTATGTTCCGCTTCTCGGTTGGGTAGCAGAGAACTCGTAACACTTCTGAAGCTGTAAATCTGTGCAAAGTAAAGACGAGGTCCTGTCCTCACTCCTTAACAATTTGTCATCATCTGGAAATCCATGTTGGCTTTACAATACAAGCGAGAAGCAAGCCATGCAGCCTGGTTACTTTTGGCAAAGACGGTACATAGCACAAGCCTTCATTTCTCTTTGTATGTTGTATACATCTCTTATTCACGTTAAAGACTGGTTCGCAACAAGGATTCCAGCCGATGATATATACAGCGGCGATTGCATGTCTCCCAACCGAGGTTTCAACGATTTCGGCTCCCACATGCCACGTAAAGCACCGCAGTCCACGTGCAAAACACAAACACACCAACTAAATATAATTCCAAGCAAAAATAGAAACCTTCAATGAATGTCGAGAATTTCACTATAACACATTTCATCAGCGGAACCATCAGGCCTTCCTAAGGGCTAGCACTCTTAGGTGTCGCCGTCTATTCTTTTTTCACTCTCACAGTAAAAAATCTTATCTGTACAAACCATTAATACTTTCACAGTTGCAGCAAAACGGACGTTGCAACTGGGCAACGCAATTTGCACTAGCATTCTTTGAAGAGGAGTACAGCAAGGGAGTACCCATGTTTAGACAATTTGGAACAGACTAAACTGGAATATAGGGTAGACGTTCAGAGCATAATTTTATACTATGAATTATGACAGGACACTGTTTGTCAGTTACGACAACTCGTCATTCCTGGATGACTGACTGACGATGGAAATTATTCCTCTGGAATTCCCCAGGTGCAAGCCGCTCTATATGCTCAAGATTTTTGGCAAATGTAGGCCGCCAATGTGTATCCTAAAAACTGAAATAGAGAATTGTGCGCACGGCTTCTGCAACTCCTTTAGTATTATCCGGGTGAAGACGTTGCTGGGGGCAATTGGTTTGAATACCTTGCATTACGCCAATCAGAGTAAACGGTACCTTACGCTATATTTGTTATTTTTTCGTACTGATGAAACACTAAAAACGAGATATGTTGTTGTGTTTTCAGGCCCACTCCTAGGCGGCGGTTCCATTGGCGGTGGTGGTGTTGGTGCTGGTATCGGCGGTGGCGTTGGCGGCAGTGGCATTGGTTTCCGCGGTGGAAGTGTAAACGGTGGCGGTTAGTATACCAACAGAGTTAGCGCTGATCATTGAGAGATCTATAAAGAACTGTGCTGAGCTGCTCTTTAGCTCTGACAATTTAGCTAGATGTTGCAGCCACAACCTGCAGATGCGTCACTGTGGAGAAGAGCGGGCTAAATGGAACAGCAAATGAGACGTGGAGTTATTAATTTGCTTATTTTGATTTGCCAATTTCACAGGAAAGCGGCGCACGCAATAGTAATCTGGCGCAAGAAAAGAAAAAAAAACTAGAGAAGAAGAAATTTAGCTACAAATTGAAACTTTGGATGAAGTACTTAATATTTTATGATTGCTAGCCATTCTACGGCAGAATGTAGGCTGTATCTGATTGCGCCAGGTTTGTAGTGACCGTATGCAGGGGGACAAGTTAAAAAGGAAGTTTGCTCGCGCTAATAGGATACATTCCGGATCATGACAGCGCAAACCTATGCATCTAAAGAGATGTCTTGCCTTGGACTGAATGTCCTACAGAACTGAGTCACTGGTAAGAACGCCGCTGAGAACGAAAGGCTAACGGGTGCATTTCAAGCGCAAAAAAAATTCCAGCAATCTTTTCTCTGGCATGCTTGAGCTATTACGTCATTCAAACGTTATGATGAGGTGCCTTGTAATCAGAGAAAACGGAACTGGGGTAACATAAAACTTTCACAAAAATTTCACATTTAATTGATGTTTCTTCTCTACTTCCCATTCACTTTGCCTTAGCTATTGCTGGTATTAAACAGGTGGCTGGAAACCGTCAAAGAGCATAGCACAAAATTTTGTATCATAGCGCTTCCGCTTCACTACATATCTGTCCGCTTCTTGCAAACACACTGAAAGCACAGGTTCTGGTTTATTGCTTTCGCAAGACATAAAACGAGAAAAAAATGGCCTTATTGTCCTTGGTTGCAACATAAAGATTGCATTAGAAATGAGTATTCGTATTCATGATACGAGATTGTTTTCAGGTTTTAAAATGTCCACAAAATGGATAAGAACGCAGCTTTATGTGCCGACATCTGCAGCGACAGTCATGTTGCACACTCTTCTATATTAGTTGGTGGTAAGCTGCCTCAGAAAGAGTTAATCTTTGGCTCTTGCTTAGTAATAGTGAACATGTGTAAATTGCTCTGCAGGTTTCCCTTGCACCTATTTTACAAGACTCTTCTTCTTCGACGCTAAGGATTGAGATACTCGCCAATGAAATTTTCTTTCATTTAATTTACTTCAGGCACTGGTTTTAACATTGGCATTACATTCAATAATGCAGTCCATCGCTTTTACTAAGGCCCTCTTTAGAGCGTCGGAATATTTGTTATTTTTCTCTTGTAGCTGCAGTGCACCTTCGAGGAAAATATTCCAAATATTCCAAATTGGCTCTATAGACAACAGCTGAGAAATGTAATCATGAATTTAAAATCAGGCAAGGTACTGCATAGGCGAAGAGCGGGCACCCTCGGTAACGCTTCACTGTAGGGTCAACTAATACCCCTGAGAGTCTTTAAAATGATCCATATACGACAACGTGCACGCCAACGTCAAAAACGATAGTGAACACTGCTGAGCAGAGTTCTGAGCTAGCTTAAAAGGTATTTGCAACTTCATCAGGAATTGTCAGAGTGCATTTAGAATATCACAACCCTTTAGTTCTTTCTAAACTGTATTAAAATGAAAAATTATCAGGCATTGTAACGAAGAAATTTAAGCTTCAAAAAGGAAGTCAAATGATGCAAACCTGCATACGAGTGGGTAAAGCACCGATAGGCAGTTCACGGTATTCAGTCGTAGCTTTAGCGCCAAAAGAAAACATGCGCTACACGGGATGCCGTAGAGCAGGCTTCCGGTAATTTCAGCCAGGTTTGGTTTTTACGTACAGTGACATTGCATAGTAGACGATCGGCTTGCGTAGCGCCTCAGCAGAAACGGGGTCACCATTGTTGGTGTCGAGCCAGCGTCTTACGTAGCACCAGTCGAACGTTTTAACCACTAATCCTCCATGGTGGAAATGGGGTAGCGTAATATTGTCTTGTGAAGATGGTAAATTCATATATATTGGAGCGAAAACTTCACTATCCCACATCGGCCCAAGGTCAGCGATTGCTCATGTCTGACATTCAATGCGCCAGAGGAAAAAATGTGGCTTTAAGCAAACACCATGCACAACCAGCATTTTGTTGCACCACCTTTGACCTTTGATTGGAAGTATGCCTATAAACAAGGACTATACTGACACCTTAACAAAAACAGTCTGTAACAGAAATCGAACCACTATCCCTTCTATCTGCTATCGAGCGCGCTAACTACTACGCCACGCCGGGCTCGTGAAAAGCATTGTGATTCTCCTTACCTAGCGTGATCATGATAATAGTGATGACAATGACGATGCGGTTAGGGATAATGATATTGATGGTAATAGCATGACTATGACGGCGCGTTAAGTTTATAATGATGACGGTAGCGACAGTGATGGTGATGAATAGCAAGAAAAAATATCACCAAGCCTAAGGAGGTTTTCGCTTCGTCTGGGTTTAGCAATGTTACCATAGCAATTTTTGAGACTTACATCTGCTGACACCCCAAAATTACTCTAGGATTTACAGAATGAAAATGAGTTCGAAGAATATGTCACTACATATGAATTATTGAGATTTTGTTGTATAATATGCTACCTATGGGCACTGAGCACACATAAAGACATGCAATGCAGACAGATTGGGTGTTGAGAGCACCACTTAGCAGGACATCGTACCGGTACTGCGATTACAACGACGAATTTTATTCTTGCCAAAACCAAGAAGCAAAAAGGTTCTCATAAGACGTTTTCGGATGTTGCCTTTATCCTGCTTTAAATGTACAGGGTGGTCCCCTCTAAGTGCGAACACGGCTCCGCGTGGCCGCGCTCCGCGGAGCGCGGCCACGCGGAACCGTGTTCGCACTTAGAGTGGACAACCCTGTACATCGTTAAAGCGCACAACGTTCTCTAATGATTCTCTTGACTTGTGGAGGTGTTCTGAGCAATTTCATTTCGTTTGTAAAAAACATGAAGTGGGAGGCAAATATTATCGGAAACATCTTGTTGCGAGAAAGTGTTATGAGAAAAGGCATATAAGATATGTTTGGTGTTATTGAAATTTTCCTATTCATTCTGCCATTTTTATTTTGACACTGCAGATGAAGGCACTATACAGCACATTGTTACGACAAAGCGGCAACAAAGGAGTCGCACATATAAGAACCCGAAACTTGTACCCCCCTTATGTTGCAGTAGAGGCATTTCAATATCTCGAGATTAATTAAATGGTGTAAACGTTTAACACAACTTGTATCTTGAGCCTTTCTCTTTAGGTTGCAAACTGAGGAACGACATGGATTCGCGCATACACCTCTTCGAATGCGTTTAGGTAGGAATAACGAAACGTTTCCTTTATGGCAGTTGTGATGAGGCTGCCAGGTAATTAAAAATAAAAACACAAACTATTCCCCGTCACGCTGTCTCAATGGTTAGGGCGCTAGACCCCTGAACCATACGATCTGGGTTTAACCGTAGTGGCGGCGGCGTCCCCCTTTTAATAAGGGCCAAAAATAGAAGCCACCTTTTATATGGCAATATTTCCTCACACAGGCGGCAGAAACTACCCGGAGCCTCCCACTGCGTCTTCCCTATAGCCTTGCTATTTATGGCACGTTACGCCTCATAAACCAAACCTAACCAAACGTGTAATTACGTCACATTACAGCTTTCAATATTCTAATATTTTTAATTTATTCGGGAGATGGTATTGAACGCCTTATATTATATCGCGAAACTGTCTCTCAGCAGTAAATACACTGCAAACCCACCTTCACCTGGCTTTTACTTTCTTGCTATTTGTTTGTTTCAAAGATTCACCCATTGATTATCTGTGGCACTATTAAAACTCATGAGTGCAATATAATCATCACAAGCATAATTTTGCTGCACATTGGATTGATCTGGAATCGAAAACGTTCATTGTCAATTGAGCCATATGTTGCGAAACATAGGCAATTGCTATCAGTATATACTGTAATGGTCGCGGATGCTGTGAGGCGTCACGTACTATGAAAGAGGACGAGGCCTATCGGCTCTATTTCGGGCTCAGAGCCAGCAAGGAACTTGTAGCTTGAACAGTACCTTTGACTCGATCCGTTCTTGGGGGAGGTGTTCACTTGCGACAGTATTTATATCGAATATCGTTCGTTAATGCCACAGTTGCCTCAAAATAATTTAGAAATATTTGGCTAACTTGCTTCATATGATTCTTTAACTGCTTAGCGTAAGAGCAGAAAAAAAAAGCTTTAAGCAATGTTCGTTTATGTATCGATAGTTTAGAATACTCTACCAACGTGTCCGTAACGATATCTTATAAACCGCAGTTGCCTCAAAATAAATGAGAAAGCTGTACTGGTTCTCCTTTTTCAATCACACCAAAGGACACCAAAGGTTTATCGGACGTCCTTATTCTGTATTCTTGAGTGCTGACAAAAACAATGCCACAATCATGGTATCTACTGATTTCAGGCCTAGGCTTTGATGGCGGCTCCAGCGCTGGTGGAGGTACCGGACTGGGTGGCCAAGGTGGCTTCAGAGGAGGGTTGCGCAGTGGCGGTTCGTACCTACTTCAAATCGGGACTACAGATATGCTAAGAAAAAGAGCTGTAAAAAGTTTGAATAAGAACAGCCACAGGTTCCTAATGCGGACACGAGTGCAGACTGCTTCCATGTACGAGAGAATGGCGCAAGCAAGACTCTTGAATTTTCTTTCATTTTTGTCTATTTTTATAGTAGAAGCTTTGCTACCCGCATTTTTGGATATCGCTGAGATGGTTGGTAGGCTTCTTGGAAGTCTTCTCTGAAAAAGAAAAAAAAAAAGAAGAAAACTCGCCGGAGGTGGGTTTCCAGACCAAGTAGAGGCAAAAAAATGAGCTTTGCAGGCCACTGCGTTACACCTTCGCGCCATCCCTGTAACCGGTTTCTGAGTGCGTTAAGCTTCCAGGCTTTCACGCTGCGCTAAAGATGCTGCTGCCAGTTTCGTTGCATTGCCCTCCTCTGATCAAGGTAGAAGGAGAGAAAGAAGATGGCTACATGATATCAAAGAGTACTGCACAAAGGTACGGGGGGGGGGGGGGGGGGGGGACTTCAGTTCGCAGGTCGAGCCAAAGTTTTGACAAGTGGACTTGTCTTCCTCTGGGCCCAGACGAAGATAAGTCTACTTGTCACAACATTGGCTCGACCTGTGAACAGAGGCTTCCGTCCCCGCCCCCTCTACCCTTGTTCAGTGCCCTACATCCTCTGATCAATTTGAACTAAAACTCTAACTAGGCCACCTTTGTTCTAATAAAAGCTTAGAGCCCCAGATAAGTATTTTGCTAAACATAGCCAGGGTTTCAAGGTCAAGGAAACGATTGGTGAAATTGGTAACTTCGGTCCTCACGGGGGTAGCGCGCTCCAACATGTTAAACGCATAATGCACCTTAAGAGGAAAATGCGATAACGGTCCGTTCTCTTTGCACACAACTGTAAGTTGATTAGACGATTACACGCAGTGCACAGTGACAGAGTTAAACGCCTGTGATGACCGGCTTGTTGAAATGATTCTGTATTTTTTTTAATCGAAGCCTAAGATAATATTTGGATTCGAATATATTTTGACGGATTTTGCTTTTCTGGGAAGGTTGAAGGCCAAGGCGTGCGCAAACAATTCGGTTCTCCAGTTTGGCGTGGCTAGTAGCGCTTTTGCATTAAAATGAATCGGGTAGCAGTTCTTCGCAAATGACATATCACTTTGATTTAGTTTCCTCAATCGGGTTTAACTTCTCAGAGCTGCTGAGAATAGTAGGAAACTTGTGAATTTTGCGAGTACTTTGGACCTGCTGGGTATTTAACGTGCTGTAACAGCGCACAATACACCTTAACATCCCCCCCCCCCCCCCCCCCCCCCCCTTCTATAAACTGAGTTAGAGCCAAGAGCATTTATTGTCCAAGAGGAGAGCATCTTCGTTTGCTACTGGGTGCATGAAGAATGGGGATCATACATTATGTATATGGGCATTGTTACGTTATAACATATAATAAGTAATAATACAATAAGACGTTATGATATATCATAAATTACTCTTTTCTTCGCTGATTCTAATTATAGGTTCACTGTGCCCATACCATAAATTTGTGCAGGCATCGCAAAATCGATAAAAATAAATATATGCAACTGATGATGTGAGGCCACGCCTGCATGATAGTTAAGGAATATAAGAATTTTTTTTTAAATGTAGGCGTATACTGGTGTGCCCATGTTTCTCAAGTAATCCGAAAATAATGTATAAAACGATGAAAATATATTTATTCGTAATTGAAAGAAAACTAAGAGGTGCAGTGATGCGCAGTACCAAGACGTTCATCATCATGGCACACTCCTCATACGCCGTAAGAATCTAAGTCATAAAATGCTTCCTGCGCTCGCACCGAAAAGTCCCGGCAGGCTTGAACAATCGGTGGTGTGCATTAATAGATCGAAACAAATCGTGCTATAATTGTTGTTCAGAGGGAACGTGCAGCGAGCAGTTACGGCATATTTGAAGATTTTCTAGGTCTGTGTGAAATTTTGTCTGGGTCTAAGTGGTAGAATTTGCGAAATATTGATAAGTTTCACGATACAGACGCCACTCTGGGGTGACGCGACAAAATGACCTAAACAACGAATACGCGGAACCCCAACTTTAGTTTTGTTGTCTGACTGATTAGCTGACAAATTAAGACTTCGTTGGCAGAGGCTTCAGTAAACATATCTCTAAGGATTGCTAGTAGAGCGTGACAGAAAGACGGCTACGTGCAATTGCGTCTGTTTTTTTGCGTCAACATTCCAGAGGGGTTATCAGAATACGTTTTTATGGTTCAGTGGAGGAATGCATTCCAGGCAAGGATAGTGTAAGGCACCAAGCCTATGCGTTTAAAGAGAGGATTTGCTTTGGCCAGAGCGTCGTAAAAATATTTTGGTGTTGGTAAAGAACTTCGCTTAGAACACTGTATTAAAGGGCACGTTTCAGGTGCGAACACTGTCCAGCAAGCTGTGTGTCGTGATTTGAATATCCCTCACCATCAGAGAAAAAAAGAGCGAGAAAGTTACAATTTCACAGTATTTGAATTTTGCTTTCATTATTGCTACTTCAGATTTCCCGTGCCTTAACTGTGCTGGAGCTGGACTTAGACGGATTTATTTCAGCCGTCGGAGAGAATAGGAAAATATGATTGTACTGCAGCGGTTTATTATTTATTCTTCTACCCACTGCTTACAAACTACGAGCACATAATTTGATTAATATCTTTATCGAGGCATACAAAAAGACCTACTTTTCTTGCTTCCCACATGAACATGATTTCAAATCAGCACTCGTATTAGAATGAAGGAAAGCATATCCTCAAATATTTAGTGATAGTCACATTAGAAACCTTCTACCTTAGAATATGTTAACCACATCACAAATAAAAATGGGATGGTCTTGGTATCTAATGGCGTTAAATTCATGAATAGCGCCTTTCTGATTTAACTTAAACACTATTTTAAAGATTCTTTCACGTTAATGGTAACAATTTTAAATTCTCGTCGAAGCTTGAGTGAGCCATTCAGCCAATAAGTTCTTGTATGGCCGTTATTCCAACAAGACAGCTTTTTCTTTTTTTTTTTTGTTCCTAAACTCAGTCAACTTGGGAGACAATTGTTTTGGCTAACCTGAAATTATCTGTATAGATAAAAACTTCGAATGAAACTAAGATTTTTAAGTTAGGCCAAAACGTGCAAATGCTGAACCAGGTGCACTCCACACTAACCTTGCCAAGTTAAGTAAGCTGTAGCGCCCTCTTGGTTCTGAAAACTACCAAAACCTCAATATGCCCAGGTAAGCTGAAATTATTGATGTGGCAAAGAGGTACTTCGCAAATGACGGAAATAACGTTAAACCGTGTTAGAATGTAATAATACAAGGACTCTAATCCCATCAATTTTATAATTAGAGATAGTTCGGCACTGTAACGTAGAATCATAAGCTCAAAAACAATTCAATTGCATACGTTCGCATCGCACAGTGAACGAGTGCCTTAAGTTTTTCGTCCATTGAAACAGTCGCCGTGGCTGAGGTTGAACACGTCGGGTGCAGCAGTCAAGTGCCTTAGCCACGGAGCCACAGCGGCGGGGCAGAGACAAGTGACATGTCTTGAAGTCTTGCAGTGTTCGGTAGCTCTATAAACATTTATTACTGACATTTTGCAGGTATCACAAATGCCTGTTTATAAGTATCTTTCTATGAGACGTCTGTTAGAATAATATGCTAAATAATAAACATTGACTTATAAATTAGTTCGTGATCTGCTCACAACCTGCGGATAAGATAAACCTGCAAAGCTGATGGAACCAGAGTTAATGAATGGCACTTCGAACTAGTATTGCGAACGGGCAGCCAAAGCTTCCGTTAAAATATGTCTTGGTGTGCTCGCCTTGCCTGTTTTTTCTAACAACTTTAAAATCATGCTATTAAGATTCCCCTCAACAGTATCTCTTGCTGGGCTAGTTGGTGTGACATTGCGTTAAACCAAAGGAAATACAGAGCTAAGATTTAGACGAACCACACAGAAAGACGGACGGGACAGGCGCTAACTCCAACTAAGTTTATTGAAAGATTCATGTGCACATATATAGCCCGAAGACAGTGAACGCTTGCGCATGTCCCTAAAGTAAGAAGGAAAAAAACCATTTACCATTGCTACAAAACCTCAAGGGCAAGCCAAAGGGGCAACGTCGAAAACAATCCTTTCGTGGAGCCAAGCCAGTGGTGATACCGTATATGCACGAAGTATCCCACAATTTAAAACGAGTTGGCAACAAGTACGGAGCCGCCATGGTCTTCTCCGCCCCCTGCAAATTGGCCAAGATGTGCCCCAAGGTTACCAGTAGGGCTCAAACAACATCTGGGTGTGGAAAGAAACACTCGAAGCCCTACGTAAAGTGTGCCACGGGAGTGGTCTACGAGATCCCCCTTACGTGTGGCAAGGTGTACGTCGGTCAGACCGGACGCTGCGTTAACGAGCGTGCCGGCGAGCATAACAGGTCTTTAGGGAACGCATCAGATTCGTTCCAAAACCTACCCGCCCATTGCCGCTCTTGCCTTAATGAAAATAAAAAAATCTGTGAACCACGATTTGGAGAGATTAAAATTCTAACCAGAAGTAAAGACAGATTAGCTCGCGAGCTCGCAGAAGCCTTTTTTATCAAAGAGAGGGGGGGGGGGGGGGGGGGTAAGTGTGTCAGCACGACTTCTGTATCTGTACGCGAAAGTGAACACAGATTGTTAAAAAATACGAGATTATGAGAAGGTTTTTACCTAAGGGTGTTTTTTCTGAATGGTTTTTTTCCTTCTTACTTTAGGGACATGCGCAAGCGTTCACTGTCTTCGGGTTATATATGTGCACATGAATCTTTCAATAAACTTAGTTGGAGTTAGCGGCTGTCCCGTCCGTCTTTCTGTGTGGTTCGTCTAAATCTTAGCGCTGTATTTCCTTTGGTAAGATTCCCCTGCCTGTTACAGGTGTCCTAAAGCATTTATTTTGCTTCTGAACGAACACTTGATCAATTTCAAATCTAGCTGCAAACGTCTTGTTTTAATAGAGCAAGCAAATAAAATCCGAAGAAAGACAGGCAAGGAAGTTTCATGAGATATGACGCCCCGACTATATTACGGTCCCAGTGACTAAAGTTGTAGTCAGCAGTATCGAATTTTCCTGGCTCGTTTGTCGATCTTTATTTTTAAAATAGAAATCTATACACTATACAGTCTTGTGTTTCACGCACTTGACGCAAAACATACGTTGGCACAAGGCCGAAGCCAAACATTCACCATCATTCCATGAAACGCGGGGAGACAATAGATGCTTTTCCTATCCTCAGTAACTGAAATGGACTAAACCTTATACTAATGAAGGATATCGAACGTAAAGATTTAGTTCGTAATGTGTGCAACACACTGCTTAGTACGACACTTTCTAGAAAAAGCTTGGCTTAGGTATAATAGATGAAATGCTTCTTTTGTCGCAAGTTGTAGTGATGTTCTATGTGATCTGCCTGAGTGAGTTGTCTAGTTAAATGAGCATTCAGATTGCATCCCGCCGCATTGGCTTAGTGGCTAGGACTTTTACTAATATGCTAATATAATTTACATCTTCAAGTTGGTACAGCGGCAAAACCACACAACACGAACAACAAAAGGAAATTGTTCTGAGCATGGAAGTTTGGTCTTCATTGCACTAGCAACCACACAAGTTGTGTTGGAGGATATAAAAGCTTCTTTGCGTATTTTCCTTTTATTTTTTAAATGAATACTGAACAAATGAATTGAGGACTGAAGGTTTAATGCGTGTTTGGATGCTAAATGTATGTCTGAATGTATGCACTGGAATTCAGCGGCTCTGCTGCGCTTAGGAACAGAAAGACGGAGGCACGCAGGCGAAAATATTGTAGGCTAGAGCGCGTTTAATAAGGTTGATAACTTAAAAAGTTGCCATGTGATGCCTTTTTCTGCGTTCTTGAGGTAACGACACAAGTTATAAAATGTCCAAAATACTGTATGTACTGATTCGTTCCCAGGCATGGGTGGCGGTTCCCTTGGCGGTGGAGGTGGTGCCGGCAGAAGGATCGGCGGTGACTTCGGTGGCGGCAGCGCCGGCGGCGGTTTGTATATAATCAATATAAAGAGGATCTGCTGTATCAAGCAATAAGAAAACGAAGAACTGATAGTAGCTGTAATTCACCATGTCGAACTAGAGGGAATCTACGACCGCAACTTGTCGGGAGACTGCATATGGTAACAATATTCATGATTTTTCAGTGACTGCCCCCGGATGCCAAAGGAATAACAGGTGGTTGGATGCACGATTAGCAAGTCAGTAAATACCGGCTTGTTTTCATTGATCACGGCAATTGAAGCATCCTCCACTTTAGGTTCGTTCCGGTGTTTTTAGAAACTATACTTTTTGCAAGCTTATCGGCAGATTGTGTTCATGAAATCACGTTAAAGGCATAGTTTGTAGAAAAAATGGCGTTAGCATTGTGAGCGAAAAATAAAAGAAGCTCCTTCTGGCGTGTTTTAGCTGCTAGGCAATAAACTAGGCACTGATTCTTTGGCGTGTTGCATGACGTCACGAACCCTTATAAAATGCCCGTGTTGGGAAGAGCTGGCAGCTAGGGTGGTTTCTTCGAGCAGGGAGGGTAGGATAGCATGGAAATAACACTTTTCATGATCCTGGTATACCTATCACGACTCGTTACATCTCGGCCATACAGACTTCTTCGTATGGGTCGATCATAGCGGGGCTTTGATCGACCCCCGCTCGATTTTATTATTATTATTATTATTATTATTATTATTATTATTATTATTATTATTATTATTATTATTATTATTATTATTATTATTATTATTTTGCGTCGAGTACAACGTACAGGATGCTAGAGGCCTACAGAAAAAGCTGCCATGAAGACAGCCTGACGAGGCCGGAAGCCCCCTTATACACTGGACGTTTCACAGCACCGCAAAAACAAAAACAGAAGGCCATAAAATTAACTAAATCCAGACTAATAAAGAGTGTCAGCATAAAAAGAAAGTCTTCAAAAAAGGGGTAAACTGCATAACACGTCAAGATCAGGCCACATAACTTTAAAAAAGTGCTATACGAGGATTTGACACAAAAATGACACAATAGCTGACAAAAATGAAATGAGCAAGGAAAAAGAAATATGTCAAGTTAGTACCTGACGTATTTTTTATGCCCAACCGGCTGTAGTCAGCCACTTAGGGCACAAAGCAAGTAAACAGAAATACAAACTATACCAAAATAGGCGTCAGGTCATAAAATTTACTTTTAAGAGGAATATCTATGTCGGAAGATCTTTCAAATAGACCGATAGCTTGCTTACAGCTGTAAGCTGATGGTTATGTTGAGGTAATATAAGTACAAATTAAAAAGTGATTTATTTGGGGAGTCGGAAACTATATGAACGTGAACAAGGATCCACGAGGAGAGCATCATATGGGAGCTATTAGCGCTTTTGTGTCATTCCTTAAATGCAGCGTCTAAGAGTTCCTAAACTTTTGAATAATGGTTCAGTGAAGGTGGTCCTGGGATGTGCTCAGCAAAGAGTTTATTAAGCAGTGAAGTCCTTTAAGCCGGCACGTTGCCTGGTGGAACAAGGTGCCGAAGAGTATCACATGGAGGTGAACTGGAAAGAGAACACAAAGGCGAATTTCTTGAGTCCTACCCTGTCCTTCTTTCTCAGTCTTTTTTGTTAAATTAAAGCAGTTTTATCTTAAGTTAGACAATGCTGCGTTAACTAGCCAAGCAAAATGTATTGTCCCCCGTTAGTGCCTCAGTGCTGCAATGTAGATGTCACAGAGCATGCGTCAACGAATGTCTACCTTCACTCTGCGCTAATTTAGTAGCTCAAAAAAAAAAAAAAAACAACAAAAAAACACAGGTACCATGATCGATGGTTCTGAAATAACTTCGACGACGTGAGGATCTTTAACGTGCACTGATATCGCACAGCACATGGACGCCGTCTCGATACCATCGATACGGGGCCGCCGCGGCTGGATAGTTTTGGTGTAATAAACATTTAACAGTAATATGCTGAGGAAATTGTTATTTCGAAAAGTTCGCCAGAAAAGAGAGAGAGAGAGAGAGAAAGATGATTTGATTTGTTTTTTAGGCTTTATCATTCTAAAGAGACTGAAACTATGAAAGACATCCTAGTGGAGGACTTAATATTTCGACCACCGAGGGTTCTTTAACAAGCACTGATATCGCACAGTACACCGACGCCTTGCTTTTCGTGACTTCGTGGAAAATATAACGCGGAGAGAGTAAGAGAGAGAAATAACCTTATTGGAGGATTTGAAGGGACTGAAAGAAGATTTGCGTCTACGCAGAGCAAATAATTCGAAGCAAGAAATGATATAGCTTTAATGTGCTGAAACCAAGTAAGATGTGCTAAAGTACATGCGTAATGGGGATAGTTTGGTTTAACTTATGCATGGTTGTAAACGACAGGATACATGCGTAACAATTACGGTTATTTTCAGTCAAGTTGTCGCGAATTTATATCAAAACAAAGTGTGTGCACACTGCTCAGGTTTTCGCTTGACAGGCTTTCATGCGACAAATTTCCGTGCGAAAATTCAGAACATAGAAAAATAACGTTGCTGTGGCATTACAGTAAACCCATCTCCAAATTTCAAATGTCGCTGTGAAGTGCATACAACTTTATTATTGATAGAAAGGGTAGGGGTTGGGAACGTGCCTCCGAGACCATGGAGATCCGGGCGACACAGGCCCACGACACAGGCCCATGCCATGGCTCGAGATTGGATGTCCATGTCGTCGCTGGCCTTGTTGACAAAGGTGTGTCAAAAATGCCCCGGCAGCAGCCAAGGTGGCCATGTGGGCAACGACGAAGAAGGGCGATGATACTTGCAGTTGCAACGCTCTGGCTTCCCATATATGATCCTCCAGCAATGAGCCCTGTAAATAATCGCCCTTGTACAGAAGTAAATGCTAGCTTGCGTAACACTTCACGGTGCACTACAGACATATGACGAATGTTATTTGATTTTTTCAGTTGGAATGCTCCCTGGAGGGGGAAGTGCTCTTGAAGGTAGCGGCAGAGAATTCGACGGGGGCTTGGGTGGTTCGAGTGATGACTCGCTGAGCGGATCCGGTGGAGGCTTGTCCGGAGGGCCTGCTGGTAGCGTTTCCGGCGGCGTCGGTAGTGGCTCCCTCGGACGCGGTTTGTATCAATAGTGACTGTTATAATGCGATTTTAGGCGAATAAGGCAAAATATTGCTCAAAACGCTTTCTTTGGCGCTGACCGAACTTATGACGATGGCGGAGACCCCAATTAGACTGCGTGTATCGAGCAAATATACAGCGCAAAATATTTACGCGTATTCGGGAAATACAATATGTGACATTAATGCTACATTTAGTGTACTATTCTGAAGTGCATAAACACATGCTCCTAGTGATGACAAAAAATTGCTGAAGTGAAGGCGACAAGTGCTAAACAGCGCTCGTTTTGTCTTGGCTTCGCCGCCGTATCTGAAGTAGAAACCTTTCTTGAGGCTTCCGCCGCTCGTCTAAGTAACGTTACTAGGCAATGATATCGCTGTCATCAGCACGCAATGCTGTGATTGGAAGGTTTATTTTTTTCTTTTACAGCTTAGGTCAAATTTAGACTATATTCTTAGCATCTTATATCATCATCGTTAGCATTTTTTATACATAGGAGTGTACATAACTGTTGTTCACCACATTTATCCAAAAATATAGAGAGAACATATGCTTATTTAATAGTTTACAGACATATATAGTTTTCAGCTCCCTTGCAGTTAATGCAAATTTTTAGCTCTGTACTAATTACGAGCAAATCTTCGCTCTCAATCCGGCGTCACTGGCAGTAGCGGTGACGAAGGACAATTAATCCAACCACAGTATTGAAGGACTCTGAACTTAGACCTCATTCATATTCTTATCGTGCGTATAAGAGCGTTCAACTACGGTAATTTCATTTCTGTGTTAAGTGGCTTCAAATGCCAAAGATTATCTTTAATGCAATGTGAAAGACAAAACTCAAAATTTGAAAAAGAAATTGATTTACAAATGCTGTGTTTCTCCCCATAACAGGACGGAGGCTTGGTGGAGGTCGGTTACGAGGACTGCTAGGACGAGGAAAGCCGTTAACCCTAGAGGAGCGGCAACGCAGGCGTACGTCCAACTATTCATTAGCTCGACTCGAAATAAGAAAGATATACCCAAGTATTTAGGATAAATTTCAGCAATGTAGGTCGGCTGTAAATGCCTTGGACACAGAGAGGTCTGGAAAACCGGCTTATGATAACAACAATAATGCTTAGAAGTAAACATTTTGTGTAACAGCTGGACAAATGGAGATTCTGGTCCTGAGAACCAGCGTTGGAATTTACGAATACTCTATACAGGTCATATGAATACCTTAAAAAGAAAAAAACATTTTTAAGATGGCGAGCCATTCAATAGAGAGCAAGCAAATTATATTTAAATGTGTGGGGTACTTGCGACAAAATAGGCAAATAAAAAGAAGGACGCACAGTTTTGCCTTAACCTTAACAGGAAAACAAACACTGCATTATTGTAGACTTTGTAGAGGTAGGCGGGGACGCGAGAATATAGTGCTTCTCAAGGTCAGAACTGCGCCGGAAAGCCTAGCCTACCCCCGAACTCATTGAGGTTCAAGAGGCTCGAACGAAAGACAGCACGTTTGCTTATACTTGCACTTGCAGCGATGAAATATTGAAGAGAACAAGCAAAAACGAAAAGGAAAGATCGAAGGAAGAGAGGCTCGCCTGATTTCAGCGTTGAACGTTAGCAGTTGGCTTCAACTGAGATCAGGAGCCCTGCAGATAGGCTGCCCAGACAAAGCTGAACGGTCTCAACGGTGGAAGCGTAGGCTGCGACTAATATAACGGGTTTAGTCCTAATGTTGTTTGTGCGGACTTATGTAACGTATATATACCGTGGGCAAGGTGCCTGCAATATGTGAAGGAAGGAGTAAAGGGAGGCGGCAGGTTATTCCTTTTGAATGTTCCTATTTTTCTCACAGGCATTTCAGACACGTTTAAGGATGACAATAAGCAGACGCACACATAGGACGGGTACATCTCGGCACGACTAGGAGGTCATAACACCAGCCAGGTTAATCAGATTATGGCCTAACCGGGCTTAGTATTTCGACACAGAAAACAGCCCAATGTGAGAGATTTGGCCTAATATAGTGCTCCGCCAGGAGAGCAATCCTTTGTTTTTGTGTTTTCATTTGTCCTCGTTCTTTGGCTTAGTGCCTGCCTTCACAGCTCGTGTTCACTTTAAGCAATATATTTCTACGATAAAAGCTTGAAGAATTTAAAGAATTTCATTCTGGGTAAATTGTTCGTGGAAACATCAAAAATTATTTTTAAAACGAGTCGTGAGGAAAGTAACACGCATTCGTTGGTATCAATTGCGGCATCGGTTGCTATGCTCGACACTGCTTAGTCATAGCATGCCGTGAAAGACAGCAGCTGAAATAATATTTTCTCTTTGTTTCATATGTGTCCGACAGGAAAGAAGTTGTTGAAGGCGGGTAGTATTCTGGCCGGTGTCGGTGCCGCCGTTGCAACGGCTGGCGCAGTAACTGCAGGAGCTGGTTTAGCGCAGACGGCAAGAGGTGGTGAGTAGCAAACTTTCACTTCGTATTTTGATGTGCGCGATTGGCCTCCTAGAAGAAACCAGACTTGGGGAAAAATAGCTCGCATTCTTGAAGCACGGGATCATTTTCTGACATCACAGTATCAAAACAAAAGGGCACACATTTTTGCGCGGCGATAAGAGAAAAAAGCCGATAGAGTCCTCCGATATTGTTTGCTCTAAATTTGATTATAATCCTATATCATTCTGGCTGCATGCTAACTCACGCCCTTAGTTTTTGTTCATGAGACTGCGGAAGCTACAGTTAAATGCTTTTTAGCTTTATAATAAGTAATAAATATGGGCTAATAAATGTTTGACCTAATGAAGTGAAGTTCCTCATTGTTTTTCTATGCTATATTTTAATTTCAACATATTTTTCTTACTTTGCCACCATCTTACGTATCTGAATAGCACACATTCATTTATTGTCTTCTTGGCTCACTTGACCCGCGCGATTAGGCTATATTCAAGATACTTGTAAATTAAAAAAAAAATGTGGTGTTATTAACCTAGGTTCTTTATTTTCAAAGCACCTTTAAATGAAAAGCGAAACCGATTACCATATTTGAAGCCAGAATGTTGAATTTTATATGGCCTTGTGGAACGAAACACTGAAACCTCGTTTCCCATTAATTTTGCCCGACTAAGCCCTGTTAAAGATAAGAATATAGTGAAAAAGCGAAAATTTATTGACTCCACTCACAATCCGCGTTAGAAAGAATTCATCAATTCAATCGGATTACAATTATATATAATTAGTGATTGTGTGATTCACTGTATTGGGTAAAGCACTTTAGATTTTTTCCTGTTTATTTCAAATGAAACTATACTTTTTTATTCTGAATATTTATTTTCAATCATAAACGTTTATTTCAGCGTCTGTGTCATCATACACAGTATACGTAATCAGTAAATAGCGCGTGAATGAGTCCTTGAAGCATTACTTCCGAAATGAAAGTAAGCTTAAAAGGCTAGCAGACAAAAGCACAAATTGACGTTTACTACAGTAACTAGTTAGCCTTACTGTTGTATTTTGGTTTTCGAACTCTCCTGAACGAAAGAGTTAGGTTTCCGGCATCCTTCCGCTTTTGGACTGAAGGTATCGATGGAACTTCTGCTCAATAGTTGAGATAGCTATTACATCCTTTTTTCTGGTGAATCTCATGCGCCGTTTTACGTCAGTTCATGCACAGCTGGTGCGCCGACTTAACCGACTGACTGCTCTAGGCGAGGGACGACAAAAAATAAACAGTGCTCAGCTTGCACACGGCGTGGAGATAGTGCATCCCCTTCTGCTGAGGTGCATGTGCAAGCTTGCAGAGCACGCTCCCCAGTCGCACTATACACACGGCTTGTCCGACATTCCCACCTTCAATCCACACCCGCAGCTTTCCTTTTCCACTAAGAACAATTGTGCTTATCATTCATCTGACTATGCCTCGCATGCCTGCGTATTGGTGTTTTAGATTAGGTGTTTAGGAAACGGCTCCATGAGAAATGGTCTTCCCCGATGAGTCAGAAATCCGCAGTTTATAGAAAAACACCGATTTATTCCGGGTCAGCAAAAAAGCACTTTTCAATACAACAATAAAGCATCGGAAGACGCTGCAGAGCGAATCATAAAATCGAGGCTTGCGGCAGCACTATATGCCATGATTACAAAAGGAAGGGAGACTGTGCTCTTACGCGGTGCGGCAAGGCAAAACAAACTAGGACGCGAATAAGGGGATGCGGCACGGCAAAATCGCTCTTAGCGGAACCACAGACATGGATTCACCCGTGGAAACAACTCACGCAAACAGCGTAACCCTTCTGCGGAGGCACTGCTTTCGCCTTCATACTGGTAGGAGTGCACCGCCATCCGTGTTCACCCGGGATGCATCGTGCCGCTTGCCGACAGTATGGCCGCGTCCCCGCAGCGCTGTCTTGGAATCCACAGTTCTCGACTTTCCCCCGTCCTTATCAAGGCTCACTTTCAAGCCGAGCACATATCACGCCCTGCCATAAAGTCTGCACATGCGCAGTTGCGCTACCCCCGCGCGCACCAAGACGGAGTTGAAGGAGCGCGCGTAGTTCAAAAGGCCATAAGGGAAGGGGCGCGGGAGCCCCACAAGGTCAAAACGAAATTTCGAAAATGCATTTGGCTTATTTTACAAGGCTTTCTTCTGAAATCGTGACGTATATACCTTAGCTAATGAGCATGCATCTTATGATTTCGCTTTTTTTTTTTCATACTGTGGTAATAGTGTCGAAGGACCACAACACATCGTAAAGTGTTCAGATCGCTGATACCGTGAAAACATTGCACAACGTATGATAAAAATGGAATATTTTGACCTGTTTACTAGGCTTCACGTTTTGCTCATTGATAAAGGCAGCCTCAAAAGTTAAAGGCAGCAGAGAAAAGGTTTATCTGCTATTCCGCACATACGGTAATTTTGAAAGACTTAGGCAACCGTGGATCGTGGCCATATATGCATCATTGAAGAAGAATGTAACCAAAGAAATTCATCAAGTTCGGCATGATGTGATGCTGCAGCTCAAAAATTATTATAAACAATATCGGGCATTTAAATTTGAGGCAGCCGATTCTCGTTCTATCGTAAAAGGTGTTGCTTGAGCTCACCGTGAAATGGTGGCTTATGTGTTTTACAGTTCCGAAGCGACTGAGGCTATGAGAGACGCCGTAGGGAATGGCTCCGTAAATTTCGACTACCTGGGGTTTTTAACGTGCACTGGCATCGCACAGCTCACCGGTAGCCTGTTTTTCGCCTCCATCAAAAATAGGACGCCTAGGCAGAAATTCCATACCGCTTCCTTGTGCACAACGGTCGAGAGCCCGAACCACTGCTCCACCGCGGCGGGGCTAACTGGAAATAAACAGCCACTGATATGTACATGCGGCTTGCTGGAAACCGCTTCCGAGAGTAGATTTGTTAAAAGTGCAAGAGACTATAAAACACGAAAGTTAGTCTTCTGAGAATCACACGTTGTGCAGTGGGCGCTGTAAATAAGCTACCCACTGAATTCTTACTTCTTCGGTGCCGGAATGAAGCACTTTTTCATCAATAGTTATGTATGTGCACAACTTCTCGCTGAAGCTAAACGATCTATATTTGGGGAATTACATTATCGAATTCAAAGTACGTTGTCAAAATTACATGTATCTCAGGACTGCCTGTGCATTTACAAGAGCAAGAAGTTGAGCAAGTTGATTGAAATGCATGGTTGAAAAAGCACGAACTAGACACAATGACGAAGAAAGGAACGACAGGGACAGCCGTCTGTCCCTGTAGTTCCTGTTTTCGTCATTGTGTCTAGTTCGAGCTTTTTTCAACCATACCTCCTGTGCAACCATGCCCCGCCAAGACACAATCATCTACTTGGTTGGTTTGTTACAGTAGCTAAATGATATGCGTTGTTTCCAGGAGGAGGACTGAGGGGATCAATCCGCGTTCGCGGTGGTAAACCAGGATGCCACACTCCTTGCAAGGCCGGTTGCAGCAGAAGTCGGAGATCTATTTCGCCGAAAATTGAGCAAGTCATGTCCAAAATGTCTGGAGCTCCCAGTATGTATTCACAGCTTTCTGTGTTTCTATGTCCGTAGATATTTAAATATTTCATCACTCCTCACGCACCAGAAATTTGAGGGCCAGGAGATACAGGGGAGGACCGACAACTTTGATGGTGTCCGTTTGCGGCGTCGTTTAAGGATACTTATTCGCGAAAATTAATTTGTCACTCGTTCATTAACTACCATTTGCGCATATTACATAACAACCTCTCCTTAGCTTAGAGTCGTAGTTTTTTTTTTTCACTTTAGGTGAAAAAAATAAGCGCTAAATATAAATAAGTTAAAATACTCTTGTGGGCTCGAAGAGACACCAGGGATGCATGCTGATGTATGAGGACATTATAATGAAATAGATGGTGCGGTGATCATTCTGCAAATAAACAAATTATCAGACTGCTACGGCTTACCTCATAAACTCAAGTATGCCGGAAGCATGGAAATACACCTAAATTATACTTTCGATTAGAAAAAGGAAACAGAAATTACAAAATCATTCAGAGATCAGCTCATTGCCCCACGTCCACAAGGGATTTGAGAACATAATCGATAATCAATAACTGGAGGATTCCCCTAGTTATCACTGAGATCAATTCTGAGAAAGTAAATCAATAAAAAATTAGACGCCGCAGGTGGTAACATCAAGGAGACCATCGTAATTTTTTGTGGTCATCAGCCTGTAATAAAAATTCGAGGACACTTTGGCGACTAAAGTGATGAAAGTGAAAGCCTGTGCTGCATTCTGCTACGCGACTATTGCGCATGTAGCAATGAATGCTGCTACGAGTATAGCGAGCGACTACTTGTTCCCGTTCTGCGAGTGCATTTATTCAGTAAATTCTGCTTGGCAGCGACGAGATCGCGCTCCTTGTATCTTCGCAGTTGTTCTACGTTTACTGTTGTGTGGTTGATTTTACCGGGTGCGTGGCATGAATTAGTACTAAATCTATTTAATTAAGCAACTGCCACTAAACAGTAATTAATGTTTAATTCGTAAATAATTTTTATTATTACAAAATTAATTTGTAATTAGTATTTATTAGTAGTTAGTAATTATATATTTATCAGTAATTAATAAGTGATTGGTCATTTATTGGCATATGGCCATACAAGGCACGCATTCGCGCATACTGTGGTGGAGCTCTGTGATTGGCCGTGGCCTCTATGACGTCATCCCGTCTCGACCAATCAGAGCCGCCGCAAAAACGTGACACTTTTGCTGACGACAACTATGAGGCAATAAAGTCTTTCGCCTTAATAAGGTAGTCATGGAGATGAGCAATTACAGAGTGGATGAAAAAACTATATAGGATACTCGAGCCCAGCCGGCTTTTTGAGTCATAACGCGATAGCTTACTGGTTCCCGTCTGCGACTTCACTTGCGGTTCCTCGTTCTATTACTTCTAGTGTCGGGTTGCGTATCTTCCACCCCATTATATTGTGCCTCCAATCACACATTATTATTAGCATATATTATTAAGCTATCCATTATGCAGCTACCGGTCGTAAGCGTCAGCCCGGAATAGAAACAAAGCCCTCTATTAACCAAAGTCGTATGGTCATGCCTGCATGGTCTATGAGTAGCGTGCCTGACACGACATCAAGAGTTACCGAAGATTGACTCTTATCCCAATCTCCCAACTAAAATGAGCAACCAGAGTTGATAGCTCCTCCAAACTTTGTGATATCACGTAGTCTCCTTACGTCACAGAACCCATTGACGAACCAGTGCTCGACCATGACATCTGCTCCTGTTATGTGCCCACCTGTGACCTGCGACACCCACGCCCGTTATTTTTCGCTTACAACGTGGCAAACTCCTGCGTTGTCGGCCTTTAAGGCTCACGTTAAAATAACCACATGCGGAATGTGGTTGTTTTGATGCGATAGAGTTAAAGGACTGGTTAAGCAGAAAATCCGACGTCGGCGTTGAGAGCAAAAAGACACGAGCATATGGCGTTGGCAGCTGACATAGCCGCGCACTGATTGACCGCAGGGTTTCTTGAAGTCACGCATAGCAGTAGCTTCCAACTCGTGCCTCTCCTTTCATATCGGTGGGTGATATCAGAATCAACCTGCCAGGACCCTCGCACTCATGTTACCCTTAGGCCAAGCCGGTACGTCCATACGGCTTGGTTAAAGGATTTATATGTGGTCTGGTAGCCTTTACGCTATCATGTCATAGCCCCAAAGAAGGAGCATAAATTTTCCGCATAACGTTTGTGTTCTCCGCTTGCAATAAATTATTTCACGTTGATTAGGGCAACAAAAAATCTTTATTTTTTTTCCTTCGTGTCAGAAACTGTTGGCATTCATCTCATAATAGCCCTTCATTTTGCTCGTGTTTGCTGGCTGCTAGACGCCATACAACCCGAAAATCAATGTCCAGCTGCATTACGTGATCCTGTCAGAGTTATGCCAGTCACTGTTTGCTCAAAATGCCGACGCCAATGCCAACAGCGCAGAATAATAAATAATAATAATAATCAATTGGTTCACAGGAAAGAAAAGGCGCAGTATCTGTCCCATGTTTCCTGTAGATACCTGAACCGCGCCATAGGGGAAGAGACGAAGGTGGGTGTAAAAGTGGAAAGACAAAGAAGTACCGTAGTGGAGAGACCTGACTATGCCGACGCCATGCTTTTTACGAGAACGCAGCGTTTATTTCTATCACGGGTAAAAAACCGTAATCAGACGCAAAGAAGCCAAGGTAAAAGTGGAGCTCTAAGTCGCCCTCATTTGATGCTTCGAACTAGCATTTCAATTATGTATTCAGGTAATGCATGCCGATATAACAGCGGCCCTCGCACTGGTATCTTGTTTATTTGTCCTTCAATGACGCTATGTCATGGCTTCGTTTCGGCGTCTTATAATCGAACATCACTTTCAATCCAAGGGAAGTGCATTCCACACAAGAAAGAGGATACCACGGGAGCTTATTCCAACTGTTTGATGTCTGGTGTCCTCTTTCTTGTGTGTGTCTGTGTTGCACTGAATACCGTGAAATTATGTCTGACAACCAACTAGCTCAGCAGTTAAATCTCTTAACCATCAGCCTTTCAACAGATTTTCAGTTGATAGACGCAGTCTTAGTGGTGGTATGCTAAAAGGGCCGTCTGCATTCCTTGCAACACAACAGGGTATTTCCTGTGTCCTGCCTTTTTACGCATCATTTCTCGCTCCCAACTCTCCTAGGTTTGGACCTTAAAAGCAAAACACTTCTTGGGAGTAAATAGCAAACGATAGTTTATCCGCTATTTGTCCTTTGTGTAATAGGCCAGAAAAAATATTATTTATAGCTCCTCTTAAACAGCCATTTTGCTTTAGAAATTTCACAGAATGCCACCTAAATGACAACAAATGCCACGAAAAACTTGGTATATATTATTGTACCTTGCGCAAAATTTACCACTAATTGGAATATTTCCGCTTATTAACATCTATATCTGTTAGGAAATACTAGGGTCTCATAACACTGAAGCAGTCACATGGCTTATTCCGTCACAGTTGCGAGAATTATAAGAAGAGATAACAGCGAAAATACGCCATTATAGCAAGGCCTTCAACAATATGGGAAGTAAACGTATTTACACCTCAACGCTCTTTTTTCTCCACAGCTTTTGGTTTGAAGTAATGAAGACAGCTCTCAGGAATCCAACATTCTTCACTGTTCACGGAACAAGTGCAATGATGACGTAACCTCCATTTCCTACGCCCATCATTTCTTGCAATAAACCGGAAGTATTTGAAACTCTTACTCACCGATTTCTGTTGCTAACGGACCGAAATTCTCCGCCAAAACGTGATGGCTCATATGTGGGGTGTCCAACCGCGATAGCTATAAAACAGCTTTAAAACTTTGAATATACATTTTCAGCAAAGAACCTAGAAGCTTTTTCAAAATTTCACTTCTTAGATGACGAACCGAATTATAGCTTTCCATAATTCTTCTACAGGTCCAATTACTGAATTGAGGAAGTTCTACAAGAGCATATGCATATATTCTCTCCGGCAAGTACTAAAGACCTATTTAGAAAAACTGAACGCGATGCTCCATGTCGCCAACTACATGACATTTTACTTTCAAAAACTCCTACCGGCTTCATTAAAACAGTGATGCCATATACCAATGGAAGCTTTTCGCGTGGCTTTTGTCACACACTAAAGGGGGCCTAACAGCCGCACAGTTTGCAGCAACCCTAGCCCTGGTTAAATCGGCACTGCACCACTTTTTTGGAACTTAAACGAACATTTGGTCTCATTGCTGCGTAGTTTGGCATTTTTATACCTGCATCTCAATCCTGTGATGCAGTCGAGATCATGCAGTAAACGGAAGCTGCCTATTGGAATGACGAACGCCGCATTTTTGCCGTAGTCCTGCTGCCACGGCGCATATGCATGCTGTTCATATGTGCAAATATTTCCAAGGTCTCCCCATTCGCCTCAGGGTAGTTTTTAAGGAAGCATATCCAACCTTATTATTCAAATTATTTGAATTGGAGAACAAAGAAATCAGCTTGAAGATTGGGAATTTTCAATGCTTGCTCATGCCACGGTTTGAAATTTATGGTTAGGCAGTCTAAAGTGCCAGAACACCTGTCTTCTTGAAGTTTTGTTTCAGCGCAATACTGTTTTTGTGAAGACAATGAATTATGCTCTAATTCGGGTGTTTTTATTATGCAATACCTTTTTTTTGTAACTTGCTTCCCGGATGCATGTTGGAATACCGTTTATATGAAAGCTTTCTCCTATAGTAAAGAGGTAGAGTATAATAAATTAATACATCAAGCCGTTTGACCTGTTAGTGTCAGCTTGGCCTGGGAAGACTAAAGCCAAAGGTTTAGCCTATCACAAGCAAGGCTGAATAAGTAAGTTTACGAAGCATCATTGTTTTATAACTGTGATGAATGGCAGACTCTCTAGAATATTATTGTCACTAAAGTCAAATCGGCAAACTAAACTAGAAATATTGCAGTGATAAGGGTGGTACACTAAAACACGCCAGAATTATGGAGGTATATTGAGGAGTCCTCTGGTATGTATCAGAAAAATCGCAGCACAAGAAAAGCACCAGGACAAAGAAAGGACAATCACACAAGGAGGGCTATGGGAAAGTAGTGTAAAGTTACTCCAAATAGTTAGACAAGATACAAAGAAAGGAAACTCGTCTAACGATTGTCTACAGCGCTATCCATTGTTTCTATGCGTGTTTCCATTCCTAAGTATCTGCTCCAACTTCACAGCGTGAAAACTATCTATAGAGGCAGCATATCCTCATGGAAAGTAGTTAGGTGGATATCAATTATTATTTTATTACAACGAAGAGTGCGTTATGGCGGTTCACATGACATTAATAGTATACCCCAAAACAAGAGCAGCAACTTATATGAAGGATTTGAAATGTTCTGTGTGGGTTAAATTAACGAGAAAGCCGATTTACAGGGTCGTCCACTACTAGCTATAGCACTGTCACTGCTTTCAAAATATCATTGCGTCCAACCCGGCCAAGTAATAACGTTAAGTAGCAGGCCATGCGAAGTACTACCTCCGGCTCCCTCTCTGCTTCTATTGTTTTGTTTCGATGTGCGCTTGCGTCGGATGAAATGATATTTTGAAGGGGCCGTGTTATAGTTAGAAGTGGATGACGTATGTCACTTGTGGGTTTTATTCAGGATGACGTAATGAGCATGCGCCAGAGACAGCTGTCAGCCTCCTGCGTATATTTAGGCTCACATCAACTAGAGCGCCACGCAGAGATAAATTACAAAGCGACACTGGGCGTTTCTAATAAAACATATTTAATCCACGGAGTAAAAAATTATGGTCCATGAACACCAGAAATAATAAAATATGTCACCACGTATTTCCTTAGGTGTTGCTGATTGTTGGTTTCCTTCATATTGTCACGTAGCCGTTTAGGCCCGTAACCAGAAGGTTGGGTTTTAATGAGGGGTTGAGCTAGCAGGCGCAGAAGAGCAGGGTCGGAGCACCGAGAGACGGCAGCTAACTTCAGCTTCTTCTCGAACGCCACGGGGCACCTCTTCTAGTCCGCGGACGAGACTCTCGATGAGCAGCCGCCTAGCGGCTGCTGTTGCACACGCTACAATATGTATGTTATGATGAGCACGTCGTTTTTTTAATCCTGTTGGGCCACGTTTACTTAAATACCAAATTGCACGGCGTGCCCCAGAAGGGAGCGTCTCACACCGGTTCTCGTTCATCACTCTTCGCATTAGAAGAAAGTTTTGTCATGCGGCTATGCGCATCGGCTGTTAGCGCTAGCTTAGCAAAGCCTGGTTGCGAGACGAATGTTAGGTCTGAACGAGGTCTGGCTTCTCTCTCCGGTATTACTTTCCAATTCTACACATTGCTTATGCAATGAAGCCAACCGGACTAACTAAATCATTCCGGAGACCCACCTGCTTTGCGTAGGCTGAGACATAAATACTTACCCTGGAACTTTAATAACAATAATAGTAATTGGTTCATAGCAAGAAAAAGGTGCAGTATCTGTCACACTTGTTTCTGTGGATACCTGAACCATGTCGTAAAGGAAAAAAGGAAGGTGTGAGTGAAAGTGGAAAGAGAGAAAGAAGAGCCGTAGCGGAGGGCTCCGGAGCAATTTCGACCACCTAGGAAGCTTTAACATTCACAGATATTGTACAGCACACGGACGCCTCTTAGTAATTCGCGGCCATCGAAACGCTGCCGGCGGGGGTTGGATTTGAACCCGGGTACTCCGGCACAGTAGTCGGGCATCTCAACCACTGCACCACCGTGGCGTGGCTTTACAATAATCGCAAAATTTAACCTAGTGGAAACGTATTTTACACTCCAATAGAAATTTGTTGAAACAATGTGTCACAATTTGAACATAAACACAAAGTTCTCATTACAGAGCCATAAAACAACACACTGCGCTACCATACTAATTTACAAGCGACAACGAGGTTGCTCCGTGACACGGCAAACCACAGGTTTCAAGTGCAGGCGTATGCAGTCCAGCGTCTGCTTAATGAAAGAAACCAGAAATTTTGAGACCAAAGAAAAAGAAGGCGGAAAGTCTGCTACAATCTTCCCGGACAATACGCCAGCACCCTGCCGGGATTCTATGCTCCCAACAGTACACACGGGCGGCAAACACACTCAACTAAGGCAATGTCACCATAACATCAAGACATAAAAACAATTAACGTACGCTCAATCCGCATAAGACGCGTATGTTAATATGAATTGGCGAGGTTCCCCACTTGGATGCGACAGTTAATCTGCCATGCGGTCCATTCGAGGGCCACTATATCCTGAGTAATACGTATGTGGTGCTTTGACCACCGCCTAAGAAAGGATCCTCATCAAGAACAATAAGTTGTGCATCCAGAAAGCACTACATTAACACCGCTAGCTTGGCCATGAGGGGCTGCATGAATCGAAGCGGTCTTTGCACCAGTGTAGCCACGTCGTGATTCTCCCAAAGAACGAGCGCGATCGTGAACATCAGGAGGTACTCAAATGCTCCACGTAGTGTGGCTACTCTCGACAAGGGCACAGAGAATGCCCGCGCAGCCAAGCTGTGGAGCATGGGCGTCACTACGCATTCTTCAAGCACATTCTTGCTGCGTAACCATAATGCATTCTACTGAATCAAAATGTCAGTGAGTACTCCGTCATTTTATATCCAATGGCCAATCAACGCCATTTACCACAAAATGTGCTAAATAAAAAAAATGTAACATTTTTAATCCTAGTAATGAACCGCAAAGCCAGTCAGTGTTCTAAGTGTGAATGTCAATTTTTTTTTAGCATTGAACAACATTTAAAGCCAACTGAAGTGTATTCTGATTTCAAGCGTCGTTGTTCCAACCATTACAGCCAAATTAGTGTCTGAGTAGTTTGTATGTAATAACTTTTCCTGAAGACCATTTCCTTCGATGTATATAATTGATCTTTTGTAGTTCTTATGATGAAAACTTTGTCTGTGGGCCTTGATGATACTGCTACAGTACTTTATATGGAGCAAGACTAACTGCTACTGGAGGCAGTTCTCTGCTGAAGTACCAGTCGCAGTTTTCTTGTGCTAAGCTCACCTTTATGTTACACAAATATTAAAATAGAAATATTTTGTTATCATTATTATTTCGTTCGCCCGGAGAAACAAGTCTCGAAAACTGAAATTGTTAGCAGTAACCTTATGCTTACTATTGTTCTGGCCATGAGCTCCTTATTTTTGGTTTTTCCAAAAAGCAAGTGCGCTGTACTACATATCTTGAGCAGATGTTCAAAAAGATAGCATATGACAATCTTGGCGCGATATGCAATTCATGTTTTGTTTCTTTTTCTTTTCAATTTGCCGCCTTTTTTTTTTTTAGTGCAAGAATCTATTTCCAACGGTAGAAGCTTACAAGAGAAAATAAATATTTTTTACTTCAATTGTTTGCCTGCAATTTATTCAAATTAAAGGATCTGTCACAAACATGCCAATACATTCTTCGAACGTGCTGTCAACAGTCTTATTCACAACACATTGTTTTGCGACGGCTTCTGCCACTTTTTAAGGCTTTCTACGCAGAATAAATTTTCAGAGAGTAGAAGAAGAAAGATTAAATGTACTGAATTGATTATGGCTCCTGAAAGTAGCCGAACGAGGAATAAATTGGTATGCTCATATGCTTTTCGGCACACTTTTCAATATAGAATACAAAAAGTACAGGTTTTAAAAAGCAATGCTGCCTTCTTAAAAAAAACATCATGGCAAAGTCTAGAAATAGAGAAATAATAGCATGGCACCCATCACCAACTAAGTCATAGCATATTATTGTGTACCCCCTAAAAAAGTTTTTCATGCTATTCGAAAAGGGTTCTAGTGCCAAGAAAAAGATGGCTATGAAAGGAGGGATGGAAAAGGGGACCCAGAAGCCCCAAGGAACGCCCGAGATCTCAATTGTACGTAAAGTGAGACATTGACGAGGAAAGTCAGGCTGCGGAGTAATGACCCGTAAAAGAACATTTTTACCTAATTTTGGATAGAGACAAAAGGAGACGCACCTGCTCGCGTGATGAAGGTCGCGGGTCTGACGTCTTTCAAATTCGCTTTCATAGTGTTTTATTTTATTGACACGAGCTTGACAACGACAATGTCGAGCATGCGCATCTGTTTGACCCTGGCTACATTGTAACGCATTGTGGAGCTGGAGCTTGCGCATTTTCTTGCCATCTACATGACAAGTTTGATGAAACTGTCCGAAGAAAAAATTCCTTCTGCTCGTCTTGAAAAAACAGTCAGCGCGTTCAGCTCATGGTAACGGTCAGCCGAGTAGGATGACAAGGCTTAGCCATTTGAATTTTCTTCTAGTTCTTCTCACCTTATTTAATCTTAGCCATGGTAAGTAATGCTTTCTTGTTTGTATGCCTGTAGTGACAAGTACGGTTATCAGAGGTGCTTGCGTGTAACATATTCACCATTTGCCATCAGCTGCCTTTGCTTTCTCATCTGCGTGTCAGTTCAAAAACAATGCTGTCACACACCATCTATGCTAGGATATCTTTGAAAATTAATTTGTTGCTATTTCTAACTGACTGGTTTCAAGTTTGCTCAAGTTTAAAGGCAGTGCATGTACTCGACTGAAATTTGTTTTTCAGACTTGAAAGCTTCGGTCCAAGATTAGAGCAACCCTTACGTCAAGAGTTAACACATGGAAGTCTTTATATTCTCTTTTTTTTCTGTTCAAGCCAGGGCATTGTGTTTGTGAGATCGGCGCTTTGGATTGTGAAGAAGGGCACACTCGCCAATTTTTCTCAGCGGTTGTGGCACTTGGCTGGTTAGTGCAATGCCTGGAGTCAAACGCAAGCCACGGCAGCTGTCATTCAATGAATGTGAAATGCAAACATGTGCTCTGTGATCTGTGATGTGATGTAAAAGATGTCCAGGTGTTCAAAATAATGCTCAGCTTTACGCTAGGCGCCTCTCACAGCCCATGTGCAGCTTGGAGGCAGTAAGCCTGACAACCATGAAGTAGCATGAAGAACAGAATTTCTTTTAATATTCCGCTTCTGTAATGCGCCTTGAGAAAGTAAGACATCAGATGTTCAGATTCGTGATACATTTTAGATAGCTGCACTCTAAAATAGAATACATATGCTGCGATTGGCAAAATATTTATGCCCGCTGAATAATTTATAACTAAGCTTTTCTCTCGTGCCGTTTCTGTTTGGCTTCAACAGCTAAATGATCATTACGGCGTTACAGACCTGTTGAGGTAATGTGAATCATACAGAGTGATATAGCGGCCTCTTAGGATTTTTTCGGTGATTAAAAACTAAGGACAGGTTTTGTAAGAGTTAGCGCAAAGTAAAAAGTAACAAAAATGTTGCGGTTTTTGTACCTCTCATGTGAGCTAGATTCATCTCTGTACTCGCAACCGCCATTCCGCCATAGAAAACCGAAACAGCACAAGAGACAACAAAAACATGTATTCGTAGCGGCCTCTTCCTTGGGTCTATTATAATGGCATGTACATGACTCCAATACAAAATACGCAACTATGATCCAATGTCCACGCTTTTAAAAAATACCAAAATTTATGACCAAGGGCTGTCTAATATAATATCTTTGCAGCCGGTGGCCAACGGCTGGTATTCGGTGTGTTGCACTCGCGGCATTGAGTACAACAGTCGAAAACCCCGGTCATTACCAAACTACCCATATGGGTGACAGTTACCAGTGGTATCTGAAGAAATATTGCGCCCCTTTTTCTACGTTGGCGTCGTATCCCACGCTAGAAAATTTTTCACGGCACATAATTACCATTAGCTGTGGCAGTGCATTGGTCTCAAAGCAAAAAACACTACATCTTCACCTGTCATCACTTCCCGTATGTAATTACGCCGTCTTCACAGGGTGCCATACTAAATATCTTAATTAATACAGGGTATATAATTGGCATGCCATGTTCATAACTAGAATATTTAAACTATGACGTTATAAATTGTGAGTTGTATTCATATCATAACTGGCCAGTGTCTGAGGAATCAAGATTATAAGTGTCATGACATAGCTGTCATGAGACGTTCCGTGGGTCTTACGCGGCCATGTAATTATTATACCACGATCGCTACAATAGAGACTAATGCTTCGTTCGTTTGGTTTATGAGGTTTAACTCCCTAATGTGACTCAAGCTATGTCGGATGTGTAGTGGAGGTCTCCAGAAATTTGGACCACCCAGGGTACATTAACGTTCACGGACATCGTACAGCTCACGACACCTTGCTTTTCGGTTCTATCGAAAAGCGGCAGCCGCAGCCGGGATACCTCCCCGCCACCTTAATTCCAGATGTTAAGCGCCTTAATCACTTAGGCACCGCAGCGGCCCCATAGAGAGTGAGATATCTATCGACAGGGTTCGACAGGCCGACACCGCATTTTCACTTAAACGAGGCTTTTATGCTAGCGTGTAAAACTGAAACGTTCACTTCTCGTCACTCACAATACAATCTACGTTCACCTAAGCTCTGCGCACAAGGAATGTTTCAGGAAAGTGCCCATCGCTATCAAGTGCACCACGTGCAGCTGCAGAAGGCCTTCGATGCTAGGTGAGTCAAATCTTAGAGTCAGCCAGATACGAGTCTCGGCGCTCCCGGAGCGAAAGGTGACATCTGGTGACGTACGCAGGGGCCCAGAAGGTTGCATCCCAGACAGGGCTTTCATGTTGGGCAGGACGTTATATGTCGACCTTCTGTTGCGTCTCCAAGATCCAACAAGGCTCTTTACTTATTCAGTGCAGTTTCAAACAACTTGTTGAAAATATACCATAATACAAAAATATATGGTGACATTTATGTGATCTTCTCACTCTGCAAGCATAAGCATTAGTTGCTGATTACCGTGCTTCCAATGAACGCATTTAAATGTGAGAAGTAATGCAGTGTCAAACGGCTTTGAGGAATTGTTGGGCCTTATTGAACATGAGGGCTACATTACGCGTAAAAACTTACGTAGCCAAAGGGAAGTGCGTGCGCAATATTAAATCTACCATTTCATTTAAAACGATGATTGAAAAATACACCCATGATATAGAGCGTAGATTGTACTGCTACCGTTATCCAAGGTCATTCAGTTGCGCAAGCTAGGTACTGTGCATGAGTCACTTTTATCTGCGCCTCGCCACAGCTGCGTGACTAAAAAAAGAGCGAGCGAGAGAGACCCTTTAATGAAAAACAGAGAATTGAGCCGGTTTTTAGATTTCGCTGGCATGCTACTCCGTGTAGGAAGGGGAATTGAGAAGGAAAAGATTGAAAAAGAATGGTGAGGAGAATAAAAGAAATGAAGGAGGAGATAAAATGCGACCATTAAATGCGTTGTAAGGTGCATCGTGGAGTAATGATATACGATGAAATAATGAGGTGCGTAATCCGACAAACGTGCTTGTAGAGTTCACAGCGTAAAAACAGCCTGAGGGTAACATTTAAGGCGTACTTAGAGTTTGTCAAGAAGTCCAATTTCTTTCAAATACGTAAATAAAAAGTTAATTGCGAGTCTCTGTTGCCTAGGGCACGGTAAGGAACCTAAAACACTGCTCATTGTTAAAGGCACTGGGAAGAGCTTCGTCATGATATATTCATAGTACCACGCTCGTCAGCGTACGCCGGACACTCAAGCAGGATATGTTCTCAGTTTCAATTAAGCGCAGTTGTCACAACGCGGACTGTTCATTTGACCGAAACGGTATCGCAAGCCATTTGTATATGCACAGTTCAGGCGAAGTCGGTGGTAAAGAGTTTCTAGTTGGCGAGGAAATTTGACTTCGAACCCGCGCCAGAACGAACAAATCAGCTTCCTTGACCTAGTCACGAGAGCACTACGCTATCTCTGTTTTCTTCTTTATTTCGTGTTCTCAATAAAGAATGCAGTGGGATAAAAGTCTCAGAAATGTACAATACCATGTAAAGCACCAGAGAAAAGCAAGGCTGCGCTGTATTTCGAAACGTTTTAGGTTAGCAGGCTAAATCTAACTATGGTATGGTGTCAGCCGACTCGCCTCTTGTAAAACTGTAACACACCCTCGCGCTGTACAGTGAACACCTCCATCTTCATGAATCTCCATCAGCGCCGCTTCTTCATTTAAACAAAGTAAATACGCAATACACATATTCCATGTGGGCGAGCGCGGCTGAGGTTCGCGAACATATTGTCGGTCGAATCTACCAGGCAGCGTGACGTATAGGAAGCCGCTCTCGCTAAGGACAGAGAACGCAGCTGTGCCAGACAGTCTGCTGAGGCAACCGAACAATAAGTCGTACTAGCACGTTGCCGAGAAGCTTAGCAAGCGCGAAAGCGTGCCAAGGTCGAAGCGGCAGTAGCATGCGGCTTTGGCAGCTGGCTTACGCTCGTAAAACTTGGCTCAGTAAGTTCATGCATACATTTCCATAGCATATTCTGATTCTAACAGTGTAAATGTACTACTGCAACTGAATAAAAATATTCTTACCATTTTCACACCTGGGCAAACATTTAAGCGAGAACGTTTGAAGTCAGTCTTGCCTGCGAAGCTACAGACTCAGAAAGCAACGTTTAAATTGGGCTTTTTGCTAGCTCATACGCTTGCAAACGTTGAAAAGTGTCTGTTATGACCAGTGACATCATCTCCTTGCCGTCGTAAATAATCAGAAGAAGGAGTAGGATCTCCGCACCCGATATAGGCCGCCAAGAACTAGAACAAACAATTATCGCAGCCCTTTAGGTTGAGTCTGCGAGACACGAAAGCAGTACGTTAAGAACGCCTTGCTGTTATTGGTGTCATGGATGAGGAATTGTTCCTCAAAACAAAAAAAAAACGTAGTATTGTAATACTACAATAGTAGTACTGTACTAGTATTGTAATACAACAATAGATGTAAGCGAAAACATGATTGCTGGGACTAGCGTAAGGGCAGCCGATATATAAACGCGCCCCATTATATAGTCCGCCTTCTGCGAAACGCCTGTGGCCTATGCCACAAAATTTCGTGACTGGCAAAGAGTGCTCACGTGGTCTGATGACGTCAACATCCCACCGTCCAACAAAGGTTTTGCAGAGTGAATTTTGCGTTAGACGGAGCAAGAAACTTCTGTAGTCCTGCATGCTTAACCCGGCACTAACCATATGAAATTTCTTATTAGTGACAGTTAGCAGCGTCGCAATCGACGTCCCAAATCTTATAGCGCGGTTTTCAGCAGCTGCTCTTCTTCAGCTTTCGTAAAGAATGACCTTGCCGAACGTTCAGTTTCTAACTAAACTTCCCCACCTAAACCTCTCCGAAGCTTGCATGTAAATGTCTTACCCTGAAACGTTCACAGTCGGAAGTAAATTTTTTGCGTGCTTTAAAATGCCCACTGACCACCAACACAGATTTGAGACTTCAGAAAGCTCATCGATGTTGGTATAGGACGGACGTAGTCATCGACAGAAACAGTAATCGTGCTATGCTCAGTGATAGTTGTATGCTTTACGGAACTCAAAATGCGTCAGGTAAGGCGAAGCCATGATGCAGAGATCCGCCCTAGATTGGCGGGTGGATGTCTTTGCATATACATGTATGTGCAATATGTTCACTTTTATTTACCCAATACATAAAAGCCTACGTTTTCAACGAAGAACGGCAGTAATGTAGAACATCTACTCGCTACTTTTCCTGTGTGCAGACCGATCAGCGTGCATATATACTAAATCAGTACCCCATAAAAAGAACATGACGTTCAGTTACAAAACGTAAATATAAGTTTTGAAACAAAACAATCCGAATTTCACGATAATTGAATGCCTGAACTTTGATAAACCAGCACAACTCTTCAGACATCCGATTTTCGCGGCATATACTCCGTTTAGACAAGGTACTCAAAGTTAAGATAAATGTACTGCTTTTAAATAACATGAGGAGTCTAAATTTCGCTGCGTATATTGTCTATACAGGTACACAAAGTTAGGTAAAAAAAAGATGTGTTTTTAGGGAATATAAAGAACCCAAGAAAATGACCTCTGGAGGGGGAAAAGCAAACATTTGCATCTGTTTGCATCTTCTAGAAAAGCCTAGAGAGCTGTTTCTGCCCTGTCAAAACCCTCTATCGTTGTCTCTTGAATGACACAAAGTCGAGTCGACTACGCGAAAAGATCTGTCGAAGTTGTACGTATCTGCTTTTGTCGAGTACGCAGCCCACGGACAATCAGCGTTGCCAATTCCAGTTAGAGTCTCGGCTGGGCGGCAGCCAAGGCAAACACTGCCCTGTAATTACATATCTATGAGACCGGCAAGGATCGAGAGGGCGAGACCATCACTGGAACATCAGCCTTTCTCCTTGATGTCTGGCGACAAGATGTTGTATTCTGGGTAGCTCTGTCGCGAGAGTACGCGCTTATGCCGACAGAAAAGACGTCCTTAACCTCCTCGGGAGACCAATATTGTCAAGGGACGAAGATGACAAAGTTCTGTGCTCGCGTGTGGAATGTGGGGAACGCGAAGACGACGAAGTGTGTGTGATTCGTCTTGGGCGCCACTGGCCTGAAGGTGTTCGTCTGGTCGGCTACCCCTATGAAAATATGTGTAAATACATCTCTCGGTGTGCGTGTATCTGCGATACAATATGTTTGCTACAATATGTATGCTACAGTATGTTTGAACACTGTTTAGGCAGCTCGACACAGGCATTCAGGCATCTAAAGAGCACATCCTTTCTCACTACCGACTTTCCCTGTAGAACACCGACAATAGGCGACGTCGAGAAGATATAGGAGCGTAAAAAAAGGTACAAGTGCTACATATGACCTTTATATCATGATGCACATGGCTGATATAAGCGCTCCTCGCCTAACAAAAACGTGCTCCAAGTTAGCACTTTCCCTGTTCCCCTCTTGGTCGGTGTGCCATTTTTGAGCTGCTATGTCTCCCTGAATATGCACAAAAGCACCCAGCTAGAACTATTTCTGAATTCTTTGGCGATGTCGCACAATGCGAAAAACATACTAATCAGAAACTGAAGGGGGTTGTAGGCTCTCGCACGTGGCGGATGTTTCACTGCGGATCACATTCTAAGCGATAGTGTGAACTTATTCATCAGGCTCATAACGTGCATGTAGTTGACAGAAACCACACGGCACATGACAGCAACGCTTCGTTCAAACTATGACCAATAAACAGCACTGCTCAGGAGACAAGCCGTATAAGGCCGCTACTACCTAGTTACCGCTACCACGTATGCCCTAATTATTCGCACATCTAATCTGAAAAGTTAAATAAAATACTCCACTGCGATGATATCGCATCAACTCTTTGCATGCTTAAGCGTCCCTGAAGGTTTTGTTATGGAAAGCGAGGCTCTCCAGGAAATTTTCGCCACTCAGGAGGAAAGCACTGACGTCATCCAAATACTTTTTTTTTTGCACAAAACTTTTTTTTTTTTACATATATCTTGATATTCATTAAATTTGATACACCTCTAACGATTCTATGCGTGTTTTTATGAATTAGGCTGGCAAAGAGCCAGGAAACTGTGCTTAGTTGCGCCTCACACTGCCACAAGTAACTCTCATGCTGCACTTCGAAGTTAGAATACAGTTTTATTTTACTGGCACTTAGAACTCGAAAATTCTGGAAAAGAAATAAGCAGAAAAGCTGACTCACGGCAGTTGGATGCGAATATCAGATAATCAAGAGAAACTTCTATTGGTGGTACTGGTGAACCGAAAACATCATTTTAATTAGGCTTGCGACGCTAATTAAATACATTACACCTAAGCTCCCACCTGTGGAACGCTTGTCGGGGTGTTGTTTGACTCAGCGCCTGAAAATATGCAGGTTAGACACAGCCACACCCGTGTTTTTTTTAGAAGTCGAAATTTTCGTTCTAGTATACCTCCACACACCATGTTTATATATCTAAACATTTCGTCTGAATTTCCACGCTCCTATACTCTTTCCACCCTCTCTCGTCTCACTTTGCTTCACGAATCAGCAATGCCAGCTTTTTCATAGGCATTTACGCATAATTTTCAGCTGCTCTACCATTGCAACTGCAGATGCGGAAGCACGCACATGTTGACGGCCGCCATATTCGCACTGGAGGCTTAACTACTTATTACAAACATCTGAAGCTAGTCGTGCAAAACCTTAAAAGTGTGCACTATATATATATAACTCCAAAAATTATGTCCCTCTGTATGCTTAAGCTAAATAGCACCTCATAGAAGCACCCTAAGTCACCCCCGCTGGATTCCAATTCCTTGAGACTTGAGAAGCAACATAGGCCAACGTAGTATGCAGAGACCGTTTCTTCACCGTCAACTCTCCAATAGAAATCAGTGTTGCAAAACCTTCGGAGGTTTTCCAGTTTCTTCATGTTGAAAAGGTTATAATAGGGAACGTATAGCCTTTATCAAAAGTTTACAGCCCAGAGGGTTTGCTTTAATCGTGGAAGTCCTAGCCATTGGAGAGGCTAGGACGAAAAATCTGCTTGCCTTCAGTAAGTATGGAAACCTGGGAATGCATTACGAGCCATATAGTATCACTCAGAAGTAGACCCCATGGGCTGTGACTTTTGATAAAGGCTGTACGTATGGCATTCTTTTCGCAGCTGTCATTTTCTGTTAAATTCTAGTTGCCATTGTCGTTTATTTACTGAGTGGGTAAAAACAGAAAAGCTGAAAAGGAAAAATTTAGACCCTTCTTGAAAGTCTGATAAATAGGAGTTCGTAGCTTAAACTACTAACGATGTTTGAAGGACGTAAGGACCCATTCTGTGTGGATGGATATTTAGTTTACTGCTTCTGGTTTGTTCGTGACTGCCATACGAACTGGGAAATGTGAACTAAAGAAACTTGCTTAATCACCTCTTCCGAGCTCTGGTTTAGGCTAGATTTGTGTTCAACCAGAAAATCACAAGTAAATATTAAGTCTATCTTAGAGGGTTAAAGGGTCCGGGATCGCTTAGTTCAAAAGCGATAGTGCACTGATGCCAACTACTGTGGAAATATTAAAGGAGACAGTGTGTCTGAAACAAACCACAGTCGATAGCCTCTGGACTATATCTGAGTTCGCTTCGTGTTATTGAATATCGTTGCAGGAATCTACGAAGTGGCTCATCGCGAGAGCGTAGGTGTATCCCAGGGTCTGGTGCGCGTACGTCGCTCTCCACAGCCAGAGACATCAAAAGGCGGCTCCAGTTTTGGCGTTACTGGATTTCATCCAATTCATGTAGCGGATGACAGCGCAGAGGAGGGTACGCGTGCTCCCAGCAGCCCAATATCACGCCGAGGTAAAGGTGGTGGAGGTTCGCAGCCACAACTCTTGGACGAAAGCCTGAGAGGCAGAGGACGGAAAGAAGATAATGATGAAGGTGTAGGTTCCATTGATGGCCGTAAACGGTCTTCCAGAAGGAGGGGAGGGCGTAGGCGCGGAGGCCGGCGCAGATCTAGGGGAGGCAGAGGTCGCGGACGCGGCCGCGGCTCCGGTGGTGGTAGACGTCAGAGAGAAGAGCAAGGAGATTCAGACGTAGGCATAGACAGGCCTAGGAGTAGAGGACGCCCTAGTCGAGGTGAAGAGCCTGAAGTAGCAGGACCTATTGGCAATGACGGCATGACTGTAACCGGTTTTCACAAACTTGTTGTGGCAGAAGACAGCGGCGAAGACGAAGGAAACAGTCGCGCTCCAGGTGGTAAAGCCCGTGGGAGCGATGGTGACTCAAGCAGGTTTGATCCCAGCCGTGGTTCTGGAAGACAAAGAAAACGTAAGCAAGAAGAGGAAGATAACGATGAAAGAGGAGACAGTGGCCTTCTGCAGGAAAACAGAGTGCGTGCAGGTGGTGGCCAAAAGACAATCCGAAATTCTGGAGATGGCTCTACCTTTGGCGTCACTGGTTACTATGACATTATTGTTGCAGACGACTAACAAAACGCCGGTATAGTCGCTTCGTACCGTCGATGGAGACATGCGACACATGTAAGTCTTCTGTATCAAGCCAATCACTGAACGCCTAGGCGCTAACAGTTTATTACGGAAGAATATGTACGATATATTCTCTTTACTTAGCGAAAGAAACGTTTATCAGAGTTTATGGTCTACACATTATAGATGGAAGTGAGTTTTAGCTCTCATACTTTTGCAGCAGTATTACGGCGTTGCTGCAATGTGCCCTTGACAAGCTGAGTTTGGCATTGGCCTTGTATCAAGCACAGCTAGCAAGGCGCCTACCGGACGATGAAATAGAGATAACGAGTGCTATAGCCGGAAATGGAAGTAGAGCACTCACGAAAAAAAAGAGTGAGGAGGAATAGGGGATGCTCAAGGGGAGAGCGTGAGGATGAAGGTGAAAGAAAGGAGTACGGAGTTAGGAGAGGAATTTTAGAGGAAGAAAAAGACGGAGTAGGCAAAGGCGAAAGTGCCAGAACATTTAATTCTCCCTCTGCGGCAGCGCCTGCTGGAAATTGTTCATACCGAAGAAGGGCACACGGCTACCGTTGAGACCAGAGTACTTCGACAGCAGCTGCCCATGTTCAACCTCATTAGCAGTAGCGCTCAAATTGCAAATCAATCATTATACAACAACTTACACTGGCCTAACGAGGGCCTTTGTTGGAAGCCTTGATACCATATATATAGTGTAAGAGGGCCATGAAATAATCGCCTTTAATTATGTTCCCCTTAAAACTCGTCGTAATATAGGACAAGGTACGGTTGACGGTACGGGCAACGGTAGAGCTGGTGAACACGCTTAATGATATATCACATGTACCATATATGTCTATCAAAGTAGATTAATAACGGCTATTGCAGCAGCTCGCTAATTAGAGAACCGGTTAGGAATTCGACTATTCGCATCGGAACAACTTGGTTATTTTAGAGCGCAGCTCTTTGGAACCCGTTCCTGGGTTTCGCGCCCAGGTCCGCCCCCATTTCAGCCCCCCAGCTCAGCCCCCATCTTCCTGCGCGTGCTCCCCCGTTCGCCGCTGCTTAAAGGTCAGTCAATTAATTAGGGCACACACCCCTCTTAAGGGTGTGAAGAATGCAGAAATTGTTGCTCCACCTAGACGTCCATCCCTCCTTGTACCCGAACAGTGGTCCAGAGCAATTTGTATGCAAGGAATAAAGGTTTAATTAAATATTTAACTCCATATTTATCAACATCACAAAAGAACGTTCTGCATTTTCCCAAGGGCTAGCGGCTGTAGGCTCCTTTCGCATGTAGCTCATACGTGCCCCCCATTTCCTTATACTTCCTCACTAGTTAGGTTGAGGAGTGTCTTGATTCTGCCAACCTTGCTCCTACAGACAGATTAAGAGTGTTATTGCAAATGTTCCGCTGTCCTCGTTAAGTATCGATCTATATGACACTGGCGGTAGCGCCTGGCTCCTGTCAGCACTCTCAGCGGTATACTGCACACAACATGAATACCCGCAAAACTGGAAGATTAAACAGTCGTCCTCGGAGCTTACCTTACAAAACTCCGCAAGCCAAATTCGGAGGCCGTGGGTTTGAATCTTATCAATGGCATGCTATCCTTCTTTATACTGTGTGATCATTTATTTTTTTGCCATAAAATCACAGAATCAACATCACAAAAACTCCCCTGTGCTATCTCTGGGGACGGTGGTTGCTTGCCGCGTTCGAACGTAATTAGCCGTGAAAGGGCGAGCCCTGGCATATTTAACAGGTTTATTTTCCATGTTAACTCAACAGCTATAATTTTGCGAGAACTTTCTAAGGTGTGTATAGACCGTCCATATGTAACGCGCTATCTTAATCTTTTCCTCTCTTTCATGAATCAACGGCTAGGTTGATAAGTCCCCTGCAGCTAGGAAAGAGAAAAATTAACCTGGCTGGGAAGAAGATTTACCAAAATTATTCGGAAATTATTCTCCAAACATTCAGGGAAACACTTTTATGAATTGACGGCTCTTGAACTGTGAAAATAAAGGAATAGTTTTCTTTAAAATAGACGCAATTATTCGTATTTTACGAAAACATCACGTGATTACATGTAGCATTGGTATTTAGAAAAGAAGCTTTTAGAAGGTTTTCGCTCAAATTATATTTTATTCCTCTAGTACGTCATTACGGTTGCCACCAGTAAAGGATGCTAAAACGGATTTTATTTATATGGGAACGTCGTATGTTGGCAGCCCTAATGTAGCTCCGTCAATCAGGATGACACGTATATTGTGTATACTTGTTGTTGGGCCAGTTGGTTCGATTCCATGCTTGCGGGACTCAGCGCAGAAAGATGAAGCATAAAAAGCAAGAAGGACGACAGGACGAAGCGCTGAACTAGCGACGTTTATTTCGAAAAGTGTTGTTGGCTTCTGTATTGTTTATCTTGGTTTTCATTATTAGTGCCCGCCATGTTTTGAGCGATTATAATTTCCCTCTCTTCCGATTATTTTGTTTTGCTGTGTTAGTTGTTGGCCGTTTCATTGTTTCTAGTGATTCTACCTTCACTTCCTTGCTCTTGTTTTGCTGTGCGAATCGTTGACAGCTCCATTGTTAATCAGGCTTTTTCATCATGCGTACTGTCATGTTTTTAGCGACCATACTTTCACGTTTTCCGGTAGTTTAGGTTTGTTTCATGTGCTTTGATTTACCATCCTGCAGTGAGTGCAAGTTTAGGTTTTGCAGAGTATTACTACAGTTATTATCGGGTGCATCAAAATATTATTTCAATCTTGTTCTGAATTCCTGTTAACTGTCTTTAGACAGGCGTTTTCTCCGCCCCGCTTCAACGTACCTCAGGTTTATGTCATATATATTTGGGTTCAAGATTCTCGTTAGCGACCTTCGTGGTCATGTGGCCTGAAAGAGCACCTATTAAATAATTTACTATTCCTTACAGGCCTCCAGGGAGGCATTGTGTAAAGGGGTGCAGAACAGATGTACATATATATAACAGTGTCTGAAAAGGCAGCAAAATTCGTAGCAACGAAAAGTGTTAAATACAAAAATTTATTAAGCAATCACTGGAAACATAACCAACTAAAAGAAAAAAACGTAACATAAATAAAATAATTAAAAATAACAAAACATACACAAAGAGTACCACGGCAGAAAAACGCGTGCATATCTTACAGATATAGAAATAGTAAATAAATGAAGTGAATCAAGAGTCCCGACTTCCTGATACAGATAGGAACGTTCTAAGTGCAATTGTCGATGAAATGTTTGACTAGATAATCATTTAAAATTTCATGTTTTGCGTTGAGAGGCGATGTGGCCGTATAATACGCGAGAGCGCAGAAAAGGTAAAGGTATCAGTACTGTCATAAATGAGTGTAAAACTAAAGTTAGTGTGGGATCTGATTAACGAATAAAGAGGGTCATTGCAGGTGCGATAACGGCGATTGGGTGGCATGGATTAATTTTTGAAATAGAGATATATAAGAGCAATATCTCGACGCAGTCTTAACAGAGGGATGGAAAGTTCTAACTCTGTTTCTGTTACGCTTGAATCAAAACTATTATTTCGTGTAATAAAACAATTAGCCCTGTTTTTGATTTACTCTAGCATATGGACAAGGTATTTCTGAGGGGAGACCAAATGGACGCGGCGTATTCTAGTTGAGATCTAACAAATAATAAATAGGCTTGTTTACGCATATTATAAGGAGCGCTATGTTAGTTGCGGCACAGGAAGCCTAATGACCGGGAAGCAAGCATTAGCTGAAATGGTAGTTATGTGACCACCCATGAGAGATTTGGTGTTAGGGGAACATCTAAGTATTTATATTCATTTTTCCGTGCCAAAATGTCGCTACTAATGGTGTATGGAAAGTGAGAAGTAGCTGGCTTTCGAGTAAAAGAGATTATGTTACACTTGGAGTCATTCAAGGTCATTAGCCATGTGTTAAACCAATAGTTAATGATATACAAATCAGATTGAAGTGCAGTGTGGTTGCCAGTACGTTTTATTACTCGATATATAGTGCCGTCATCAGCAAATATTCTCATTTTAGATGAAATGTTCTTCGTTAAGTCGTTAATGTAAATTAAGAAGAGCAGCGGATCGAGGACGCATCCTTGCAGTACACCCGACGTAAAATCAGAGAGGGGAGAGAATTATTAACAACTGTGCACTGCTGGCGATTAAAATGGAAGTTGCGAATCCATGGCAAAGTTAGTCTAAACTGAGAGCAAAGAGCTTTGATATTGGGCGACAGTGCACTACGCGATCAAATGATTTTGCGAAATCAAGAAAGGCGCAGTCAGTTTGTAAGTTGTTCATGTGTATAATGAAGGGCAGTACGTATTTCGAAAAGCTGTGCCTCGCAGGAAAAGCCTTTTTTAAAGCCATGTTGATTGGAAAAGAAATTATTAGAATCCACGTGACAACAAATATTAGACGCAATAATTAGCTCAAGCATCTTGCAGCAGATGCACGTTAGTGAAATTGGGCTGTAGTTTTCGCGGGAATGTTTATTGCCACTTTTGTAAACTGCTGCCACTTTTGCAATTTTCCAATCGCCAGAGAGCATGGCAATTAATAATGATTGCCGAAATATATGAAGTAAGATATTACTGGACACGGAAATAGTATGTTTTAGTATTTTGGTATTGATTTCATCAATGCCACTTGAAGAGGATACCCTAAGGCTGGTGATCAAACGACTGTGCCATCTAATGTGATGTGAATTGGAGCCATGCATGGGTAGTCAAAATCAGATATGTGGAAAACATTAGAACTGCCTTCTGTAGTGAATACTGATGTGAAAAAAGTGTTAAATGTTTCTATACAGTCAACATCCGAGTAAGAAATTTATTGATGTCGATGACCTATTATCTTGTAGAATTTTCTTGGATTGTTCTTTAGCAGAGAAGGGTCTTGTGAAAAATATTCATCTTTAGCGTGACAAAGAACAGAGCAGTATGTTTTCGGGTAGTTCTTATACTTATTCCAAGCAATCGGAGAATTCACGCATTTTTCATTTTTGTAGAGCCGTTTTTTCTTCCATTTGATTACAATTTTTTTGTAAACAAACAGGTTGGACTTATCATTGGTTATAGTGACTAGGGAAACATGGGTTTTCACCAAGCTTGACAGCTTTTCTCCAAATAGCACCCAGTTGTCATTGACAGACCGGTCATCGAAACCATGGAGCAATATCTTGCCAGAGAATACCTGAAGATCTGTGTTAAAACCATTGTAATCAGCTGTATTGTAATCGTGCATATGCTTCCGCGCAGTGCCACAAAACGGGAGCGGAACGTTAATAGTAACTCGATGCAAAATTTGGCCACTCCATCCATCTAAAAAAATTATGTTGCCAGTGGTTTCAGGGGCTGTTGTAAAGATGAGGTCGAATATATTGGAGCCACTGGTGGGCTTGGTAACTATTTGGAATAAGTTGAAATCTAAAGTCATCTTTATGAAATTTGTTGATGCATTACAAGGGGATGATAGCTTTATCCGGTCAGTCTGTGGAAAGCTAAAATCCCCAAACCGGTAAGTGATTTTGGCCTGGAAGAGTTGAAACGCCTTCGTCATGCTTTCACGAAGTTTATTTAGAAAACAACTGTAGGAATCTCGTGCGCGGTAGCAGTTACCTATTAAAAGTTTAGAAGACGAAATCATGCAAGCTGTCTAGATTATTTCTAAATAGGAATCAGTGTCAATGACGAATCATGTAAAAGATTTTCTTATTCCTAGGAGGATGCCTTCCCCTCGCCTGTGCGGTCGATCACTCCTATATATATTGAATTAAGTGGAGCCTGATAGCGCTTCCTGATCACTGATATCAGGGTGCAGCCATATTTCGGTGAATGCGATGTCAGAATCACTATATTCAAGAAAAGATATGACAATAGTGCGCTTCAATAGAATATTTTGTATATTTGCAAATTAAATAAATAAAAGTAAGGAGACGACGGCTAGTTTAGGTTTATGATGGCTGGGAAAACGAGAACTAGGCAGTGGCTACCGATCCGACCGGATGACAGCGTTGGAAGTGATGTCGCAGATGTACATTTGTGAATACGTGCGTAACTTGTCGACTGATAGCTTGCATTTCATATCGTGCATTTTTGCGAATTCAATCAGTTTTGACCTGGCTTTCCCTGCTGCAAGTGAAAAATAAAAACCTACCGAATGGCAAACGTCGTCCCGTTCAATTTATAAAAACAAGACAGAATGCGGTCGTGGTATTTAAAATACGTAAACTTTGCTATACTAGGGCATTGCTCTTCAGATATTTTCCGAGCCTGTGAACGTTTCGAATTTTTTCCCAGTTGTGGCGATACCTAGTTTGTCCCAGCAGGGGTTGATAACCTTTTGTTCAGACCTTGCCCAGTCCTTTTTTGGGCCGTCTTCCGCCCCAAAGGGAAGAAGATTGCAACGGCGCATCCGATTTTCAGTATCATCACATTATGACGAAAAGGCTGTCAACTGGTGCGAGACAACGACCGCATCAGAATCTTTCGCCCCATCCGTACATGGTAGTGTGCGAGGCAAAGGTTGCTTCCAAAGTCGCCCCTTTACTACTTAGTAGTTGCAGTTCCTTTTCTGCTGCTACTTGTTTTTTTGACAATATTGAATTTCTCCAATAGTAAACCATATCATTCCTCAAGCTTATTAATAGTTGAAAAGCCTCGGCAAATGCTTCAGCTCCAGCTTTTGTGGTTGGACCAGAGTTTGCTTCAACGTCACCCGCGAGTATGAGCAAAATTTCGCACAAAGCAAAGTAAACACCAAACAAATACGCTAACGCTCGCTTCAACACATCTTTCATCTCTAGTGGGCATGACACCGCAAAAAGACAGTAATTACTGCTTTTAACATAAGTCGCATTATTCAGATAACTAACCTGTAACATCAACAAGCGTGAGTAAGGAACCCTTGCGCGGCGTTGTCCCCGAAGTAGTCGGGTGTTGGGTGGCTTTTAAGCTGCGCTCCAGCCGCTTCATGAATTCACGAATTCAGATGGAGTTCCGGGTTGACAGACAAAAAAGCAAGTTCCTTCCAAAGTTGGTGTCAGGCGAGTCATGGTCGGCGAAGTAGGACGCAGGTCGGTAGGCGGGAGCCGGTCGGTTTCAAGAAGCTCGGACTGGTTCACCTTGTTTTCTAAATAAAAATAGTTATTTCAGCGCTTCATTCTGCCATCGTCCTTGTTCTTTGCGATTCGGCTTCGTGCGTTGTGTCCTGAAAACATATATTGTACTGCAGACGCTTGCTCTAGTCAGTTCATGAGTGTGATTTAGTCTGAAAATTGATTGTTTGCCTAAATGCGACGTCTATAAGTTTAACTTACCACGGTATTGCACTCGGTACAAAGAACGTGTCCGGAGCTCTGCTCAGCACAAGAAGTCAGGCGCTCTGATTGGGATCATTTCAGGGTTCATTGACAGCCGAAGTCTCCTTTGCAGTCTGCGTACTTGGAGTACTATTTGAACCAAGCTGAGTATCGGCTCGCACATGGGACGAAGCAGTTTCACGCACAACCCGAATGCTCGCCGTGCACTTTGAGCTGCCGCTCAACTCCAGGGTCGCGTTAGAAAAAGATCGGGAGTGCGCATTCACATTTTATGTGGAGCGAGTGGCCTTCTTGCAGCGCCGCTGCAGTTTAAAGGTTTGGAAAGTGTGAATGTACATTAAAATAAAATTGACGCAATAAATTTAATAACAACGATGAAATTATTCGAGCCTCTTGCTAAAGCCAACATTGAAAAGAATCCTCAAATTTTCTTGTCTAATTTCTAGTGATTATACGGCAAATATTAAAATAGTATGGCCAGCAAACACAAAGATTAAGGTTAAACAAGTGGGCGCACTATGGCTAAGCCAGATTTAAGGAAACAAGATACAGTAACATATATCCGAAGCTTTCATTCATAGCTCAACCTCTCTCTTCTACAGTAAAATATTATGTCGGTTCATCCACTTTTGTCAGCACTAAGCAAATGTAAAGTTCGCTAGCCTAGCATGTGGTTGTGATGCACTTAATGCACTTAAGTCTTCTGCATTTTCTTTGGGGAATTCAGCGCTAAATCTTTTACCCGCTGCATGTATAACTTTTCAAGTTATTGAAACGCCTCCGCTAGCAATTCGCTCGACAAGTCGATACTAATATGATTCAAACCTCCTTAACAATATTTACGTCGTATTAACGCGGTAACGTTCAAGGCCGCGTTCTCTAGGAAATCCAGCGTCGCCATTGGCATTGTTGGTGTGGCCGAACAATTATGGGCATGCCCCTGGCAGGTTGCAGTTGGCAGGTGTTATGATCGGACCCTGATTTCTCCCCAGGCTATGCGGTATCACGAAGCCACATGACATGGCCAAGTTGGCACGAGCTGTCAGCTTGAGTCCGCCTTTGGATTTGGGAGGGTGACACTGATCACATTTTCCCGGGAACTTGGATTTCTCGTCAGGCGGTTACTTCACGACCGCGCTGGCACCTTTATGCGGCTTGGTTAAAAAGGGGGCCTATGCCAATGTCAGGAGGTCTTTCATATAAATTGGTTACTTGCAGCTGTATGCTAAAGAATATGTGTAAAAAAGGCACAAATCACGCAAAAACTGTTAGGTGAGTAGCAAATGGCATATACGCAATTTAGAATGCTCAAGACAGGCGCAGTGCCTCCCAAACTTTAAATCTGATGCATTCACTAATAGACTGTTATTCTTTGCTGTCTGTCGCAAGACAATAGGAATTTGTTTCCACAGGAAACATCGTTTGGAAAACAGCCTTTGGAAAAAGTGGCTTTAATTTAGAAGATTAAAAAGTACTTCTCTAAAGGGTGCTTTTCTTTTTTTCTCTCTCCTTCCACACAGCACATCGGCATCACATGGACAGACGCTGGAGGGTAACCCTTACCGAAAGAAGCAGCGAAGACCTTTGTAGCAGCATACGCCGAAATATAAACAATGCATATGTTCACCCATAAGTATGCGCTGATCATCTCTAAATAAAGAAAGCATTGATTTAGTTTGACGAGTTTTTGATCGACCATAATATATAGGCGATGGCCCCAAGGTTTCTTTTTTCTGAAAGCACTCAACAGAAATAGAAGCTTTCCCATATAGACATACTTAAGATTATCCTATTGTTTTCAGTGACATGGCTGCAAGCAATCCATGAATAACTGGTGTAGTTTAATTTCTCGCGGAATCCGGCGTACACATATTTCATACCACTGAGCCATGTGAATCAAGGATATTAAAAAGCGTATAATGCAGCGAGCATTACAGATACTGAGCGCCTGGTTACGCAAGCCTTGCAGCTAGTTAACCCAAACCAATCCTTCATTTTGTAGCCAATTAATGGAACGCTAGCTAATATAAGAGGTAAAAATGACTCTTCACGTTTCTACTCAAGACAGCATGAACCAACCAGCCAAACAAGCAGCAATTCTGGAGCAATGCAGCTGCCGTATTTCTGAAACGTGAAAGGAACCCGCTTGGCTAATATCTTGCCCCGATAATGTTTTGTAACCGGTTTTATTTGCAACAAAGTGCGAAAGTCTGAGCCTTCGCATCTTTCACTTTCCATTCGCTATTTTTGCAAATGAAAAGGCTGGCACTCCACCCCGTGCACTAAAACGTAAGCGTGGGCGGTTTCATGATTTTACTTTTTCTGTTACTCTACGCTTCCACTTCCATATTGCCTTTCCTAGCGGTGTACTAGCGGCGACATGGCCGTACACTGATTGGCCGTCGGGCTGTATGACCTCATGAGACGACATGCTATACGGCCTATTTGGAAAAAGCTATAAACTTCGCCTTTGTCTTTGAGGTGGGAAGCTGAAATCGTAATCCAGACTTGTAGGATAATCGATACCGAGTTAGGCATTTGCCCATAGGTCACGCAGGGACATTCGTTCGGTCTAGGCGGGTTTCATGCTGGGTTTCATTGGTATATGCGGCATGCCTTGTGATCGTCCACACATATGAAATCTTGTGATGCGGACGACGTACTGGAGATAATCGCATTTCTTAAACTGAATCATTCATTTGGTTACGACAGCATAAATGGTGCGTTAATTAAAGCTTCTTTGAGGGTTATTTGTGGCCCTTTAGCACATAGATGCAACCATATGGAAATAACTATAGTTTTCCAGAAAAACATGAAAATAGCGCGAGTCACTGTTCTCAAATAAGGGAGCACGAGCAAATGCTTACAGTAATTACCACCGGTCTCTGTCCTCCTCATTTTTCTTAAGTTTTTTTGAGCACGCCGTTTTCACCACACTGTCCAATTTTCTCCTCAGGCGTAAGAGAGTTATAGGCAAAGAGTGTAGTTCCGACAAAAAAAAATCAGTCGAACATGCGCTCTTCTCTGTCACAAATGCGATCGCGAAGCTTTTAGGGGTACAGAAACGAATCATAAAATATTTTTACATTATAAAGGCTTTCAATGTAATTAAACATGACATTCGACAATAAAAAAATGGCAATTCATTATATTAGGGGCGCTACTATAACTTATGAACGCATACCTGCACAACAGCCATCAATTTACACGAATTTAGGCAGCGCATTTCTTCGGGAATGATAACATGCGGCTATAGGCAAGGCACTATGCTGGATTTTTCCTTTTTTTTTTTATACATAAGAAAGATTTTGTTATCGTTGAACTGGCACGAGAGCTTGCATATATACGGAATATATAAATCGATTACTAACGAAAATTTTGGACACCTTGAAAGAAAATGCAATAATGGCCTAGTAGAATTAAGGCCACGGTTAAGCATTATTCAACGACATTAATATGCAGTAAAAGTAAGTATGTGCCATTTAATGCCTAAAACAAGCCAGTCAAAAATAATTCGACTTCAGCTTTATAGATTATTCGCTGGAAAGAAAAAAATCCCGAAATATTTTGGGCCCCATTTTGCTAGAATGCCCATGCTGCTAACTTAAAAACAAGTCCCTCTAGATGACACTGCAGAAATGTTTATTCGACTCGCTTATTACAGCGCGATGCTATTCCCTAATAGAACATTGAAAGAAGTATTGTTTGATAGTTTGGTATACCACGTCAAAGCCAAATCTCGCCTCGATGTTAACTGCAAAAAAAAAGGCGATTAGTGCTATTTATTTTAAGAGCAAAAAATCACATACTACCTTAACTTCTGAAATCAAAAATACTTCTTTAACTGTTCAATTTGCTCATAAAAAAAATAAAATTACACCAGAAGTATATCAGTCCTAAAATAAACACGGCCCATACTCCGTCTGACATATATGTACGGCTGTTTTCGCGTTACATAGATGTGGAGGAGGAGGAGGAAAGATAGGGATATTAACCAGAAAGGGTTCCTTTGGGCTACCCTACATTACAGAAAGGGGATAAGGGGATTAAAGAGAGAAAGAGGAAATGGACGTGATGCACAGCCACAATTTGTCCTCAAGCCGGTGGCTGTCAGGTAACAAGCAATGCCCTCCATGCCTTGAAGGCAGTCGACCCTCGTGTCCACGGACCAAGGATCTTATGCGCCGTTAAAGGGCGAGGATCGAGGCGGTCCAGCGCACAACGCACTTCGTGTCATTCACTCACAAATGCGGAACATTCACACAGGAGATGCTAGACTGTCTCTTCATAGCCACAATTTGTGGCTAAAATTTCGGAAATTATATTCCCTTCGTCAGGACAACTTTATCTGCCTCAGGCGCTAAACTTGTGAGTGCAATGAGAACATTTCTATTATCTAATATTATTTACACACTGTTATGAATGGCGACAACGAGTAGGGCATGGAAGTTGCTGCTTTGGACGACCGAGGCAAGAACTCAGAGTCATCCCTACCGAAAGAGGTGAAGTGGTCAAGAACGCCGATGGCGAGACGCGACATGAAGCAGCCATCACAAAAGGGCCGGAAAGGAACGCGGTGATGTTCGGCCGGTCATCGACAGCGGTCAGCGAGCAGATCATCGGGAACAAAAGGCTCAAGTCGCACTGGTCGATACCCTCAAGGCGGCCGCGAGGGCATATCCTTTTCTGAGTAGCCGAGCGGTGGTACAAAAGGCTCGTTTCTGGCTGCGTTTCGCCCTCCTCTTGCCGACGGCGCGCGTCGGCCCTTTTGACGCAAGTGTGCGCCCAGAACATGAGCCGCCGGCAGACATTGAGCCCTTGTGCCGCCATCTACACCGCCACAACGGCTTCCTCCTGACCAGAAGGTCCAAACACGTTCGAGGTGGCGTGTCATCAGGAGTGAAAGTGCGTTCAAGTGCGCGATAGTGAAGTGATAAGGACACTCCCTCAACTACTAGCCCACCCTTCACCTAGGGATCCTGGGGAATACGAGCCTTATAAAACTATGTTTGTGTTCGGGCATCGGTGTTCTTGATTAGCACTTCAAACATATAAATAAACGAAGTTTGTGTGCTTCAACCCCGTATACCGTCTCCCCTGAGTGGAACGAGCATCGACTTGGCCAAGGATCCGTCAAGCGTGGCATCCGAACCCCACATCTAACAACACTTTTAAAACGGGGACATGTTGAACGACCCTGTCATGGTCCCTTTATGGTTTCGTTTCTCCGTCAAAAATTTCAACCGTAGACCTCACGAGTGATTTCGTGTCAGTTCGTGTGTTCAATGTGTGGCGCAGTTATCTGAACTCGTCTTTCGCATTGATTTCGTGTTGATAGTTATCAGAGGGTGGAACTGCCGCTATTATTGAATATGAAGGAAAACGTACGACATTACTCAGTCCCTAGATGAGAAAGCATGGCTTGGGGATGGCAGCCGAAAAATTAATCACCAAGGTTCTTAGGACGCCAGCCTCCAGCAAGAGCGGCTACAGCTCATCTCTCAGTCAGAAGAGATGAAGAATGCGTCTCACTTCATGCCCAAATAATTCTCATTCGGGGTAAGTCAGAAGGGTTGCATCGTAATCGCTTTTGTCACGTTCACGGTGCTCCATGAAGGTGTGATGCTGCTGCGGCGTTTGCATCAAGTGGACCTCGTGCAATGGGCGAGTCCTCGTATGCATTCGCCATACATCAGGGCCTTCGATGGCTGGAATACCTGTAACGTGTTCCCTGTCATATTAATCCTTTTTGGTCACCGCCCGGAAATTGTTTAGAAAACTACTCCCCCCCCCCCCCCCCCTCTTCCGAGTGCTCCCGCAACAGAAATTGACTTTTGCGTTGCGAAATTCGCAGCGGAAGTTTGTGTGTATCGTGCCGGCGTGCCTTGCCACGCCGTACATAACCTCCCTCCCATTCCTTTGTTTAGTAATTGATTCTGTTCACTTTTTTCTCAAGCTGTAATTTTGTGTGGGTGGTCTGCTTGGTGCGCGCCATGGCTCTTACCTTCCCCTTTAGCTTTAAGCCGAACTTTAACCTTCTTATACAGGAAAAAAATGCAGAGCAATTAAAGTCGAGAATCACACGCGGAAGTTGCAGCGTTTTCTGTAAAATGGGAAGGCGCGGGACATACGGCAGCGTGCTCCTATTTCATCCTTGATTGCACCTTGGCAATGTCGAGGCAGGGCACGTTTTAGGGGGGACAAAAAGAGTGTTTCAACTTAACAGAACCAATGCGACTTTTTGCGTTTAGATAGTACGCTGCTGATGCATGCTCTGAGACGCGTGCGGATTTTCACACAAATTTGAAGTTTGAACTTGTAGAATATACATGTTCTGAATCCGCTTAGCGTATACGGCGGTCCATGCCCGTTTGGTCTACAAAGTGGCTCTAACACGTGTTTGCTCTTGTACATGCATTCGATCCCGGATGTGTCGAAAAATTGCTTATATCGAACTTTGAGATCATTCTTGAAGCTCCTTTGTAAAAATATAGCACATGTCATTGCGTTCCTTGCTTTCAGCGGAACATGCGACCAAAGGTGCGAGAAGCGTGATCAGCGACACTCCTATCTGTTGTTGCCAAATATTTGTACAGCGCGTTCGAGCCCACGGAGTGACAGGTGAAGATGCACCCAATGTGACCTCCTTTGTAACGCCAGGCGAGGCGGTGGTGCCTGGCGCGCTTGTGAACGTGCGCGTGAGTATTGGTTTGCCGCCACGGCTCAGAAGGGTGGGCGGATAGTATGCCAGCGGGCAACACATCGCTGCAGAAACTCGTCGCCAGCCTGTGTACACCGTATTCACTTCTCTGTGTTGGAGAGGATGCCATCTGGTGTCATCTTTTGTAGAATTATGGATATATCAGAGTATTTCTTCACCCCGCTCGAGTTTGATACCACCTTGAACGACTGTACATAGTTTTATACAGGATGCTTTCTCAGGGTATGTCAATAAACTTTCAGCCGCCTTTGTTTTCCTTGCTTCATTTTTTAGAATTCTCAGAACTGAAGAAATCCTGCAGTATTGGTGGGAAGCGGCCATCCGTATACGCCCATGCCGTAACGCTAGATTGCATTGAATGGTGCATACAGGTATGTGCTGCTTTTCTTTATTTCTTCACACCGTATACATTAAGAAATTAAACCTAAGGTTGTTACTTGTGCCCAAGGCATGAAATATCCCACAGATAAGTGAAGCGGTGATCTAATGCTGTAGAACACAAAAAGAGCCCCATGCATTGACCACAGCCGAGAAAGTACGAAGCTATCCATTTGGTGCTTTTCTTGGGACCCCTTACTTTTTGAACACTGCTGGTGGTCGGAACATTTTTTCGACGTGTTCAGAAAAAGTTAGAGTTTCTGGAAAGACCGCAAACATCCCAGTTAGTTACTTTAGTGATATTGTTGCATATTGTGCTTGTTGGGTATTAGTGGGCACAAATTTGCGATGTGATGTTCGTTCAGTTTACATTTCAAGGTGCTCACTTGCTGTTTCCGGCGTCTTCACCAGCACAACCCGACAATTAAAAATTTGTTTATGCATCCCTGCTAGTTTTTCTGTGTAACTGCGAGCTAAATGTAGTAGGCCAGAAATGTTGGCAGCATAAAATAACAAATTTTCTTCCGAACGCAATACTACTCTAGGTTTCGAGCCTTCAGCGTAGCGCGGTGGTAGCCACGTACGTCTCACCCGCGTATCGCTGTGACGTCACACCCCGCGTGACACTAGGGTGTGGGCTGGCAGGAGCTGCCAGCTTGGGTCTCTCGTTTCACATGGGACTGCTATGTCAGAATCAGCCTGCTAGGACCCTGGCATTCACGTTATCCCTATAGGCCTCTAAGGCACGTTCATACGGCTTGGATAACACGGGGCTTTATATGAGGGCTGAGGAAGAAGAAAAAGAGAAGGAGAAGAACGCTCGGTCACCCGCAGCTAATGTTTTCGCTCAATATTTGGTTCAGCAGCGTTGAACCCTTGTAATTTTTTCTTCAAACCTTGTTTCTAGAAAAACAACCACAACCATGATGCACATGCAATGACAGCATATCAGTCATAAAATTGAGGGAAACAAAGGAAAAAAGCATGCTACCTGCAGTCGTAAGCAGTATTTTCTGCGTGCATGCCAATGCTCCATTCGAACGGCTACAATGCATACAGGTTAAGAATAAAAAGAAAGTTTGTTTATTCATAAAAAAAAAACAGATATTACATAAATTATACAGAAGGAGGTCCCAGAGCTCAAGGCTGTACAAGAGTAGAACGAACAATGCAGGATAATTCAGTTTCCACGCTAGTCAATGCCGCTGCTTTCACTGCGTCGCTACTTGGCCCAATGCATAGAACAGTATATTCCAAAATCACGGCTCCCAACACTAAGCCGATGAAATGTACTTCCTTGCATTCATTTGGTGAAAATGCACAACACTTCCCTGTAATGGGACCTTTACTTCAATAACGTGAGAAATTCATTGCTGCGCATCATGCTACTGATAACAGCAAGACAAGAAAGAACTAAGTTTAGCCTATCAACTAAGTGGAATGAAGGGAAATATCTGAACTGAGCCGTCTTGATGCTTCCAATATTTTATTGTTGGCTATGCACAATTCGTATAGAACTGCCTTACACAAACTCTTAAATTAGGCGCTGTTCACCCGCTCCCTTATCGTTCATCCCATTCGCAGAAAAAAAAAAATATCGATGAAAATCGTTTGTACTACCATCGTCCCAAGAAGGGAGAGTGACGCAGCCCAGTGGAGACAAGCGTGTTCAGTATTGATCCATTCCATCGACTGGGCATTGTGAAATGAACGCTCAGACATTTGTTGAAAGGAAAATGACCATGGGTGTCACGATGACATTGAGCCGGATCGTGAAGCAGAAGGCCAGAGGGTATCCCAGTGTTACCGTTATTCTTTTCTGCTAAAAATAAGACAAAGACAGCAACTCGTCAGAGCATCTACTTGGCCTTGGACATCTTCGCAGCATTGTACAAGGGCTGCCTGCCAACCGTCCACGTGTGTACACGACAAGTTTGCTGGGCCAGGCACAAAGGAACTGAATCTTTTTCTGTTGGGAAGTGCAGACGGGCACTTCTTACGGCGTGTGGAAGGATCAAGCGGGGGAACATGAGGGAATGGTCTAAGCCGTGCACATTCCTCCTCGTGCTGATATTGGCTAAATTTGGCAATGGTATGTACCCTGTCGTTAGCAGATATTCAGTTAACCTCCTCTCCAAACTTTGATACCAATGATAGTGACAATTGAAAGAAATTATATCAACATGCAGATCCGTAGCGTACTAAGTGTTTGTTGTGCTTCTGGGGCCACTGGCACTGGAAAAGGAAATGGAAACATTTTGCCTTGATGTGCAACTGTCCTTATTGATAATTATAGTAGTAGAAGCGCTATTTTATAAGTATTATTATAGTAGTTTATTTTTTAAGTAGTATAGATAATAAATATTCCAGCAGGACACAACAAAAATCAGGACATAATTGCAATATATTATTAGCGACGCGCTCTTCACAATACGTTGAATTCTTTCCCGGTGGGTGGTCCTTTAAGTAAAGTAAAATATTTACTTCTTTTGAAACCTTAAAGGAACGGCTGAAAATCACAACATCAACATAATTTTGTCTTGCATTTAGCTCGCTTCAATTATAGCTGTAGGAAAAGTTCACATGCCAAAGTCTTGCCGTCAGGCTATTCTTGAATAAGTATTTACTGTTCTTGCCAACCAGTTGCTAATGAGAGGAAGGTTCGTAGTTTGTAAACGTTGCTGACTCTAAAAAGGAGAAAGCACTCTCGTGATTTAAAGATGAGAAAATTAATATTGAAATGCCACGATTTTTCATCCTTTCATGCACTATCGCACTAGCCAAATGTCAAACATGAAACCGAACTTCGCAGTCAATTCAGTCCTATACTTCAATATTGTATTCCATGCTAAGGTGCAATGTCGACTTTTCCTCGCAAAAAGGTCGTCGATATTGAATGTTTATTGCATGACGAGAAACATTGGCTACGAAATAAAACCGATTTGAGCTGCTCTCGACTGTGCAGCATTTATCCCTGAGCAGAAGGAAAGTATAACATACGCAGGTGAACGTTTCCGATATCAACAACGAATCAACGCGATAACAACGTGTCGATTTAATGTACGCCACTTGTTCGCGTGCTGGTTTCTTTTGTTGATTATATAGTGGCAGAAGCCGCGTATAATGCACTGGCTTTCTTCACGAAATAAAGTCGTTAGTCTGTGAAAGGCTAGACGCACGTCCAGCCTTTCCTTTGTCCTTGTCTCGATATCCAAGCTTTTTATTGCATCTGACGAGTGCTTCTAGCTGGTTATTTCCCACAGTGAGCAGTCTTTTGTTGCGATCATTCTATACCTATTCCACTGTTTCTGAAATATTTGCGCAATGTTTTCCCCCTGAGTAGGCTGAGGCACAAACAGCCGACATCAGTGGACGAAGTTGGCAGCAGGCCAGCATTTCGTGCAGCATCGACACAATACAAAGTTCGCTCCCAAGAGTATGTTAGTGTCTTATCCAGGCTTTTGTTTATATCGCCACAACTTCAACACGCGGATTTTCCGATAATAGCGATGATGATTAGGGCTTCATCAGTCCATAGTTACAAGACTCTCATAGTTTTCTGTTATTTAAAGGGGGTAATTCTTCACTGCCGTTATTTTAAAGGCGAAATCTTTTACTACTCCTATCCGCAGCTTCTTGGCCATGTGTTCGTGTGTGTCCTTCAACCGAAAAGAAATCACGTGGCAGCTATGACATCACTCAGCCGCCGCAGAACCCGCGGTAATCGCGCGTGTGCCTCTGCCTATTACAAGACCACAATGGCGTCACTCAACCGTAGCTATGCTAGAGCCGTGGCTCTCGCTCTATATCAATAGCCTCTGCTGCTTCCTAGCCGGCTCCAACGGGTCGCAACAGCTCTCGACAATTGAACGGCAGCAGTCGTCATGGATGATCCAGGCGAGACGCCTCGTGAAGGATCTGCGTCTCCGAGGTGGGGAAAGCGACAGGTTGAATCCGATCATCCAGCGTACGTAGCTCACTGAGTGGCTGCCGCACAGAGAAGACGAGAGAGGGGCCGAGTGAAACGAGCCGCCGCTTTCACTTTGTCGGCCTAGGTTTTGCAGGGTAAAACCTTTGGCTACATTTAAAAAAAAAAAAAACAGTTCAACTTGTATTCTGAATTTTAAGATGCCTACATCAACCAAATATGCCAGCCTTGCCATCCCGCATTCGTTTTTCCTGTGGTATTGATTTCAGCACCTAGAAAATGTAACTCAGAGGCCTATAGCGTTTTCAAAGTGGAAAATGAACCGACTGAAATTATTAGGCCGGATTTTGAATTCAGTTTGATCGGTTCTGAGGCTTTCCCTTTTATAAAGGGTGGACAATAAAAAGTCCTATCCAAGTTCTGACTGTGGCAGAATCTGCCCCGCCATGGCATCAACACCACCAACACCATCCATTTTGTTAGTTTTTTCTAGTTTTCTATGCGACTTTTTGTCTCCACAGGCCTTTTATCCCGTCATGACATTTCACTGAGCTGATGCCGGTACGGGCTGCTGTAACAGAGTGCGCATGATATCGTTGGCTTCGCTGCCAAGGGCACAAGCAGGGCTTCGAGATTTGTCTAAAATTCGTGAGTTCATTCTCTCATGATGAATTCGTACTTCGAAACGAAAGGTTTGGTTTCGGCAATTTCCTAGCTCCCCGAAATTATTTTATATTTTCGTTTTCCGCTTGATGGCTTTGACCAATAAGGGAGTTTTTGATGCCGCTAAGCACAGGCAGCATATTACTGCGATAGCAATACTGCGCCAGGTTTCGAGTCGTCGCGTAGTCCCGGCGGAGGCCACGCTTGACCCTGAACAGCCGAAGAAAAGGAGGAGGAGGAGGAGGAGGAACGAGAGAAGAAGAAGTAGTAGTAGAAGAAGAAAACAGGTAACTTACGCTCTCGCGTCATACTCTTAAAGGATGAGGTTAAATGTCCCCGATAATGTAGCACCTTACTGATAGGGTGTGATAGGGGAATAATGTAGCAGGCAAAAGAAGCTTCCGCCGTTGCTTTCGCAATTCATCTAGAGTTAACCAGAGCTAAACCACAACTAATGTTTTGAAACGGTTATGACCACAAACACACGGAATGAAAAGAAAAAACAAACTGTTTACAGAACCATATAAACAGTGCGAGCAAGCTTTGGACACTGTGTAGCAAGATGCTTAAAAACGAGTCAAATCTATGACGTTTGCAAATATCACTGGTGCATATTTGTGCAATATAAATTTTCAGCGGGCCATTCACTCAATTTTTAGTTAATAACTGAACATGCTGAGGAGTTGTACGCACCTGCGCTCTATAGACAGGACTCTTTTGAGGTGCAGTAAGTTTCACGCGAGATTGTGGGGCGCTCTAAGGAACGAATCATTTTCGGTGATTTAAAGATCGGAACACTATGGAAATTTTTCTGGCCGTTACAAATCGGCAAACTAAGCTTAATGCGCCCAGTAAGCTTCTAGGACGTGCTTAACACGTCTTCGTAAATAAACTTTATTTTGTGAAAACAAAATTTCACTTATATGGAATTGAATTGCAGATACCAAGAGAAAGTTTGCTTTATTATAAATGATATTTATTGCCACAGGGCACCGCAGGGGTTTGCGATGAAGAATTAAAAAAACGTGGCTGTGGTTAAACCCAGAGTTACGAGAGAGCTATCTGCATGGCTACACTTAGGTTCGGCTTGAAAATAAAGACACGGCTTTTTCACATAGTATAGTTTAACTTTATTTATGGCATAGGGGGCATTTTTGATCGCATAAGTGCGATAAGACGAAAGCCTCTATCGCACAGTGGCCCGAAGCCCTCCACAACGGCACCTCTTTCTCTTTGTTTTCACTCCCACCTTTGCGATGACGCGATAGCGTAAGCTACCAGCCAACATATAAAGCCCCGCTTTAACGGACGTACCTGCGTGGCCTAGGGGTGACGTGAATGCAAGGGTTTTGGCAGGCTGATTGTGATACCACCCTCCCATATGAAAGGAGAGGCCCGAGTTGGGAGCTCCTGCCAAACGTAATGTTAAGAAGCACTACGGCCAGTAAGTGCGCTGCCATGTTAGCAGCCAGCTACCGCCTACCACGACTTCTTTTTCTTTCTTCGCACTTCGGACAGGAGCATACAGGAACCGGCTAGGCACGGACAGGCACGGCGAAATGGCGAGACTGTGCTCAATGTAGCTCTCACTACAAAATGAATAAATTAATAGAAAAAAGTTTGCGAATTTTATTAAGCCAGGAGTCAGCAATGGTGAG